>NW_020954619.1:46340221-46369791 GCF_900497805.2 Vombatus ursinus | reverse complement strand
ATTTTACGTGAGGTCTTATACAGACTGCAAAAATATTCCCTTCCCCTGGGGTGCCATTATAACACTACTCTAGTAATGTGTATCATCTTAGTTTTGGCTTCTTGGCTTACAGATGTACCCAAATGTCATAAATACTCTCCTCTCCTATTGAATAATGTGGGCTTTGATCTTCCAGCCCTATTGGACTACAGTTCTCTAGGGCATAATGACAGTTTTTATTTACCTCTCTGTACTGTGTCATAGACTGATGCTATCAGACGAGACTATTTTATCTGAAATTTTACAGTACAAATCTCTGACAGCTGGATATCATCTTTTGCTTGGGATATTGGAAGTGAGTTATAGCGTGTCTTGTAATGATTTTATGGAGCCCAGGCCAGCCAGCATTTTGAAAACATTCTCAGAGCAATGGGAATCAATAGATTAATATGTTCTTCTGTGTCGTCCTTGTAATAAGGAAAAGGACATGGTTTTCACAATACAAAAAGTAGCCCTCATAGTTAATGTCAGGCTTTGCTTTTCTAACCAAGCCTCGCTCAGGGGGACACCCAAACAATGATTTTTAATTTAATTTGAGTTAGATATAGCGTAAAGAGCACTGGATTTAGGGCCAGAGGATATGGGCTTGGATGTCAGCTCTGCTACCTGCTTCCAATTCGCTGTTCATAAAGTCACCATAATCACTTCTCTGAATTTTTGTTTTCTTCCTTTCTGAGAGGATTGAAATGATTGAGGCCAAAACAGAAGAAATGACTAGACCAAGGTCATGTAGTCAGTGGTTGAGCCAGGATTCAAACCTAGGCTGGTCTACGCTGTCTCATTTCTAGATCCTATTTTTTTTTTAAATACAAAAAAGAAAAGAAAAGAAATGAGCAATAGCCCTGTGGTTATCCATTGTGGGAGAGAATGAGACAATACCATATTAGTTTATATATTAATTGTACTTTTTTCTGATGTTTATCTTTTTTTGAGCCCTAAATAGTGTGAATATTGCTTGAGGGAGACTAGGCCAAGAGTAAGCCTGAAAGTCTTAGTGTTGTTAAGGCAGCTAAGTGTTATATCTAGCCCAGTATTGTTCTCAGGTAGATCCGTGAATCTTATAGGCAAGAGGGAGAAAAAAAAAACAAAACAAAAACCTGTTCAAGCCTAAGGTTCTTTTATTTCTCCAGCAACTTCTTGGGGGGGAGTGGAAGTTGGATTGTCTACTTCCTTTCACTCTTTACAGCTCACTCAGCACTCTGTAGTCCCTTCAGCCCCATGTACTAATGAAAACATCAGTTGTTTTCTTATAGATTTTTTTTTTTTTGGCTAGGCAATGGGGTTAAGTGACTTGCCCAGGGCCACATAGCTAGTAAGTGTTATGTTTCTGAGGCAGAATTTGAACTCATGTCTTCCTGAATCCAGGGCCAGTGCTCTATCCACTGCGACACCTACCTGCCCCTTCTTATAGATTTCAAAATAAATTTCCACATTCTCAATGTTCCATGAAGGCATCAATTTAAAAAATAACAACCATCCCTCACCCCAAACCACCCCTTCCAAAAAGCTGCCATCAGACTTAAATGTTAGAACTGGAGGAGAGGCGCCTTGGAGTAGTGAAGAGAATCCTGGAGTTCTTAGGGAGGTCTGCCTCCCTAACAACTAAAAACAAACCAGTGGTAAGACTCTGGGGTTTTCTGTCATTTGGTCTCTCTTCGTCTCACGCAGCTTCTTAGGATATAAGATGGTGTAGGAAAGGATGGATCTGAATCTTGGCTCAACCACTGACTAGAATAATCAGGGCTTCTTAAACTTTTTCCATTCTAGAACCCTTCAGTGCTTCTTTAACCCATATGGGGTTGCGACCCACAGTTTAGAAGCGCTGGACTAGATGACCTTCGTCTAGTCATTTCTTCTGTTTGGGGCTTAAATTTTTCCTACCTAAAATGAGAGGTTGGAGATGACTTTTAAGTTTTCTCTCAGCTCTAAGCTTATGATGTGCTAAGTCACAGGTGGGTTGTAATCTCTGTTGTTAGAGAGAATTTCCATTGGGGATTCCCCAAACTGCCAGGATTGGATGGTAATTTAGGGATACTTCAGTTAAACTCCATCATGTTATAAATAAGAAAACTGAGGCCTCGAAATGGAAGAATTTTGCTCAAGGTCATAGGACTTGAATCCAGGGATTTGTAACTTTAAAATCCATTGTCTGACCACTATAACAACATTTTAGTCCCACTTGTCCCCAGAGTTAGTTAATAATAATGATAATAACAATAACTAACATTTATATAGTGCTTACTATGTGTCAGGCCCTGAGCTCTACAATTTTTACCTCATTTGATCCTTACAACAACCCTGTGAGGTAAATGTTAGTTTTATCCCCATTTTACAGATGAGGAAACTGAGGCAAATAGAAGTTTAAGTGTCTGAGGCTAGATTTGAACTCAAGTCTTCCTGACTCCAGGCCTGGTGCTCTAGCCACTTATCTACCTGTGTATGTCAACTGCTTATGATTATGTTTAGAGTGATTACATTTGGAATTTGTTGATTTCTAAACTCCTTCAATATGATGTTCCTAAACGGCCCATCAGGAAAGTTGTAAAAAATAAAATTAAAAACAAGTGGCACCTTTTGTGTTCTTTGAACTGCCTCACTATCCAAAAAGCAAGAAGCAAAGTGCGGAAAAAGTAGAGAGATTTCCCAACCATGCCTGGTTTCTTTGTCTCAGCTCCCCCTAATATTGACTTGACCCAGCCTGGGTGTGGTGTGTGTCATGCTGGGCACACACTTAGCTAGCCTGGGATAAGTAGACATCCATTGGTTTTATACTCTACTACTGACAACTCCAATCCAGTTCTTAACCCAGGGGTCTGTGAATTTTTTTTTAAATTTTTTGATACCTATATTACAACATCATTGTTTTCCTTTGTATATAATCTTATGTATTTCAGTTTATGCATTTAAAAAACATTCTGAGAAGAGGTTGCTAGGCTTCACCAGACTGCCAAAGGGATCTATGGAACAAAAAAGGCTAAGAACCCCTGCTCTAGTCCCTGATGCTGGATGCTTGGGGTGGGGGTGGGGGTGATGACTCATCCTAGAGTCTCTAAGCTTCAACCAGTGGACTTTATTCCTCTGTTTGCCAGAATGGCATCTGGTTCCAGGTCACTGGCTCGCTGCCATTTTCTGACATTTTTTTCATTTCTCCTGACTATTTCTCTACCTGCCTCTGCCCATTTTTTTTCCCCTTCCTCTGTTTATACCTGGACTTGTCTCTTCCAATAGATTGTAAGTTCCTTGATGGAAAGAATTGCTTTCATGTTTGCATTCATTTGCATCCTTGGCCCTTGCAGAATAGGTGTCTAATAAACATTTGTTAATTGAATTGGTTTTAATTGGTTGGTTGTTGTCCTTCATTCTGGAAGAGGACCAAAATGACATCTTTATATCAGGGTCAAGGTACAGCGTGTCCAACTGTGGCTGATCAGCCAATACAAGCTTGGTAGATCCTACCACAGGTCGGGTGCAAATAGTCCGTATAAACGTTTGGAGTGGAGATGTCTCTAAATTTGTGCATCTCACATTTATTTGGAGGTACTGAAATTCTGCTTTGCTCCTAGAGGACAGGGCCTTCTTTGATGTAGGCACACCATGCTTCGCTGCCTTGTGTTTTGGTTTCAGTAAGCAGGCCAGGGTTGAGTGAAGCAGACACTGTTTAGGGCATCTTTTCTAGCCTCTTCCTCATACCAGGAGGTGAGCAGTGCATTCCTTAAAAAAGGCTGCTCAGACATCCAGGGGACTGCTGAATCCCACTGCTGCTTCAGTTCAGTGAGAAGACGATCCTGTGGCCTAGGTGGTCGGCATGCAGCTCTTGATGTATCCCCACTTGCTTCTCCATCACTTGCCTGTTGCCATAGAACTTTGAGGTAGGTAAAAATGGCAAAACGGCATGGGTGACGTCTTTTGAAATGCATAAATTAGGATTAAGTGAGGCAGAGTTGTGCAAAGTAGTTGGCCTTACTCTGCCTCACTCTCTCTTGCAGAGTCATCAGAGTTAGTGGCAAGACAAAAGTCAGGACGACTGGTGATGGCCTGGGATGCAGCGGATGACCTTGGCTTCTTCCACGTCTGACCAAGCTCTATCTCCACAATGCCTGCTTCAGCTGCCTTCATGACCATTGGAACAAATTGTTCTTATCTGCCAATTTATCTGGGGCTGTCTTCTCATGCTTGGGGTAGACATCCTCCTAACTCACCGACAGGTTTGAAGCCACTAGGTTACCTTCAGCCTGGGTTAGCCCGTCTGCCGAAACAGTTTACCAGAGTGTTGCCACTGTGCTTCTTGGTGACAGAGGTGAGAGTTAGGTGGCAGGTGAACCAAAGGTCGATGAGTAGCCTTGAAAAGGGCTTGGCAGCCCTCACACCAGGGTTATGTGTCTACCTTGGATACTTATACCCTGTTGGTCTTAATGTTTGTTGAGTGAATAACGTAACATATACTTTAATCCTATGATTTATTAATTGCCTATTATGTGCAAAGCACTTTTTCATAACTTATGAGTGACTTCAGACAAGTGACTTAGCCTAGTCTTCATGGGTAAGTGGTTTTCCCTAAGCATTTGGGAGCTGCGAGACTGAAGGAGGACTGCACAGACAGTCAGGTTCTCCAAGGAAGGTACTTGGGAATTATCTAAAGCATAATTGCCATTGTCAGGCTTATTTCATGCCTGCTCTAAAGTTGTACTCAGGAGCACTGGGAATCTAATCATTTCTGTTATGTCCTCCTAGCGAATGACCTTTTCTTCTGTGCCTGAACAGGATGACTTTTCAAATGTCAAGAACCTTAATTCTCATTTAGCAAAGTCTATGTGTGGATGACTTATAGCTAACTCGAAGTTGGAAAGTTCAGATATCCCTGAGTTATTTGAACAAAAAAGAAGAGCATTACAAAACAAACAAACAAAAAAAGACCATTAGAAAAACACCCAAACCCCAAACTTACACACACACACACACACACACACACACACACACACACACACACACACACACACACACACACACCCCTCTGCCTCAAATCCCTAAACCAGGGGTGGGGAACCCACCCTAAACCCATCAGAGCCTTTTCTCCTCTGGGGGTAAAAAAAAGCATAGTTTTTCATGTTCTTGTTACTGAGATATGGCTTAAGAGACAATTCACATATGGGGGAGGGGGAGAGAATTTGGAAAGTTGATATCTTTATGCTTAGAATGTTTGTACTTTGGCAGTTTTCCAATAGTCTCCCCCCCCCCCCCATACTGACTATCCAAATGATTCATTAGATAAGTTGTACAAATCACATAAAAACAGGTGGGAGCTACTCTGTTCCCTAACTTGGCTTGTTCTGTGGGCAATCTGACCCTCCAAGGCTGAAGAATCTGTGATCTCATTGGTGCATTTGCTTCTCTGTAATGTAAATCAGAGCCCAATCATGCTCCTTATCCTGAGGCACTCTTGTCCACGGCCTTTTGAAGTTCCCTCTAACTCCCTAGGCCAGGGATGGGGAACCTGCAGCCTCGAGGCCACATGTGGCCTTCTAGATTCTCAGGTGTGGACTTTTGACTGAGTCCAAGTTTTATAGAGCAAATCTTTTTAGGAGATTTGTTCTGTGAAGTTTGGATTCAGTCAAAGGGCCGCGCTTGAGGACCTAGAGGGTCACAGGTTCTCCATCCCTGTCCCAGGCAGTCCATTCTACTTTGGAAAGCTCTAATTTTTGGGAAGTTTTTCCTTACATGGGGTCCACCCAGCATGCCAGGGACCTTCCTTGAGTTCTCCAGACCTCATGTGGTTATGAATGGAGCATGGGGACTATCCCTTGGGCATTCTCCCACTTTGCTATTTAACAGGCCCATCTCTTTTTCTGGCTGCATGTTTCTGAGATGATTCTGGTTTTTTCCACTAAATGTTTCATGTGTGATGCTAAGTCTTGTTTCCAACAAGCTCTTTGAGGGCAGGAGTGAGTAACCTGTGTACTAGAAATATACCCTAGTGTCACATGTGAGTGCTAGGGACAGATCTAGCCCTGCAGGCTGGACCTCAGCTGGGGCCCTGTTCTGGGTCTTTCCTCTCTCTCCTCTTCTCTCAGTAGGGTATAGATGAAAAAGTTCTGGGGAGGGAGGAGGAGGAGGGCTCAGTCTAACAGGGTGATCTCTGTTGCCTCTGGGCTAACTTCAGAAAAGCCAAGTGGCAGCTACTGACTCACCAGCCCGGTTTCCTGTGTCACGTAGGTGAGCTTTGAAAATCTTCTGTCAGGAGACTGACTCCTTCTCACTTTCCTCCTTGCCAGTCGCACTGAGATGATGAGCTCATCCCTGGGGGGAGGATGCCTGGTGGAGGCAGGCTCCCTCTGTGGGCTTGTTTGCTTAGAGCAGGCCTCTCTGCTGTCTTGGCAGGGTGATGTGGATGTTTGCACAGAACTCTGTTTGGATCCAGCTTCCACTCCACAGAGGCTTCCCTGTGGGACCTCTGGACTCACCACAGACCTGGGTGGTTTCCCAGCCCAGGAGAGGGTGTTGAACTCCATGATTTCCTGACATTCCTTTTTTCTGATTGGACCCTACACACTCATCCAAAGAGAGGCCAATGTCTTTCTTTTGATTTGATGTTTCCCTGGCACTGCTGTCTAGGGGTGGGAATCAGAAGAAGGCCTCAAGTATAGAACACTGAAAGAAACCTCCCACCTTGGAATGCATACCTCATTGGTACCATCTGATTGGAGGGTGGAGCCATGAGCTCTAAAATCTCTAGGCCAGCTATCTCTTCATTTCCCACCTGGCTACATTCCTTTGGTATTCTCCATCCTGACTTTGGGAAAAATACCTTCCCTTCCCAACCTACCCTGCTTCAGCTTCCTTTTCTGTGTTGCCTTCCATAATTAGACTGTAAACTCCTTGAGGGCAGGAACTATCTTTCTTTTTTGTTTTTGTATCACCAGCACTTAGCACAGTTCTGGCACATAGTAGGCACTTAAATGTTTACTGACTGATTGGATTTGGACATTCCAGTGCCTTAATACTGTAGCGTCTCAAAAATGTGGTGCCTTCTCCTCCCATGTAGTCAGCAGCTTCCCTGTGACTCGAGAGGCAGCTTGGTACAGGTGAAAGACTACTGACTCTGTAGTCAGAGGACCTGGGTCCTAGTCCTTCGTCTGATACTTTCCACCTGTGGGACTTTGGGAAAGTCATTTAACTTCCCTGGGCCTCAGCTTCCTCATCTGTAAAATGAGGAAATGCATTGCACTAGATGGTCTCTGAGGTCCCTAGAATTCTATGACTTGATAAGATGGTTTTTGAACGTTTCTGCAGAGAAAAAGAAAGAAAGAAAAAAAAAAGAAAAAGAAAAATCGTCGTCCTACTGCCAGTTTGGTGATTCAATTCAATTCCGCAAACATTTCTTGGAATTGCAGAATCTCACAGTTAGAAGGAACCGCAGAGGCTATCTGGTTCAACTTATACCTAAACAAACAGGAATTCTTTCTATTATTTTCCCTCTCCCCAAAAATAATAGTCATCCAGTTATTTTTCTGAAGACCTTCAGTGAGGGAGGAAATCTATTTCCATCAGAAGTAGCCCATTCCCACTTTTGGATAGCCCTAGTTGTTAGAGATTTTTCCCCTCTGATAGTAAACCTAAATTTGTTTCTCTGCATTGTGTACCTATTGTTCCCAGCTCAATCCTGTAGGACCTTGGAAAATGTCTGTTTTCTCCCTCTCCTACATAGTCTTATCTTCTTCAGGCTAAACATCTTTAGTTTCAGTGGTGTGCTGGAGTCAGCTAGTCTTAGCTTGTTAGAGCCAATTGTTAAATGTTCAATGTGAGCATTTACATCTCAGGGAAGGTCATATGCTGAAAGTCAGAACTTGATTTATTATTTTACAATAAATTGTCTTACTTATATTTAAAGAATACTATATAAATATGTAACAAATAATCATATAATGAATTGTTTTATTTATATGTAAATTTCATTTGTATATAAATTGTTTTATTTATTGATTGTCTACACTTAAGAAAATGATGGAGAACAAGTTAATGGTGCAGATGTGTCATGCATTCATTTTTTTCCAGAGAGACAGTTGTTATACATTTGCCAGCAAACCCCTGCCCAGTATCTGCAACTGATCCTCATGTACATGATCTGAAAGTTCTTTACAAAGATAATTATCCTCCTGTGAGTGTTTTCCGCCTTATTAATGTCCTCCCTAAAATGTGGCATCTAGAACTTCATATAATACTACAAATGTGGTCTGACTAGGGCAGAGTATAATCTGATTGTCAACCCACTTTTCCTCTCTCATTTTAGCTGTTCTGGGACAGGCCTTACTCAGCCAAGTCTAATGATTCATATTCAGGACTGGAACTCAGTAAAACACTTGTGGATTGTAAAATGCAATGAAAATAAATTTAGTCATGAAGGACAGAAAGGATTAAAAATAGACCCTTCACCTCTTAACATCTCTTGTGCAGCAAATCTTGATCAGAAAGATCAAGTCCAGGGCGCTGGGGATTCCATGAGACCACAGGAGCAGTAATTTCCAATAGGCTAGACTCTTTATGCCTCAGGTGACAAAGAAGCCAAGTCAATGATTCAAGCCCTAGTCCTCCTAACCAAATTCCAAGGATAGTCTCCTTACTCTTTTATAGAAAAATCATCCTGGCCTATATAAAGCAGCTATTGCTCCTATCCCAACCACCCAAGATCATATTAAGTACTTGTCAATTCAGCAAATATTTATTGTTGTTGTTTAGTCATTTCATTCGTGTCTGACTCTTGGTGACCCCATTTGTTCTTGGCAAAAATACTGGAGTGGTTTGCCATTTCCTTCTCTAGTTCATTTTGCAGATGAGGAAACTGAGGCAACCAGGGTTAAATGACTTGTCCAGGGTCACATATCTGGGGCCAGATTTGAACTCAGGTCTTCCTGATTCCAGGCCTGGCACCACCTAGGTATTTATTAAGCAATGTAAGGCACAATGCAAGGCACAATGCTAGGCACTGACCGTACAAAGATATAAATTAAATAATTCACGTCTTCAAAGAGCTTATGTTCTCTTGCTATGTCATATTCCGCACATCCTATAAATGCTCTGAGAAACCTAATTTCAATTCCCATTCTTGTTGATGAGTCAGGCACCCAGATGTAGGATAGCTACATCTCCCCCTCAGAGTTCTACAGATATCTCTAGGGGAATGGAGTGATTTTCTTTAATGATACTGGCCCAAGCCATACTGGGGGCCCCCAAGATTATCAGTTGAGAATCATTTTAGTTAGCTAGCCAGAAGAAGCTGTTAGAAAGGGGGTATTTACTAATGTGGTACAATAGTAATAGTTTGTATAAAACATTCTGCCAAGTATCTATGGCACACTATCCAATAAGCACATACAGAGTCTAGGAGAAAGTGGGCTGAAGCTTAGAGAGTACATATGGTGAAGAGATAAGTCATTGTTCCTGGGTGCAGAAAGTCCTTTTCTCTCATTTGTAAGGTGTTGAAGAAGTTCTCCTTAAGCATGATGAATTTATGTCCCTCTGTCCTTAGCCCCTGATGCAGACACTGCTATCTACTGATCCAAGTTGCATCTAGGACATTGATGAGAAGATGGGAGGTCCAATATCCTCTAGAGCCTTTGAAGTCTTCAACATTCCCCAGTGGAAGGAGATGAAACTTTGCCAAGGCTAATGGCAGTAGTGCTACCCTCTGTCCCCATCAAGAGTTCCTGAGGGGTGGGTAGGGGTTCAACTATAACATGATACTTGTTCCAATTTCTGGAAATCAATCTCTTTTCAACTGCCTTGACAATCTGTGGAAAATCCCAGAGGTGTGACCAAGTTTCTTCAGCCCATCTAGACATATACTTTTACTAGTCATTCCAGTTCAAAAGCTTTTTAGCACTTAGTTTAAAGTCTACGATAGAGTTGATTGGGTAGGCATCTTATCATTTACTTTAAGTAGAATGGGGTTGAATAAGCCAACCATTCCACTTTTACATATCTTTAACTTGTATTCCATTCTAACCTCCAAATATCTTTCAGATGAATGGCTCTCTAGGCAAGCCTCAGACATACTGTGTTTAGGACCCTGGGCAAGTCACTTTGGGATACGAAGAGTGCTTAATTCCCAGGATTGTTATGAGGATAAAATGAGACATTGTTTGTAAAGTGTTTTGAACCTTAAAATACTACATAAATGCTAGCTATAAATTTATTTTTGGGGGTCATATCAATTTTATCTTACTCTGCATTTTGCTTATTCTCTAAACATGAGATCTTTTAAAATCCGGATTAGCTAACCCTGATGAATTGAGTGATCTCAATCAATCAATAAACATTTATTAAACTCCTTCTGTGTGTCAGGAACTGTGCTAAGCACGGGGGAACTAGAAAAAGGCAAAAGTCAGTTTCTGTCTTCAAGGAACTCTCGATCAAATTAGGGAGACAGTAAGTAAGCAAATCTGGACAAACAAGCTATATACAGGATAAATAGGACATAACAGAGAAAGCACTAGAATTAATAGGAATTGGGAAAGGCTTCTCGTTAAAGATGGGATTTTAGTTGAGATTTAAAGGAAGCCAGGTAAGTCAGTAGGTGAAGTAGAAGGTGAGGAGATTCTAGGAATGGGGGACAGCCAGAGAAAATGCCTGGAGCTGAGAGATGGAATGCCTTGCTTATGGAACAGCCAGAAGGTCAATGTCACCAGATCAGAGAATGAGGCAGAGAGTAAGGTATAAGAAGACTGGAAAAGTGGGAGGATATTAGGTTATGAAGGACTTTGAATGCCAAATAGAGTATTTTGTATTTGGTCCTGGAGGTGAGAAGGAGCCACTGGAGTTTACGAGTGAGGGGTGACATGATCAGACCTCTGCTTTAGGAAAATCCCTTTAGTGGCTGAATGGAATGTGGATTGGAGTGGAGAAAGACTGTTGTAATAGTCCAGGAATGAGGTGATAAGGTGCTTCCCTAGGTGGTGGTAGTGTCAGAGGAGAGAGGGGAATGAAGTCGAGAATGTCACAAAAGTGAAATTGATAAGTCTTGCCAACAGATTGGGTATAGGAGGTGAGAGATAGTGAAGAGTGCAGGATGACTGAGTTCGCAAGCCTGAGAGACTGGGAGGATGGTGTTGCCCTCTGTAGTAACAGAGAAGTTAGGAGATGGGGAGAGTTTAGAAGGAAAGATAATGAATGTGTTTTGGACATGTTTAGTGTAAGATATCTACTGAAAATCCAGGTCTGAAAGGTAGTTAGATATGCAGGATTGGAGGTCCACAGAGATGTTAGGACAGGATAAGTAGATTTGAGAATCACCAGCCTGGTGTTCAACAGAGACATTAGGGCAAGATAAGTGGATTTGAGAATCACTAGCATAGAGATAGTAATTAAATTCATGGGAGCTGATGAGATCACCATAGTATAGACGGAGAAGAGAAGGGGACCCAGGACAGTACCCTGAAGGATACCTATGGTTAGAGGGCATGATTTGGAGGAGGATCCAGCAAAGGAGACTGAGGAGTGGTCTGATAGATAGGAGGAGGAACAAGAGAGTGGTCTCCCAAAAATATAGAGAAAAGAGAGGGAGAGGGTGATTAACAGTGTCAAAAGCTGCAGAGAGGTCAAGGAAAATGAGGACTAAGAAAAGATCACTGGATTTGGCAGCCAAGAGATCGTTGGTGATTTTGAAGTGATCAGTTTTGGTAGAATGATAAGGTCAGAAGTTGGATGATAAACAGTTAAGAGGCAGTGAGAAGAGAAAGTAGAGGCACCTGTTATCAATGGCCTTTCCAAGGAGTTGAGTTACAAAGGACAGAAGAGATGTGGGACATTAGCAAGGATGGAAGGATCAAGAGAGGGTTTTTTTCAGAACGTGGAAAATACGAGCATGTTTGTAGGTAGTGGGGAATGAGCCAGTAGATAAGGAGAGATTGAAAATAAGTGAGAAGAGAGGCCAATCTGGGATGGATTGGGATTGCTTGAACAGATAGAGGGATTAACCTTGAAAAGGAGTAAAGCCATCTTATCATGTGAGACAGGGGTGAAGGAGGAGATAGCGGCGGATGGCGTATGAATGATATAAGAAGAAGGAGCTCATGGCAAATGGCCTCAATTTTTTTTTAAAAACATAAGGCAAAATTCTTAGCTGAGAGAGTGAAGAGAGGGGAAGCCATGAGAGGTTAGAGGAGGGATCAAAAGGTTTGGAACAGCTGCTGTGGAGAGTGGGATAAGGAAGTTGGTAAGGAAAGTACAGTAAGATTGCCTAGTGACAACAAGGGCCTAATTGAGATTGTATGACATAAATTTGTAGTGGACCCAGTCAGAACAGTTGTGTGATTTTCTCCACCTTCATTCAGCAGCACGTGCATAGGAGAGAAGATGACAAATGGTGGGAGTGATCCAAGGCTGAGGCTTGGCAGGGTGTAATCAGCCAAACGGTAAAGGGGGTTAGAGATTCAAGAGAGGAAGACGAAGTAGAATTGAATTGGGTCATATGTAAATTTGATAAACATTTGATAACCATACCACCTCTCTCTTTATCTACTTTGAAAACCATGCTAAACAGGCCAAGACCAAGTACAGGTTCAAGTGGCTCACAAGTCAATATTTCTTCCAAGTCAATATTTTTTGGTTCTGACCATTCAAAGTCAGCAGCTATGTTATTGTTAATCCCTGTATTCCTGGCATCAGTCACAGGGCATTTCATATGCTGGGAGCTTAATCAATGTTTAATGACTTGCTGAAATAAGTTTTTATGCCCACACCATGACTCTGTGGTACTCACCACATGAGGAACAAGTCACTTTCCCTGTCTAGGCCTCAGTTTTCTTCCCTATAAAATGAGGGGGCTTGGGGCAGCTAGGTGGTGCAGTGGATAGAGCTCCAGCCTTGGAATCAGGAGGACCTGAGTTCAAATCCGGCCTCTGACACTTGACCCTTAATAGCTGTGTGACCCTGGGCAAGTCACTTAACCCTGATTGCCTCACCAAAAAGCAAAAAAAAAAAAAATAGGGGACTGGGCTGGATCAGCTGTAAAGTTCCTTCCAGATCTAAATCCACTGAGAACAAAAGCAGCTCAAATCAAAAATAAATCACAGACTCTCCATACTCTCTCTTGTTTTTTTCTTTCTGCTCTTTTTCTCCTTTATTTTCCTCTTGGTCACTCTCTGTGCTCTTATCATTTATAACAAAGCCTCTGATATGAATTAAGTAGTCAGAGAGCTGAGCTCTAATGGAAGAGCACATTACATGGATGCTGAGGCAACATATACTAAGGAAAGGAAGGAAAATTGGCAGTAATATTTGTAAAAGGACTTAGGCTTAATATGCTGAAAACATTGCTGAAGGATAGGAAAAAAGAGCCACTTGGTATTCTTGGAAGGCTATCACACTTAGGAAGGACATTGGTAAGTTGTCAAGTGTGCAGGAGAGGGCTCCCAGGATGGTGAAGAACCTTGAGGTTATGGTTGATGAGGTCTGGTGGAAGGGACTGGGGATGTTTAGTCTAGAGAAAAAGAATGCTTAACGGAGACATGATAAGGAATGATAAACCTTGCTCTGCTTGGCCCCAGATAGGCTGAGTTAGGAGCAAGGGGTAGAGATTATGGGTCGCCAGATTTAGGGTTGACAATTCTTGACAGTGAGAACTATAAGAATATAGTAATAGCTAACCTTTATGTAGTTCCTTAAGGTTTGCAAAATG
Source organism: Vombatus ursinus (assembly GCF_900497805.2). Classification (NCBI taxonomy): domain Eukaryota; kingdom Metazoa; phylum Chordata; class Mammalia; order Diprotodontia; family Vombatidae; genus Vombatus; species Vombatus ursinus. The sequence goes on along the minus strand of NW_020954619.1, from coordinate 46,356,083 downwards.
CGTTACAAACATTATCTCGTTTTTACATTTTAATAACAACTCTGGGAGGTAGGTTCTATTCTTATCCTCATTTTTACAAATGAGGAACTTGAGGCAGACAAAGCTTAAGGAAATTGCACAGGGTCACACAGCTATTAAGAGTCTGAGACTAGAGTTGAACTCAGGTCTTCCTGTTTCTGAGTCTAGTGCTCTACCCACTGTGCCAACTATTGGCCTCATGAATGACTCAGTGGCTGGCTGCCTCAGGAAGTTGTGCCTTTGCTCCCTATTGGAGGTCTTTAATCAAAGGCTGGATGGTAGCTTGTTGGGTGAGGTAGGTCTTAGGCGAGATTCTTTTTCCTTATGGCCTAGATGGCTTCTGAAGTGCCTTCCAACTCTAAGTGTCAGTGATTCTGTGAGCCTGAGGTAGCGCCTAGCATCATCCCACTCCACTAAGGTTCTGTACTTTGAGGCACCTTCCTTCTACTATATAGGCCTGCATGACTGTTTATCATTCTCCACCTCTCCCTGCCCCACACTCAACCAACAATATGGTATTTACTTTAGCCATTTGAATTTGCAATTTTCATGGTGGTATCCCATCTGCTTTCCTTAGGAGCTAATAGAGAAAAAAACAACAAAAACAAGTGAGTTTATTTTATATTTGTTAGGCTTCTTGATACGATGATGGTGTTCAGCTAATGGAAGAAAAGGGAGAAATGTTTGATTCAATGTAACAGCCCATGTCCCTATTCAGATAGAGGAGCTTACTTTCAGCTGATAATGAAGAGGATGTTTTATTGGGTCATAGGTTTAGAGCCAGGAGAGACCATAGAGGTAACCATGTCATTATTTTGTACTCTTCCTCTCCCTTACCCTACCTAGCTAGGCAGATGTCAAATCTTGCCACTTCTACATTTGTAATATCTCTTGAATGCAACACCTTAATCTTAGTGCCTTTCCTCTCCCAATTCGTCATATGTATGCATATGAGGACATACATATATATGTACACACACACATACATATATGTATATAATTTGTACGTAATTGTGTTACTGTTGAAGGCACCACTATCCTCCCAATTCCCCCCGCTATCAACCTATGGGTGTCATCCTTGACTCCTCACTAATTCTCATCTCCCATATCCTATTTGTTGCCAAGGCTTGTTGATTTCACCTTTGTTATGTCTCTTGAATTGTCCCCATTCTCTCCCCTGATGCTGCCACTCTCCTAGTACAGGTCCACATCTCCTTACACCCAGACTATTGCTATAGGATTAAATGAGATAATATTTATAAAGCACTTAATACAGTGCCCAGCAAGTAGTAGACACTATATAATTGCGTGTCCCCTTCCCTGTCAATAGCCTGCTGTTTGGTCATCCTGCCATAATTCTTTCCTCACTCTAGTCCATCCTTTATTCAGCTTCCAAAGTGATTTTCCTAAAGTGCAAATCTGACCACCTCACCACATACTCAGTAAACTCCAATAGCTCTGTATCAACTCTAGGATCAAACATAAAAACCCTCCCGCAATCAAAGTCATTCATAATCTAGCATGAGTCCCCTACCCCCACCTTTCCAGTCTTCTTATCCGTGATTCAGTGATTTTGGCTTCCATTATGTTCCTCCAAGAAGACACTATGTTTCCTGACTCTGGACATTTCCTCTGGCTGACCCCTGTGCCTGGAATTCTCTGCCTCCTCATCTGTCTCCTGGCTTCCTTTAAAGTCCAGCTTAAATTCTACCCTCTACCGGAAGCCTTTCCCAATCTCTCTTAATTCTTGTGCCTTCTCTCTGAGGATTATTTCCAAGCACTGGCTTTGGAGTAGGAGGTCCTGTATTCAAATCTTGCCTTGAATACTTACCACCAGCGTGACCTTTGGCAAGGCAACAAGCAACAAGATGAGCATTTATTAAGCACTTATTATGTATCAGGCTCTGTGCTAAATGATGCGGATACAAATACAAGCAAAAAGAAAGTCCCTCCCTGACCTCAAGGAATTTATAATCTAATGGGAACTAGAATGTAGGTAGCAGGGATGGATTATGGAAGTACTTGGTGCAGGGGCATAGCATTGAAGTCTAGAAAGTCAGAAGCATAACTAGAAGGGGAATGAACATTGCCCAGCAAGGGCCCTTCCACAAAATGGAGGCCCTAGGAGGAACTAACAGTAGGAGAAGGGGGTTAGCATAGCAGAAGGATGTTCTAGGGTGAGAAAGATATAGGAAATTATGAATGTTCCAGGCAGGGTGAGACTGCAGATGAGGCACGGTGTTTGAGTCTAGAAAATCAGAAGTATAGTCAGGAGGGTAATGAAGGTTGACCAATCTGGCAAGTCATTTAACATCCTGGAACTTTAGTTTCTTCACCTGTAAAATGAAGGAGTTGGACTATATGGACTTTCAGGTCCCTGCCAATTGTAAATGCACGATTCTATAATTTCTCTGATGTTCAATTTCCTCTAAAGTACCTATTTTACAAGGTTATTGTAATGATCAAGTAAGATAATGCAAAATTCTATAGAAAATATCAATGATTCTATTAAAGGCAGGCTGAAATCCTGTTTCTGACTTTACTACCACTGTGACCATGAGCAAATACCTCTCTGAGCCTCAGTTTCCTCATCTGTTTACTGAGGACAAATAATATTGTTGCACCTTTCTCACAAGGTTGCTGAGATGCTCAAGTGAGATCATGTATATAAGGCATAGTGTAGACTTTACTTTGAGAGACAAGGTGGCACAGTGAATTGATAACCAGAGTTAGGAAGACCTTAGTTCAAGTCTTACCTCTTACACAGACAGACTCTGTGACCCTGGGCAAGTCACTTAACTTCTAGTGCTTTTTGGCAATTCTCTAAGGGAAAAATTGGTAGAGAAATTGCTTATCTATGTATCTTCTATTCACAATGTAGAGGAAGATCCTTATTGGGAGCTCTCCATAATTAAATAACTGACATTTATATAGAGCTTGCTATAAACTAGGTACCGTGCTTTACAAATCGTGTCTCATTTAATCCTCACAACAACCCCGGAAGGTAAGCGCTACCATTATCCTCATTTTACAAATGAGGGAAGTGAGTCAAACAGAGGTTAAGTGACATGTACAGGGCCACACAGCTAGGAAGTTTCTGAAACTGGATTTGAACTTGTCTTCCTGAGTTCAGGCAGCTAGGTGGCTCAGAGAATAGTGTTAGGCCTGGAGTCATAAAGACTTTTCATCCTGAGTTCAAACCTGACCTCAGATGCTTATTAGCTGTGTGACCCTGGATTAGTCACTTAACCCTATTTGCCTCAGTTTCCCAATCTGTAAAATGAGCTGGAGAAGGAAATCACTCCAGTATCTTTGTCAAGAAAACCCCAAATGGGGTCATGAAGAGTCAGACACGACTGAGAATGACTGAACAACAGACTTCCTGACTTCAGGACTTATGCTCTATCTTTGCACTAACTACCTTCGTAAATCAAAGGTGCAATCTGATATGTGTGTGTGTAGTATATATACACGCACAGTCTGACATACATGTAAATATACATAGACATGTATAACAGTTATTATCTAGATTCTCTATTAAGGCATTAAAAACCTCAATAGGGCTGACTGTGCCCTCCTTCACTTGACTATCTTTGTACATCTGTCCTTTAAATCAATCTTCCTCCTTCCCTGCGGGAATTTGGGGTGTTCTATCTCTTACTCCTTTTTTCAGTTCTTCAGAAGAAAACACTGTTTAATAGGCTTAGCCAGAGTTCATTTTGTCAATCTCCAGTGTAGACTCATAGGACCGTTGAATTTAGAGTTGGAATGGACCTGAAAGATCACATCCCCTCCCCACCCCCAACCCTATTTTATACATAAGGAAGCTGAGGTCCAGAGGACAGTGACTTGCTCTAGATCAGAGAAGTAATAAATAGTGGAGCTGAGGTTTAAACTAATGTCCAACAGTTCCACGCACAATGTTTTTAATATGCTGGAAACTTTCATTTTGTAGTGGTGCAGCTTTCTGTACAAAAGTCTCTAAGACACTTTTCCCCAAATCTGTTCTGAGAATTAATGCCAGAGAAAACACAAGCAAAACCAGCTTTTTTTTTTCCTTTCCTTTTCTTTTTTCTTCTGTAACATATAGTGAGGGAGAAGGGAAGTGAGATGGGAACCACACTGGTGAGGATATCTATCTCCCATGCAGATTGGCTTTTAGAATGGGGGGTGGGGGAAGTACATTTAAAAACAGCTAAGTTTCACAGAATCTGAGAATTAGGAGGAATCTTGGAAGACATTTAGTCAAATTCATGCTCAAGCCCCCTCCACAATATTGCCCCGTGGGTAGGCGTGTCCACTTTGATGAGCTCACGACTCTGTGTTAGTACTGAAGCATGTCCAGTGCCTAACACAAAGGGATTAATAAATATTTATTGGAATAAATATTAACAAGGGCTTTCATACCTTAACCCAAAGGTGGGTGATTAATGTTAGGAGTTCCAGGAAGCTGGTGGAGGAGATGTCTCCAGGCAGGGAGCCCTTTCCCGGCTTCTGAAATCACACTGAACACACTGCTTACTCATCTGTGGGTGGAGCTCTGTGGTCACTGGACTAAATGTCCAAGAGAAATGGAGATTTTGGACAGGTAAGAAGGAAATTGTGCAGGAAAACGGAGGAACAGAGCCAAGGTTGTCCATGGAGCAGGGTAAAGAAGGTTGTTCTAGGGGAGAGAATATTCCTGCCTATCAGTAATAGTAAAAGTTCATATGGCCCTTTATCGTTTGATAAAGGCTTTCCTCACAACAGCCCTATGTGGCAGAGAATTTGAGGATCATTATCTTCAGTTTACAGCAAAGGAAATTAAAGCTCAGAAAAGTTCATTGATCTGACTATGGCCATAGTTAGTAAGTTCTGGAGCCAGGAAGTGTAGATCCTAGCTCTCCTGGTTGCCATTGTGACCTTCTTTCCTCTTACTTCCCATTACAAGACAAAATGGGTACAAAGACCAGTAACAAGCTCAGCGCCGAAGGATAGGGCATTGAACAGGAAACCTGGTTTCTACTCCTGGTCTTTCAACCAATTAGCCATATGATATTGGATGAGTTGCTTCTCTTCTTGGGGCTTCAATTTCTTCATCTGTCGGGAAAGCCCCCTGATCTTCTCTTGTTAACCTCTGCCTAACACACCTGGATCCCCTCCTCTCTTGAAGTATCTAGGATTTTCCTCCTTAGTCCTATTTCCCGATGACCTCTGAATGACCTTAGAATGCAATGATCCATTTAAAACTGTAGGAGATTATTTGAAGTAGGTTTTGTCTTTAGTTACCAGATTCCACAACTTCCTCTGAACCTTCCCTAGCTAGCTACAATTAATTCTGTAGCATCATAGCAATACAAAGTTATATATTATTTTAAAAAGGATGTAAGCTATATGATAAGAGATAAGAACCAAGTAACAAGTAATGTCATTATCCCTTTTACAAACTACAGCCTCCCAAATTTCTAAGTAGTATAGCCTGGCTCCTCTTGTCTCTCTCTTCTTACTGAGTTCGTCTGCCAGTGATGCCGTAAGTGAGAAATCAATCAATAAACATTTATTAATTGCCTATCACGTGCCAAGCACCGTGCTAAGAGCTGGGCTACAAAAAAAGAGGCCAAAGACAGTCCTTGCCCTCAAAAAGCTGACAATCTACTAGGGAGACAATACGTAGGTACAATAAGCTTTATATGTAGGATAAACAGGAAGTAAATAAGAGAGAGAAGGCTCTGAAATTGAGGTATTGGGAAAGACTTTTAGTAGAAGAAGGGATTTTAGTTAGGACTCAAAGGAAGCCCGGGAAGCCTGTAGGCAGAGATGAGGAGAGAATGCATTTCCAAGGATGGGGGACAGTTAGGGACAATGCCCAGAGCTATGAGATAGGGTGCCTTGTTTGTAGAACAGCCAGAAGGCCAGTGTTACTAGGTCAAAGAGTAGGTGGAGGGGAGTAAGATGTTTTTTGTTTGACTTAGAAGCTCTGAACTTTGATCATACTATTCTTGGGTGTTTTTAGTTTGACTTTTTTTTTTCCTCAGGAGATGAACTATGGAGTCTTTCTAATTTTTACTTTACTGTCTGGTTCTAGTTGTTGTTGTTGAGTCATTTCCATCACGTCTGACTCTTTGTGGTCCCATTTGAGATTTTCTTGGCAAAGATACTGCACTAGTTTGCCATATCCTTCTCCGGCTCGTTTTGCAGGTGAGAAAGCTGAGACAAACAGGGTTAAGTGACTTGCCCAGGGTCACATAGCTAAGTAAGTGTCTGAGGCCAGATTTGAACTCAGGAAGATGAGTCTTTCTGACTCCAGGCTAGATGCTTTATCCACTGTGGCACTTAGTTGCCTCTGGTTCTAGTAGATCTAGATAGTTTTCTTTTATGATTTCCTGAAATATGATGTTCATGTGTTTTATTTACTTACGGTTTTTAGGGAATCTGATGATTCTTAAATTAATTCTCTTCATTTTAGGAGAGATGTTCTTGATAATAAATGTTTTATATTTTCTTCCTTTTTAATCTATTGACTTTGTTCTAATATTCCTTGTTATCTCACAGAATTATTCTATTCTCATTACTTAGTTCTTTTTTTCAAGGAGTCTAGTTCGTGGGGAAGGTTTTCTACCTTCTTTTTAAAGCTAGTCAACTCTCATTTCTAATTTCATTTTTTATCTTTTGCTTCATTTCTTACAGCTACTCTTTGCAGTCTTTGTGGTCAAGCTGCATTTTTCTCTGAGCCTTTGCTTAAAATTGCTGTGGGGTTACTCTCTTGTTCTGAGTTTTCCTCTTGTGTTCCCTTAACTCACAATATTTGTTCGTTATATTTGGTGTTTTCTTCTGTTGACATATTTTTAGCTTCAGTTCTTGATCTGTACTTTTGTACTTGGGCCAGACCTCTGTAGCGCTCTTGGATGGGTTGGGCAGTCCTTGTTTTGTTCTGTCCCCTTTGTAGCTTGGATGTTACTGATACTGGCCATTTAGATGTAGTGCCTGGTATTAGGCCCCACTCTCTGCCTCAGACTGGTTTCTTACTTAATGTCCTGGTGTTCACTGTGCATTCCTAGCTTGGACTAGCCTCCGTCTTCTTCATTTTGCAGATCTTCAATTCAGAGTTGGTTCTAGCCTCTACTGTGACCCATTCTCTCTGGCTGTCCTCCATGCTTGGAATGCTTTCCTTCCTCTGCCTGGACTACTGGTCTCCTTGGATTCTTTTAAGCCCCAACTAAAATCCCACCTTCCACAGAAAGCCTTCCCTGACCCCTCTTAATTCCAGTGACTTTTGTCTGTTCATTATTTCCCATTTGTCTTTTATATAGCATTGTATATATTTATTTGCATGCTGTCTTCTCCATTAGATTATTAGCTCCTTGTGGGCAGGGACTATCTTTTACCTCTTTTTGTATCCCCAGCACTTGGTGTAGTTCCTGGCACATAGTAGACCCTTAAATAGATGTTGATTGATTGATCGGTTCCCCTGGGATGTTGGAGATCATGTTGGTCTCTAGCATCTCTGTCCAGCCCTTGTATGCTGTTGCCAAAGATCTGAGTTGGCCCTATCTTTTACAGTGACTTCTAGTGATCCAAGGAGTATAGGGCTAGGCCATGTAGCCATCTGCAGGGATCTCTCCATCCCCACCTCTGCTCTGATAGACCAGGGTCAGGATATAGCTTCAGGCTCCTGATTACTGAAGCTTGGCAGTGACTTAGAACCTACCTGCTCAGACTGCTTGCTGGCTGGATTCAGGCCCATGTTACGGATGTTTGCAATGGCTTCTCTGGTATAGCTTCTGTCCCTGGGTCCACTAACTCCTGGCTGGTTTACCTGAGCTCACCCTGACTTCCTTGGCACAACCCTCTACCACCCCCTGTCAATTTCTGTGTTTTCCTGTATTCATGCTGGCTTTTCTGGTGAGATCACTCTACCTGCCTCTGCTGGCTTCTGGCTATCTTTTTGTAAACTGGTTGGAGGAGTTTAATCCTGCTTCTTTTTTGTTTTCTTTGTCATTGGTTTTTGTGAGCTTGTTTCCAGATAATTTCTAAGGGTCACGTGGACTTCTCTCAACTTTCTATGCCACCATCTTAATGAAAAGCCTTACTGTGAGATAGTTTAACAATACCAACAACAGCACACTGGCAGGTCGACTCTCTCAATCCTCCCTGTTCTGCTATCTCAGCATGCCACAGTTCCCTAAGGGAGGGTAAAAAAGTATAAGTAACATTCCCAGGGATTAAACCCAGAAGCCTCAGGCATTCATGGAAAGACATTCATGGCATCTCAGCATCAAATTTGTGAGGCATTGAAGCTTTATAGTATGGCTTCTCAGGGAAGCACAACTACTGGAAGAAGGATATTTGCGTCCGTTGCTTCCCAGAAAGGAAGAGGACAAAACCTCCTGCTAGTACATAGTTTGGAAGTGGCTTAGGGACTCTGTATCTATTTTGCTTCTTCCTTCCCTCTTTCCACTCAGTTCTTGTATTCCATCTCTCTCATAAGAGTTTGCATGCATCGTTCCATCAAAAAATGCTTCCTTCTAACCAGTGTTCCTCCTGGGAGTAGCATCATCACCTACTGTGCTCTGAAGGTGGGGAGATAGTGCCCAAGGAGAACGTATACTCTTTACACGTGGAAGAGGAAACCGAGGCAGATACCTGAAGTCACGCAAGTATTATGTGGAGAGCTGATGTGTGAACCCAGGTTCCCAGGCTCCACATACAGTGCTTTTCATGACACCAAGATTCAGAGGCATCATGAAGGAGAGGCAGCAGCATTGGACCTGGATCGAAAGACCTGGGGTTCAGCAGAATGGTGCAATGGCAAAAGCCCTGCATTAAGAGTAAGAGCACCTGGATTCACATTCTGATTCTGCTACTTACCAGCTGTGTGAGCTTGGCCAAATTATGGAACACTTTCTCCATCACCCCCCCCCACCTCAGTTTCCTCAACTATAAAAGGAGAAGTTGGACTAGGTGATTTTTGTGGTCCCTTTTATCTCTAAAATCCATGATCCGGAGTCCTGTGTGTCAGTAAGCAAGTTACTTCAGTGTTCTGGACCTCAGTTTCCTCATATGCAAATGGAGAAATTATGAACAAAATGTTTAAAGTCAGTGGTGTGCTGGTAAATGTTTAATAACTGCATCCAGAAAAAGAACTGATAAATAGAAGTATGTATAGAATGAGTTTACATACATACATACATATGTATGTGTGTGTGTATATATATATATATATATATATATGTACACATGTATACACATACATACACATTGGTGTCTAATGGTAGCCTTCTCTGGGGGGAGAAAAAAAAAGAAAAAAAAGAAATTTACATGGTAACTTTATCATATATTTAAAAGGAATAGCAAGTTGTAGATAACAGATTTGCAGTTTCATGTGCAATCATCTTTTAAAAAATTGTACTATGTTATAAAAACACTTGTTTTATTTCATAAATTAAAAATAAAATAAAAAAGTTTAAGAAATGTCTCTGAAAAAATGTATTAATGACACAGTTTTAAATTTAATCTGCTTTATTAACATCTTCTTCACTTTCTTAAGTCTAGACAATCAACAAAACAATAAATCAAGGCCTGATTTCTGAGGTATAAATGCTCCTATTGAAAATTTAACTGATTCTTGCACATTCGAGCTGGCTCCTACACACTCCTTTTTAGTGTTATAAATGGTAAAATGCTGTAGGTATTTAATCTAGTATGAGTACTGGGAATGATAGAATTACTGAATTTGAGAATTAGAAGGAACCTCAGTGACCATTTAGTGCTACCCATGCCAAGGAAGAAATCCCTGTTATACCATACCGGACCAGTGGGCAGATAGCCTCCTGTCTCAAGTCCTTTAAGGAGAGATAAACAAGCACCTCTCAAGGCAGCATGTTCTAGTCTGGGATAGCTCTAATCCCCAGAATGTTTTCCCAGGCTTCAAGACTGAATTTACCTCTTTGTAACTTCTGTCCGTTCCTCCTGGTTCTGCCCTCTAGGGCTAAACAGAAAAAGGTGAATTAATACCTTTATCGCATGATAGCCCCACAAATGCTTGACAGAACTGTTATGCTTCTCCACTCCATCCCCTAGCCCCTTCCCTTCCCATCTCTTCTTCTTTTCTTCAGGTTAACATACTTGGTTCCTTTAACTGCGCCTCAAAGGCTATCTTACGGTCCTCATGAAACCTATCATCACCCTGGCTGCCCTTCTCTGGCTTATCAATGTCCTTCTTAAACTATGGTGCCCAGAACTGGAGGCAATACCCCACATGAGGAGGAGTATACTATGATTATTGTTGTTGTTGAGTTATTTCAGTCATGTTGGAATCTTCCTGACCCCATTTGGGGTTTTCGTGGCAAAGATACTGGAGTGGTTTGCCATTTACTTATCCAGCTCATTTTATAGATGAGGAAACTGAGGCAAACAAGGTTAGGTGACTTGCCCAGGGTCATACAGCTAGTAAATGTCTGAGGCCAGATTTGAACTCATGAAGATGGATCTTCCTGATTCCAAGTCCAGTGCTCTATCCATTGCACCATCTAGCTACCCAGTATGATTATCACTTACCTATTCCTAGAAACTGTGGTTCTCTTAATGTGGGCCCAAGATTGTAGCAATTTCTTTTGCTGCCACATCTCGCTTCTGATTCTTTGAGCTTGGAGTCCGCTGAAAGCCCCAGATCCTTTTCAGAACGATGGTGCGTAACTAAGGCTTCCTAGGAGAAAATGTCAGGAAATCTACCCATTTGCTTCAAGTCTATGCTAAGGAATGGGTCCAGAAATGTCATAGGATTTTAAGCTATAAGTAATCATCTAGTTCAACCCCCTGATTTTATAGATGAGGAAAGTGAGGCTCAGAAAGGGGAAATGACTTATTCAACATTAGTGACAGAGCTGGGATAGAAACTAACCTCATTTGACTCCAAAGCCAGTGTTCTTTCTGCTACATTATACCCTGGGATTTGTCAAAACCCAAACAAAAACATTTTGAAGGGTTCTTCCTTCTTCCCCCCATTCCCCACCTCCCAATCCTGATTCATAGCATGGTTTATAATTAGATGGACTGCTAATGATCAGCAGCAGAGCTCCCTCCCCCCCTTCCCACTAACTTGGTCTTTGTGCAAACACAAAAATATGTTTGTGGCTATCTCCTGGGGCTTTGGCCCCCTTTCCAGCTTTGATAGTGTCTCTGTGATAGCAGTGTACAGAAATGGTAATTTCTATTGCGCAGCAAGGTACAGTTTTAGTCCTCCAAAAGAGGGAAAATATAATTGCTATCTTGAATAATCATTTTCTGAAGGCTTGAAGTCTAACCTTTAATTAATATTTCATCTGCAACTGGGGTTCATAACTTGAATAGGGCCTAAAAATATTGCTCTGTTAGATCATTAGCTGTGAGCTGAGGAGCCAGTATGTGGTTTTCCATTGTTTGCAATTATTTCTAAAATTAAAAAAAAAATTTAATACATAAACCCAGAACAAGATGGAGAGAAAGCTTGAATGCATCCCAGGGTATTTAAGTGGGTTCAGGAAATAGGTAGGGGGCATGTTTCCTTCTAAGTCACTGGCTGGAAAGGGTGTGATGGCCCTTGAAGGCCGGGTGGAACCTGGGGAGCATTCATTACTACCGCCAGTGCTCTCTCTGCTACTTTGATCAAACAATACTCCTGAAAGCCATTTCCTAAGGTGCCAGTGGACCTATCTCTTAGGTTTACAGGTCATTGGCTTTTAAGGATGAATCTAGGAGTGCTGTCTTTGATATTTGCTGGGATAGGGCTCTTGGGTTTTTCTGAGTGCCTCCTGGAAGTAATAACTAATAACTATTTTCATAACAATCAGAGGTTTTCGAAGTACTTTCCTCTCAACCACCCTGGGAAATAGGTAAGTAGTATCAGCAGGGTGAAGCCGATAGAGTGAATGACTTGGAGTCTAGACAATCTGGGTTAGAATCTTGCTTAGAATCAATGCTCACTATCGGTGTGACTTTGGGCACTTAACACTTAACCCTTCGGGGCCCCAGTATCTTTATTTTTTAAATGAGGGGATAGGGCCAGATGACCTTTGAGGTCTCTTCCAGATCTCAATCTATGATCCTCTAAGAAAGAATGTCCTCAACCCTATTTACCGAGGCCTAGAGCTAAGTGAATTCCTTCAATAAGGTCATAAAGAGAGTAAGTGTCCAAGCTAGGATTTAAACCCAAGTCTCCTGACCCCCGGTATAGTGAGTGCTTCTGCTGTCACACTCTGCTGCCTCTCACAGATCAAATAGTGTTTTTCCTAGTGGTTTTTGGAACCAGAAGACACTTTGGGGAGCTGAACAGAGAGGAAGGAAGATGGGAGAAAGAAGAGGCCAGAAAGGCAATAGGCCAAAGAGGGGAAAGGAACGAGGATCTCAGTGGAATGGCTAGGGTTCTTGTTACATAATGCAGGTTACATTGAATTCTAGGAAAAATGTGTCATGATTCAATTGTTTGCAATTATTTCTAAAATTAAAAAAAAAGTTTAATCCATAATGAGATAGGGGGAAAGGCTTGAATACATTCAGGGATATTTGAGTGTGATCTGGAAATAGGTAGAGGACTCCTCATTAAGACCTGAACTAATGCTAGGTGGGGGGATTGCACCAGTGAAGTACTTTACACTCAATGGTAGATAGTTTGGTAAAGTGGGAAAAGGCACTGGCCTCTGAAATCAAATATCTGGGTTCAAGCCCCAGCTCTGCCTCTTAATACTTAGGAAACTTTGCACAATCAATTAGTCAGCAAAGATTTATTAAGGAAATATGCAAGGCACTACGGTAGGCACTGGGGAAACAAAGATAAAGATAAAATTGCCCCAGACTATGAGGAATTTGTAATCTAGCCAAGGAGATAACAACTAGGTGTATGGGTACAGGCCAGATCATAGGGGGTGGGGAGAATGCTAGCTGCTAGGGGGATCAGAAAAGGGTTTCTTATAGAAGGCCATGATTAAACTGAGTCTTGAAAGGAACTAGGATTTTGAGAGGCACAGGTTAGGAGGGAATGCCAGTCTAGTCAATGTGCTCGGTGGACCTCAGTTTCCTCAGATGTAAATATGGCTATTGGGCTATAGGGCCTCCAAGGTGCCTTCCAGCTCTAATCTTATGAACTGTTTAATGATGGGGATGTTGATGACATGTGATAGAATGATGTACTCCTTGAACCAGGAAGGATCTTAGAAATCATCAAGTCTATGCATCCCATTTTATAGGTGAGAAAATTGAGACCCAGAGAGGGAAAGTGACTTGTTAGACATGTGAGATGAACTCCAAGCCCATTTAATTTGAAGCATCTCTCTTAGAAGGTTACAAAGGACATGAGGAATTTTGAGAATCCTTAGTGAGCACATATAACAGGGGGAAAAAATGAAAACCATTGCTCAGGGTAGAAAACCCTGGAGTTCTGTATTCTCTATCACTCCTAGAGTATTCCTTTGTCATGACCCTGACGACCTTATTGAAGCATAATTCCAGATACATAAGAATCATTTACAGCATTATAGAATTTAGAACTAGGAAGGACCTTGAAAGAGGATATAATCCTCCCCTCATTTCACAGCGGGGGAAACTGAGGCCCAGTTTAGTGGCTCACTCAAAATCACACATGTAGTAAGTGCAAGAGTTTGGAATCAAACCCAGGTCTTTATCCCCAAATCCAGTGTTCTTGACACTCTATCACAATGTGTTTCTAAAACATAGCAAAAAAAAATGTGGCCCAAATTCTTCCTGCACATTGAACTCATATATCAGTGTCTGTAAAGTACTTGTCCATATGCATTTAGAAAAGTTTCCTTTAAGAACAAACAAAAAAAGCCAGAAGCTTTAGCCAAAATCACTAATTATATTGTCCAAGAAAGGAGAGGGGCTTGGGAAGGGATTCCTGTAATTTTTCTGATGCTTTGAATTATTAATTGAGCTAAGATGTCTATAAGAGAGTGCTAATATTATCTTTTCTACTTCTCATCTTTCTTGCAATTTGATTATACTTCTAGGAAGGAGTGTCTTTGGATTTGTAAATTTCCTTCTGACTCCAGCATTCACATTGGAGTCTGAGTCAGCAGGCAGTGGGGATAGTTAGGGAGGGAGTTAAATGTAAATAGCAGCTGTACTCCATTTTTTCTTGTCTTTTTTTTTTCCTAGGGAAGACAGTAAAATATATGTGTGGGCGCAAGAGAACAACTCACCCCTGAATACTTTATAATAGTTGATCTAAGGCCAGGCATTCCACCTATCTCCTCATAACTTACTTTTATGCGACTGTCTTTGACCTTGCAGATATGTATCTGTGGTAACAAATAATTCTCTCACCCCACTTTTGTTTTGGTAACAGCCTCATTTTTTTTAAGATACCTGAAATGAATATTGGATTTGGATTAGGGCTGCAAGGAATCTTAGAGATTGTCTTTGTCATTTTACAACTGAGGAAACTGAGGTCCAAAGAGGAAAAGGGATTTGCCTAAGGTTATACAGGTAGTAAGTAGCGGGTAGTATAGAGGAATGGTGATGTAGTAGATAGCGTGTTGGGCTTGAAGTGAAGAAGATCTGGGTTCAAATGCTGCTTCTGATACATAGTGGTTGTGTGACTTTGAACAAGTCATTTTATCTCAGTTCTCCAGGCAACTTTCTAAGATTAAAATTTGCAAAACAGGTTTCCTTGTTGTTGGTTGGTTGTTTAGTTGTGTCCCACTCTTTGTGACCCAATGGACCATCACATGCCAAGCCCTTCTATTCTCCACTGTATCTGTCCTCAGTACCTATCTGTGTTGGTACTGGGAGTGCTTCATTGGGTGCTCCCCACACTGATGATGTCACAGGTCCAATCAAAAACAAAAACAAAGAAAAAAGAGTCCTGGATTTGGAGTTGGAAGACCTAGGCTTAAGTCCTGGATATATAACCTTGGGCAGGTCACTTAGCTCCTCTGGGCCTCAGTTTCCCTTTCTGTTAAAGGAGTGGACTAGAGTAGATGGCTTCAAAGTCCACAATTCACTGATCTTGTCCCAGGTTCTCTGACTGAAGAACTGCTCTTTAACATCTCTTCCCCCTTTAACTCCTATGAACCAGCGATTCCTTCTTCACAACGGGCCATTTTGGTGGCTCAGATTTGGCTGGGGACATGCCTAGTGTCTTCCTAACCAAGATCACTTTGGGTTTGCTTTGTCTATGTCTTGCCTATGCTTATGGAGACACATAGTCTCTCCCCTGTTATAGAATGTCAACTCTGCTCAATGTCTGGCACATAGCAGGCGCTATATAAATGCTAATTCCCCACCTCACTCCTGGCTCCTCTCCCTTCTCTCTGGGGAGATACCTCTCACCTGCTGTTCTCTCTCCTGATGGGTGATGTTCTTGGCCCAGATCACCATTTCATGAAGCACCCAGACCATGCTCATTTCCTTCCCAGCTTCACATTCCACCTCCCTGCCAGCAGTCTTGCCCCAGTGCGGGTCCCCCTGTCCCCTTTCTCCCCTCTTCTTTATATGTTAGCATGTAAACGCCTTTTTTTTTGCTTATATTTGTATCCCCAGCATTTAGCACAGTGCCTGCAACATAGTAAGTACTAAATAAATGTGCTAGCTATCCATCTAGTCATCATCTATCTATCATCTCTCTTTTCTCTGTTATGTATTAGTTATCTATCTTCTAGTTATCATCTCTCTCTAGCTATCATCTATCATCTCTATCATCTCTCTTTTCTCTATTATCTATCTTGCTATCATCTCCTTCTAGCTATTATCTCCTTCTAGCTATTATCTCTCTGTCATCTCTATCATCCATCCATCCATCCATCTATCCATCTATCTATCTATCTATCTATCTATCTATCTATCTATCTATCTATCTATCTATCTATCTATC
>NW_020954619.1:46231181-46340211 GCF_900497805.2 Vombatus ursinus | reverse complement strand
ATCTATCTATCTATCTATCTATCTATCTATCTATCTATCTATCTATCCTTGAGAGCAAGGCTGATTGATCCATTAATTGACATGATGAAGGCCTCAAGGAGCTCTAGAAGCAACCAGAGGAAGTGACTTAATAGCTGGTGAACTAGAAAGCAAGTGGTATCTAGAGAATGTTTTCCTCTAGGGAAATGTTGACAGGAATGGAGGAAAGAGGGGTGTGGAGGCAGGAGGGGCCTGGATCTGGGAGGCCTACAAACTCTCTTCTTCAAATTCAAATGAAAGGCTTTTAGAAGGAATTTCTCCAGCGAATATAATAATAATAGTTAATACCTAACATTAATACAACACTTATAAGTTTTACAAAGAGCTTTACACATAGTATCTCATTTGATTCTCAGAATGGCCCTGCAAAATAGGTTGAATTCTTATCTCCAGTTTACAGAGGAATAAACTGAGGCTAACTGAGTTAAGTTACTTGCCCGGGGTTACATAATAGCTACTAAGTGTCCAAGACAGGACTGGAACTCAGGCCTTACCAGGCCAGCAGTCTATATTCACTATTCTACTTGGCTACCTCAAAAGAGCCCTCCTTGGGGCAGCTAGGCGGCACAGTGAATAGAGCACCGGCCCTGGATTCAGTAGGACTTGAGTTCAAATAATACTTATTAGCTGTGTGACCCTGGGCAAGTCACTTAACCCCATTGCCTAGCCAAAAAACAAAAAACAAAAAAAAAAAGAGAGAGCCCTCCTTGTGAATCTGGAGGTAGGATAGTTGAGTTTTAGGAAACAAGGAGGTCTTACAATCTAAAGGGGAAGTCAAGTGATTTAATTGTGATACAAGGGAGTGTGAAATCAAAGGATTAGTGTGATATAGACTAAGAGTACTGGATTTGGAGTTGCAAGACCTGGATTCAAATCCCAGCTCAGTTAATTGATATTTGTGTGTCTTTGAGCAAATCATTTAACTTCTCTAGGCCTCAGTCTTCTCATCTGTAAAATGAGGGCATTAGCTTAAAAGATTTATAAGATCCTTTCCAGTTCCAAATCCTATGATCTGTAAGGGCAAAGGAGAGATACAAGTAAAGTGCTGTAAGAAATTGAGGGATGGAAATATCACTTTCTCCTAGGGCATGGAGAAGTTGATGTCAGGAAAGTGTCATGAAAGGATGGCATCTGAGCTGGGCTTTGGAGGCATAGAGGGCCCTCAACAGACTAAGATGGAATGATGGGAGTTCATCATCAACAAGGGGGAACAGATGAGCAAATACTGGGAGAGGGGAAAGAGCACAATTCAAATAGAGAGGGAAATTAGTCCAGTTTGGGCTGAAGCATGGTGGAAAGGAAAGTAATATGAAACAAGAGAGAACAGAAATGAGAACCAGCACTGTTCTTAGAGGCAACATTAGGGCACCTTGGCCATGTCCCCAAATGGCAGAAATTCCTTTTCCTCTCTCTATATCTGGAATGGCCCACTCCATGAATGCCTCTTGAATCAACATGGAAAGAACCCTGAACTTATACCTAGGAGACCTCCGTTTGTATCTGGACTCTGAAGTTTATTAGCTTTGTGACTGTGGCAAGTGACTCCATCTTTCTGAACCCACTTCCTCATCTACACAATAATAATATTTGTATTACGCTACCTACCTGCTCTTGGGTCATCATTCTCATCTCTTTCTCTGGAAACTTGGACTTCGCTCTTGGGTGTCTTGGTCCTGGGCCCAGGTCATTTCGCTGTCCTCTCCAAACCATCCTTCTTTCCCTACTATAAAATCTCTTCCTCCATTCAAATGGAAGTTAACTGCTTGAAGACAGGGACTGTATTGCTTGCTTGTATTTGTATTGCCAATGCTTGGTATGGTGCCTGGCACATTCTAAGTGCTTAATTAATGCTCAGTCTGTCCATCTACCTACCACCTACTTATCTCAACAGATTGTTGTGAAGAGCTTTATAAAGCTTATATAGGTTTGCAGAGATGGGAGCTGTCTTTATTATCATCATCATTATTATTATTGGAATTTTCCAACCTTCTTTCATAGTGGTGACTTAGATTCTACTTGTTTACCATTAATGCCTATTTGAAATAACTTCCCTCAGAGGACTGGGAACACTTTGGAAAATCACTCAATGTCTGCTTTTGGTTGGGATCTAACGCCTTGATGATGTTGCTGATTTTCTTCATTTCTCTATGGGTTCATTAGATATTTCTAATATACTGAGAAGAGTGGTTCTTCTTGACCTGAATGAGTGGGCTTCTATTGATGCAGGAGTAACTTTAACTGAAGCAGGTTGCTACCTAATGATTTGCTCCTGGGGCCTGTTTAGAGATTTAAGAGGTTTTAAGTTGCCACAAGATTTTTTTTTCTCCTATGAATTATAAAATGTCACATCTGGGAGGTACCATCTAGTAATAGGGTCATGCATAGATTGTAGAATTGGAATGGGCTTTAGAGGGAATATAGTTAAATCCTCATTTTCTGATTAGGAAGCTGAAACCCAAAGAGGTTTAATTGGCTTGTCTAAGGTCACACAGGTGGTAAATGACAGAACTCATATTTGAACCCAGTTCTGCTGACTCCAGATTCAACATTTTTCCTTCCCACTGTACCACTTTGCATTTTATCAATGAGGAAACTCAAGTGATTTTGCCAAGGCCATATAGAGAGTTAGCGTCAGGGTTCAGTTTCAGTTCCTGACTTTCATAGTCTCCTAACTCTTACTGGATTAATCAACCAATTAATTAAAAAAATTATTAAGTATCTACTATGTGCCAGGCATGGGGATACAAAGACATAAGCAAAAAGAATCTCAGCCTTCAAGAAGTAAGAAAGGAAACAAATATTTATTAAGCACCTCTATGTGCTAGGTAATGTTAAACACTTTACAATTATTGTCTCATTTGATCCTCACAATAATCCTGGAAGGTAGGTGCTGTTATTATCCCTATTTTACATTTGAGGAAACCGAGGCAGACAGAGATTAAGTGATACCGGGTCACATAGCCAGTAAGTGGCTAAGGCAGATTTAAACTCAAGTCTTCCTGACTGCAGCACTATCACCTGGCTGCCCAAAGGAGCTTATGGTAGAGGAGGGGGAGAGAATATGGGTACATATAGGTATATATGAAATATGTACAAATTAGATACCATATGATTTGGGGTGGATAAGACAGTAATTGGGTGTGGGGGGAGGGGAGAGATCAGGAAAGGCACCCTGTAGAAAGCAATGCTTAAACTTATCCTCAGAGGAAGCGAGGGATCAGGAGGAAGGAGGTGAGGGCTCCCTATATTCTAGGCCTGGGGGAATACCCGTACAAAGGTAAGGAAGATGGAGATAAAGAAGGATGTATGAGGAACAAGAAAGTCAGTTTGGCTGGACCACATGGTAGATGCAGGCTGGAGAGGAATGTACAATAAGGCTTGACAGGTAGATTGGGGCCAGGTTGCAAAGCTGGAAGAGACATAGGAGATCATCTGGTCCAATGCTGACTTTTTAGATAGGGGGAAACTGAGCCCAGGATCACACACCAGAGCCAGGATTTTAACTCGGGTCTTCTGACCCCAAATCCAGTGTTCTTTCCACTTTACCATAAAAGAGCCTCTATCCAGGGCTCTTTCCTTTCCCTTCCAATGATTCCCTAAGGTCCCTTCCAGGTTTAAAATGGAATGTTCTCTATGACCCATCTGCCCAAGCTTCTATACTATAACCGACCGTATAACGTGGGGTTAAGTGATGCAGTCTCCCAGAAAGAGTAAACCACTGTTTTCTTGCAGGCTGTTTGCCCTTATTAATTCAGGTAGCAATTACCCATTCTGAATATTTGGCGACTAATTAGTTATTCCTGTGGAGACGGCAGAATCAGTGATGCTTCACTCTGGCCTGATTTACTTTCTTCTTTTCTTTAATTCAGGAGGGAAAAAAGAAGGGTGAAGGTGAAGGGAGGAGAAGAGGCCTTTCTAACCCCTAATGATACCCCTTGCATGCGCAGGGCAATGCCCTGAGTATGAATCTACAGGGTAATCAAAATAATCGGCCTGAACGTGGTTTTGTGCTTTTTTTCCTGGTGGCTGGCTCGTTGGCCCTGTGGGTGCTGCTCCTGGTGCTTTGCTTGCCCTGTAACAGTGGGGATAATTTCAGAGTCCAACCTAAAGGCTACCAATAGTGCTTGGTCACCTCAGCAGGGAGCTTTGTCCCCCGAACCCCAACAGGACTTTGAGAAACCATAGGGACCAGGAATGGTGACCCAGAAGCTACCAGATTAAAAAAAAATGCTCCTGCTTAATTCTGGGTAAAAGATAGTATAGGATGATGAGAATTTGTGCTAAAGAATGCTTTATGGATGCAGATCATTTAGAGATCAGTGTAAGAGATGAAGAAATAGGCTCTTAAAAGGGAAATGACTTGTCCAAGGTTTCACAATTAGAACAACTAAATGGCAGAACTGTACATGAACCCAGGTCCTCTGACACTAACTTCAGGGCTCTTTCTAATCAACTATGTGATTTCTAAAGTCACAGAATTAGAGCTTTTAGTTTAATTGGCTCTGGACAAGAGGGTGACTATGAAGGGTACAAGAAAGGAGCAGTAGTGTGCTGGTAAATGTTTAACAACCGGCTCTCCAACACGTACATACATGCACACACAAACTTTTAAGTTTAATGAACATTATATTTTCTCCATCACTTTAAGTTTAGACAATCAACAAAGTAATAACTCAAGCCCTGATTTCTAGCATTTGCTTATTTCCCTAGTTGTAAATGCTTCCTGGAAAGTTAACAATTGGCTTTTGTGAATTAGTTCAAGCTGGCTCCAGCACACCCCTAGAAAGGAGTAAATTTTGTAGGGAATTAGGGTGCAGAGGTCTGGAATGAATACCTATGTGTACACCATCTGACCTTTTTAGATGGGCCTAGCATCAGAACTTAAGTTTCCTATCTACCACTGATCTTCAAAGTCAACATTTTGCTTTTATTTATACTTTTCTTGATAGAATTTTTGATATCCTATTCACAGAAGCAAGTCTTTAACTGAATTTTAAGAAATAAGAAGGATTCTAATTCCAGGTGACTTGTTTTCAGGAGAAATACTCTTAGGGTGATTTGATTCTTTAGAAGTAAAAGGAAAAATAAAACAACTTCTTACAGTGAATGAATACTTGTGAGCTGGTAAGACAACCCTAACCTGCTGTTGCCATGATCATACTTCATCCCTTCTACTTGGAGGACAATCAGTTCCATTTTCCCTTCTTCTAGGTTCTATCTCCCTTCATTTGGGCCCACAAGAAGAGAAAACATTTCTTTAAAGCTGTTTGTTTTTGAATTCTCTTTGCTGACAGAGAATATGAGATGATATCCTGTTTCAGCATGACCTTTGGCCTTCATTCATTCATTCATTCACCAAACATTAAAGGCATACATTCAGTAGGGCACTGTGTTAGGTATCAAGAAAGCACCAGAGTTTAGCTAAGATATTCCCTGTCTCCATAGAATTTATAGTCTAGTGTGGTTAGTAGGCGGGGTGGGGTGGTGGGGTGCAGGGGGCATAAAATACAAGCACATCTAGCTGTAGTATACAATTTATAAAAGTATGTTAGGTACAAAACAAAGGGCCATGTGGATCCCGAAGGGTAAAGTGAATATTGATTGAGGACCTCAGGGAGTACTTCATGGAGGAGGCATTTGAGTTGGGCTTTAAATGATGAATAAGAATTCAACAGGCAAATAGGGTAAGGGAGGGCCCTACTGGCATTGGGCACAGTGTGAGAAAAGTCAAGGAGGTTGGAAAGTGTAGCACATGTTCAGTGGGGGTAGAGTCATACAGTTTGACTGGAGCATAGAGTCTGTGGTAGGGAGGAATATTCCATACCTTAGAAAGGCAGGATGTTGCCAGATTGTGAAAGGTTTGGAATGCCAGGCAAAGGAGTTTGAAATTTACTTGGAGACCGTAGGGAGCCAAGGAAAACTTTTGAGTTAAGGAGTGACTTGACCAGGACTATGCATAAAAAAGATTATTCTGGCAACTGTATAAAGGATCAGTTTTGGGTGGGGGAAGTCCAGTTTGCTTTTCCTCCTGAGATACCTGTATCATGGATTCTCTGACCCTATATTAATTGGCTATCCTTTGATCTCTTGTTATAACAGTTAGAGTGTGAAGGGACCTTATGTGGCATCTAGTCTAACTGCCTCATTTTACAGTTGAGGAAAGACCAGAGAGGTCAACTGATTTGCCCAGGGCCACACAGGTAGTAAGTGTCAGAAACAGGATTTGAACCCAGGTTCTCTGATTCCTAAGTCAGGTGTCTTTTCACCATTCTGCCCTATAGTATTATCACTTGGTCCCTGCTGAACTTAGACTAACTACTGGCTGGGCTAGGTGAGTGGGGGTGGGGGTGTAGAGGGTGAGGGTCAGGGGAGGGGATTTGTGGCTCATTTCCTCTAGGAAAAGACCCCCTCCTCTTTAGTCCCAACAGGCCTCCATGAAGCTCTGCCAGAACAGAACCAGATGGCTCCTTTCACTCCACATGCTACAGAAAACCCTTCACCCTGGCCTCCATCTTCTCTGTGTTTCTGACTATTTAGCATGGAGCTGTATGTCTTTGTGCAGCTGTGGTTGGCTCCATTTACATTTCTGTGTTTGTTTGTATATGTTTGTGTCTGCTCTGTTCCACCCATTTAATTGAAAGCTACCCCAGGGTAGGATCCCTGGCTTAGATTTCTTTTATATCTTCCCACTGTGCCTAGCTAGGTGCTCTGCATATAGGGAGCAGTTGTTATTAGCCAGCTGAGTTAGAGGCAGGTAGGTTACATAATACAAAGTGCTAGAGTTAAAAGACCTGGGTTTGAGTCCCACCCCATTCACTCTGCCCCTGGAATTCTCACCCTGGAACTAAGCTCCATTCCTATGGCCCCTTTTCTAATTGACTGGTTCCTCCCAGAATCTCCATTTTAAGGAAAGTGCTGAGGCCAGTCACATCTTCATGCCTCTCTAAGAACCCTCTCTAGGCTCCACTCCTGATTCTCCAAACTTTCTTTATTGGACTCTGGTCGGGAGGGAGGGGGGTTACTTTCACCTCCCCATTCCTCCCATGTTCTTCCAACATGCTTTTCAGCTTGCTTTTACTCCTTGTCTTCCCCTGTTAGAATGTAAGCTCCTTGAGGGCAGGACCTGTCTTTTGCTTGCATTTGTATTTCCAGTGCTTAGCACAGTGCCTGGCACATAGTAAATGCTTAATAAATTCTTGTTGACTTGACTTGACTCACTAGCCATTGAATTTAACCTCTCTGAGTCTCATTTTTCTAATTTGAAAACAGGGAGATACTAATACCTGTAGAATCTATTTCACAGGATTGTTACCAACATTGAGTAAGATACACCCAAGCACTCTATAAATCTTAATATGTTTTGTAACTGTCAGCTATCATTATTATTATTGTTATTACTGATCAGTAATCATAACTTTGGGTGACAGCTTGTTGTTACACTGTTACTGGATCATTAGGCTCCCTATCCCTCCCCCCTCCCATTTAAGTGATCGATAGCTCCTCTGTGTAGAGGCAGCTGATGGGGCAATGGATTGTGCCTTAGAGGATACTCAGGTCTTCCTGACTCCAGGCACAGTCTCAGAAGCTTCTTAGCTGTGTGACCCTGGGCAAGACACTTAACCTCTGTTTGCCTCAATTTCCTCAACTGTAAAATGAGGATCATAATGGCATCTAACCTCTGCCTCAGTTTCCTCAACTGTAAAATGGGACTCATAATAGCATCTACCTCTCAGGGGCTGTTGTGAGGATAAAACGAGATCAAATTTGTAAAAGTGCTTAGCACAGTGCTGGCACATAATAGGTGCTATATAAATACTTATTCCCTTCTCTTTCCCTCCTTTCCCCCCATCTGTGTATGATCCAGAGATAGGAAGAGCCAGGAATACTGCTACTATTGGCTGAGGCTGAGTTTGGGGAATACAAGAGAAAGGAGACTGTATTTGGGATACTCATGCATCCCAGCAACTCTCTTTAGGGAAGCCACCCTATGGGATTAACCCTTAATCCCCAAGAAGTCAACAGTGGGTCTAGAGGAGAGCTTCTAAATCCCAAGCAGAGAGAAACTCCCCACTCTTGCCAGGAATTCATGATAAGGCTCTGAGAAACAGGCTTATTTGACTAGAAGAAAAAAATTAAAGGGGTCAAGTCTGGGGATGCTGGAGGGAAGAGCTGAATCTTAGATATTTTCCTGTCCAGTTATAGAACTGAGATGTAGGACCATAGGGTTTCAGAATGAAAAGGAACCACAAAACAAAAGAGCAAACGAGGACTTAAAAATCATTTAGTTATATTGTAATAGCAGAGGTTTAGAACTCGAAGAGACCTTAGCTAGTCTAACCCTTGAGAAGAGAAGTTAAGTCTCAAAGTGCTCAGTGTTGCATGGATAATAACTAGGGAAGGAGAACTTGGACCCAGGTCCCCTGAGGCCAAAACCACTGCTCTTTTCCACAAGATTACAACAAACGTCCCATTTGATGGATGAAGAAACTGAGACCCAGAGAAATGAGATAGGACTTTTTCAAGGTCACACAGCTAGTCAGTGGAATAACTAGGATTTGAACTCAGGTCTTCTGACTTTCTAAATCTAATGTCCCCTCCTAAACAACACTTTTCCTCATCTTCTCATTTGCTAGTCCTTCTCCCCTTCCCCCGCCCAAGTGATTTGATATTTACTTTGCATATATTTTGTATGCATGCACATGTTTCCCACCTTGAGGTAGGTAGGTAGCTGCAGTGGATAGGGTGCTGGGCCTGGAGTCAGGGAGACTCATCTTCCAGAGTTCAAATCTGGCCTCAGAAACTTAAAGCTGTGTGACCCTGATCCAGTCACTTAATCCTGATTGTCTCTGTTTTCTTATCTGTAAAATGAGCTGGAGAAGGAAATGGCAAACCACTCTGGTATCTTTGCTAAGAAAACCCCAGATAGGGTCATGAGGAGATGGACTGAAAAATGACTGAACAACCAACTTCCCACCTTGAAAGCTCCTTCAGGGCAGAGATTCTTGTCTTTATTTATATTTTATATTTATTTGTACTTACATTTATACTCCAGCGTTTTTTGACTATTTCTGGTGCCTGGAATGTGCCTGGTACATAGCATAGCAGATGTTGAGTAAATGTTTGTTGAGTGAATGAATGAATGAATGAATGAATGCTCCTTGCACTAAGGTAGGTTGACTTTGGGACTCCCAACAAAACTTTCCACACTGGCCCTTAAACCAAGGTGACACCTGTGAATTTTGGGTCCTTTGATGCTCAGGGAGCCTCCTCTTCTTCCAAGCCCTGGCCAACCCGTGCAGATTCTCGGGGTAACATACTTCTTCCATGCCACACCTCATGAGAACCATAGACACAGCAACACATCTGAAGCCTCCCTCTCAATCTCATCGACTGGGTTGGGAAATGCAAAAACACCAGGTGCAGGTGTTGGTTAGGTTTTCTTTCCACTTACGATACCTGGAGCTTTTCTGTTGTGTCCCTCTCCCTCCCCCTCCCCGCCACTGACGTCATTTACACAAATGAATCGTAGGTGGAAGGCTGCTGCCAAACCACACTGACCGAAGGAATGTGGGTCAGGTGGCTGTGTACTCCTCTTCAGACTCTCTATAACAGGACAATGTCCCATCCCTTCTTGGCTTCTCCCCATCTCAGAGATTTTGACAAGCATCTCCACTCATCCCTTCCTATCTTAGCTTTAATAGATTGACCACTAATTGGCTGTTGTTTGGTAGCTGGGATCACTGCGCCCAGTGCCAACATTGTGGCAGAGCATAATAGCGACGGCTGTGGGGAAACACAGCTTCAGCAGCTCTGCATCCCTAAGGCTGGGTTTCCAGGGCCTGACCTTCGCCTGGGAAAGGGTAAGGCAATTGAGACATGGGACTCTTCCTGCTTAGGGAGGCATTGTGGTACCCCAGAAAGAGCAACTGACTGAACTGGGAATCAGGTAGTCTGGACTGGAGTCCTGGCTCCTCCATGTGCTAGCTGTGGGTTTCCCAGGGTAAAGTCATTTCAAGTCTCTGAGCCTCTGTTGCCGAATCTTTAAAATGGGGGAAATGGCACTTAGCTCTCTTTACTATATCCTGCTGCTTCCAGGATTTATACTAATTTGGGGGTGTTCTTTAAAATATTGGGAGGCCAGGTGGAATACTGCTAGCATTTTGGAAAGAGGGGCAGAATCAGGACAACTGACCTGGGTTCATATCTAGACTTTACCTCTCAGTGCACCAGGTAACTCTAGTTGCAAACAGCTGTTCAAGATACATTGGTATGGGGAGTTTCCTCATGGAGAAGAGATTTATAGGAAGGAAGAAATGACAGGTCTGGTTCTGGGCAGCTCCATGGCAAAGTGGATAGAGTGCTGCTGGGCCTGGAATCTGGAAGATCTGAGTTCAAATGTAGCCTCAGACACTTATTGCTGTGTGACTGTGTGGAAGTTACTTAATCTCTGCCTGCTTCAGTTTCCTTAAGTGTAAAAGGGGTGTAATAATAGCACTGACCTCCCAGAGCTGTTCTGAGAATAAAATGAGATGTGGTAAAGTTCTTAGCAAAGTGCCTGGCACATAGTAGGTCCCTTACCCTTTTCCCGATTTTCCTCCTCCCCTGACCCTGATCCAAATCCAGGTCTGCTATGTATTAGTTGTGTGTATCCAGTCAATGCTCCCCTAGTCTGGGCATCGATTTCCTCCTTGAAGAGCTTGAACTAGATGTCTCCCAGGGTCCCTTGTAACCCTAAGTCCCATGATGCCATGATCCATTTCACCTCTGACATTCTGGGATTTCCACTGTTACACAAACCAGAACTGCCAAATCTCTGCGTCGCTTGTTGAATAAAATGTTGTACGTTCTGCCATGTCAAGGAAGTATCTTATTAACTAAAACTCAGTCAGATCCCTGGGCTCACTGAGTGACTAAGGATTTCCACAATTGCCAAATGAGAATGCTACTATAAAGGGAAAATTTCATGTGTTCCCTTTAACCCTTTTACTTAAGCATGAGGCTCATGGTTTTAGAAGATACCCAGAAATCAATATTCAGGATCAAAAATTTATCCATTCTGTCTTCAATTTTGTCTGTAATAATAATAATAATAATAATAATAATAATAACAATAAAATAATAATAATAATGATGATGATGATAGCTAACATTTCTATAATACTTACTATGGGTCAGGCATTATGCTAAGTGCTTTACAATTATTACCTCATTTGATCCCCATGACAACACTGGGAGGTAGGCACTATTGTCCCCATTTTACAGGTAAAGAAACCGAGGCAGAGGTTAATTGATTTGCCTATACAGCTGGTGTCTGAGGTCAAATTTGAACTCAGTTCTTCTTAACTCTAGGACCAGAGCTCTATCCATTTCACCACCTAGCTCCCTAGGTATAAAAGGGGGAAGCTGTATTAGATGACCTCTGAGGTATCTTCCACCTCTAATCTATGAAATTCTAAATTTATATGTATTTCAAATAAATGAATATATTTAATATATAATAAATATATAATAAAATATAATTATAAAATGAAATTATAAATATGATAAGAGAGAGGTAGCTTGATCTAGTCACTAGACTATATGATGTCAAACTCAAATGGAAACTGGGACAACTAAACCATATATGTAAGGATCCCTGTGGATTGCATACTGACATAGATAACCACATATTAACATTACCTATGTCCTATTGTATTTTTATTTATTTTACCCAAATATTTCCTAATTACATTTTAATCTGATTCCTGTCCCACCTGAGAATGTTGCCAGCCACATAGTCTAGTGGGTAGAGGACTAAACTGGGAGGCAGGAACCTCTGCCTTTCATATATACTAGCTATGGGACCGTGGGCAAGTCACAAGCTTTGTGCCTCAGTCTTTTCATCTGTAAAATGGGGATAATAGCACCTTCTTCCTTGGGTTGTCGGTATGGTGGTCTTTAATGTTGATTTAAATGTGCAGCAGAAAGACACTTATAGCAGAAACACACTTAAATGTGGCTCTTGAATTTTGCAATAGTCCATGCAACACATAGGAGGCCCTGATAGACCCTTAGTAATTTATGGACCATACTTTAAGAAGCAGGGCTTGGAACCAACCTGGATGAATTGAATGAATATATAAATGAAAAAAACAAAAACAAAAACAAAACTTTATTAAATACCTACTAAATGCCAAGCATTGTGCTAAGTGATGAAGACATAAGTATAAGATTAGGGGTCAACTGAGTCACTCAGTCACCTTACCCCATTTAACCATTGCATGAAATAGAGTGATGTACAGCAAACTCAGAAAATATGTTTGGATTGGTTGAAGAGACTTGGTCGTGCTCTGTGGGTTTTGTATAAAATTGCCTATTGAATTAAGGATTCTAGTGTGTGGCAAGCCAGAAGAGAGCAGTTCTGGTGAAGCCCTTGAGAAGGAATTGCTTGGGGGGAGGGGAAAGGGGAATAGAAAGAATTAGATTAGGATTAGAATCAGGGTCAGCCTTGGTTTTAATCCCCTTCCTTAACCTTGCAAATTTTGGAGTGCTAGAGGATTTACTTTTTCCATTAGTATCCTAGCATACTCCTGATGTCAGTGTCTCCTCAGGAGCTGAGGACAGCTTGTGATGAAGAAAGGTAGATTTAGGGCTCTACAGGGAGCTCAGCAGAAAAGTTACAAAATATTTAAGGGGAATGTCTGGAGGACTTCAGTAAAAGGACTTTTAGGAGCTGTAAATTATCCCCTTTGTCACCTGTAGTCTCTAAGCTTGAGGCCACACTCCCCTAGTCTCTGAATATAATGGTGTGAAAGTGTGTCCTACTAGACTGTTAGGGACATGTTTAGTGTCAGCTGTTCCTAGCAAATATCCCCTTTAAGTATTTAAGTATGATATTAACTTACAATCATGGGGGAAGCACATCAGTGAGGACTACAGTATTAGATATCTACCCCCAGCCCTTCTGGGTTACCCCTTAGAACTTGGAGGGGGATAAGAAGCAACTGCCCTCTGGGGACCCAGGACTCAGTGAAAGTAAGGCTTGGGAGAGTAGCTCCAAAGCATGTGCTATACAACACAGTCCCTGCCCTCAAAGAGCTTACATCTAAATGGAAACACAGCATACAGTATTTGCCCAGGAATGGGAGTTTTGGTCTGGAGAGTTCCAGGGTCAAGGAGTAGTAAATTATCATACCCTTTCCAGGAGCAGTAGTAGTATTGATTTGATTATTGTTCTCCAGACAAGAGGTCAAGGGTTCTTGAATTAGGATGGGCAGCAAGATGACTGCTTAGGCCTTGGTTGAATACAAAGAACTTGATTATTTCTGAGAACCATTCATGGTCATCATTTTGCTGGATATAGTCAATACCATTACTTGGATCCTTTAGTTACCTTTGCTAACTCCTATTTCCTGTTTGGTTGACTAGAAGGGATGTGAAGTATGGCCTGGGGAGAGCTAGAATTATTTCTATTTTGAAAATTCTTTGTGGTGGAAGAGTCTGCAGTTTTTCTCATTTGTCTTTTCCCACTTGAAGGGAAGGACCTTGCTTAGTTAAATTTTGTATCTCCCTAGCACCCATGATGGTACTTAGCACACCTTGGTGCTTAGTGGATATAGGAATGGATTGATCTCTGCAGTTCTTCTCTTCCCTGCCTCCCTCCCCCCAGCTTTGATATCTCCAGGAATACTATATTAAAATGCAGAAACATCTGGGTTGGTGTTAGTGTGAGTGAGTGTGTGCATTTGTGTGTGTGTCTGTCTGAGGTCTTGACTTTCTCTACATAGTAATTATTAAACAAAAAAGAAGACTTCTATAAGAATTCTGTTTACAAATATTTGCCACTTTTACAGTCATTAATTGGCATTATAAATGTTATATTTTTAGATCCTCAAGCTTCTAGCTAATGCCCTCCCCCATCCATGAGATTACTTTGTATTTACTCTTGTATATATTTTCTATTTACTTATCTGTATGCATATGGTTTTCCCCAGTAGAATGTGAGTTCCTTAAGGGAAGGGACTATTTCCCCTAGCACCTAGCACAGTGCCTGACATGTAAAGGGCATATAATAAATGCTGGTTGGATTGAATTGGATCTTATCAACATGAGGAATATATCAGAAATTCAGGGATTCCTTACTCGGTATCTGCTTTATTCAGTGAAACTTGTTCTTTCAGTAGCATTTTTGCTCATGGCAAACATTTGACCTTTTCCCCTTGGCCTCCTTTCCTGGACTCTGTTCCACTCACCAACCAAACCAGCTTTTCTAGTGCATTTTATATTGGTCCTGGGGCCTAGCACAGTGCTATATATTCTTCCGGGAGGAATTAAACAGATTTGCAGATTTGGAGATTGTTAGAGTTGTACCTTGGGGCTCAATCAATATGTCCAACCCTTTCATTTTATAGAAAAAGAAACTAAGGCCCAGGGACAGTAAATAATTTGCTCAAAGTCACGAAGCTAATTGACAGGAAGCTGACACTAGAACACCAGTTCCTGTGTTCCTTTTTCTGTGGGTGCTCAGTTGACTGAGTTGAAGACTGGAGGGCTTTCCAACAATGGATCCGGTAATCTAGCTTGAATGTATGTTCCCAAATCAAGTTCTCGCGAAGTTTGCTGCTGAATTTAGGTCAGCGAGATGGTACAGTGGTTAGAGTGCTGGGCTTGGAGACAAGAAGACATGAATTCAAATTTGACCAACATACTTACTAGCCATGTGACCCTGAGCAAGTCACTTAACCTCTGTCTGCCTAAGTTTCCTGAATTGTAAAGTAGAGATCATTGAAGCACCGATCTAAAAGGTTCATTGTGTGGTTCAAGATTGGTTCTCTTTGAGAACAAAGGACAAACAACAAGTAGTAGTAGCTGCCCCACTGGGGATCCAACTGGCCAGTTTCAGTTGGGCAGTGATCCTTCCTCCTTCCTTCCTTCCCTCCTTCCTTCCTTCCTCTTTCTTTCCTTCCTGCCTTCCCTCTTTCCTTCCTTCCCTCCCCTCTCGATCTTTTCCTCCCTTCCTCTCTCCACATGGGGACTCATACACTTACATGTGAGTGCTCTGCCCAAAGAAATATAAATTTCTTGAACTAGAGCTCTAGCTAAGTAAAGCACTTAGCATAGTGCAGGGCATATACTAGGTGCTTAAATACTTATTCCCTTTCTCCTGTAGAGTAGTAACTGAACCACCATGGTTACAACTTCTGTAAACTATTTAATGGTAGTATGACTCAATACTAGATGAAGGATAGCATGGTGTCAAACTCCAGGAGAAACAATCTATAAATGAAGATGCCTGTGGGCCACATATTGACTTAGTTTTAAAATGTAATGTTATCTATATTTTATTGTATTTTTTATTTATTTTGTTAAATATTTCCCAATTACATTTTAATCTGGTGCAGGTTGTACTCGGGAGTGTGTGTTTGACATTTCTGATGTAGTGGATATAATGCTAGGCTTAATGTCAAGAGTTGTTGTTGTTTAGTTGTATTCAACTCTGCATGATCCTGCTTGGGGTTTTCTTGGCAAAGATACTGGAGTGGTTTTGCCATTTCCTTCTTTAGCTCATTTTACAGATGAGAAAACTGAGGCAAGCAGGGTTAAGTGACTTGCCCAGAGTCACACAGCTAGTGCGTGCTATGTGTCTGAGGCCGGATTTGAACTCAGGTCTTCCTGACTCCAGGGCTGGTGCTCTATCCACTGCGCCACCTAGCTGCCTCCTGAGGCCAACTTTAAACTCAGGGATGAGTCTTCCTGACTCCAGGCCCAACACTGTGCCACTTTGTGCCACTAAAGTCAAGAGACCTGGTTTCAAATCCTGCTGCAGACACTTGCTAGCTTTGTGACCTTGGGAAGATTCAGGGGGAGTAGTGGAACAGGTTTAGAGGGCTGACTGATGTAAGGGGAGGTTCAGTGCCTTATCTGTAGTCACACAGCTAGTATGTATGATAGAACTTGAGCTCAATCTTCCTGACTCCAAGGTCAATCATTTAGCCGTTATGGCACATAAGCTATCAACAGGGATCCCCAGCGCCTAGCCCAGCTTGCCTGCTATAGTGCCACACGTGAGATACTTGAACTGTTTTACCACTGAGCCCACATCTTGTCATCTTGGCCCGCAGCACAGCTTAAGGGTCTTATCAAATGCCTTACTGAAAACTTAAGTCATGGGCATTCCAGGATGAAGATTCAAAAGGAGGCTTTTAAACTGCTCCATTAGATTGTAAGCTCCTTGAGGGCAAGGACTGTCTTTTGCCTCTTTTTATATCCCCAGTAATTAACATAGTGCCTGGCACATAGTAGGTGCTTAATAAATGTTCATTGATTAATGTGGTTCCCATAATAGCCTAATAATATTTCATTATAGGCAAATAGAGTTTCACCTCTCTTGACTATTTATTTGAGCCTGTACCACTTCTTGGAGTAACAAGTTCATAAGCTTACTGTCCACAATGCAAAGTAGAAATTCTTTTAATGTACCTTAAAACTCCTTGTTTCAAGTTTCAAGCACCTTTGCTTCATCCTAGTTGTACTATAGTGTACACTGGGATTTCCTGAACAAGTCTAAAACAAGTTTAGGTTTGCATTATCTATCATGCAAATTAATGATTATTCCCTGGGTGCCTACCATGTTTCCAGCACTGAATTTTTGGTACATGTCCAAACATCTACACAAATTATGGGCAGGATGGAGGTGGGGACTTAATAGGTAAGTCCTAGGCAATGTTGTAAGCCACTTAGAGGTTAAGTTTCTTCCCTAAGGTCACATAGCTAGTAAGTGTTAGATGTTAGATTTGATCCTAGGTCTTCCAGCCTCGATGCCCAATGCTCTATCCACCACACCATCCTGTCTCATATCCATCTTTGCATACTTTATAAATATTGGAACATTCATAAAACCTTCAGATGGGAACAGTTATGGAACTTCATTTAGCTTTCCTCAACTGAGTAGCTGAGCGTCCCCAGGATCTGGCTCTAGGCTCTGTTTGTCTCTGTCTCTCTTTCTGTGTCTCTGTCTATCTCTCTCAGTCTTTCCCTGCCTTGTCATACCTTTCCCCAAAGACAGGTGGGAGGAATATTGACAGAAAAGGCCCAATTCAGCTTTAGCAGGCCTTTCCAAATTGCTTACAGAACATGCTTTGCAGTGAGGATCATGTGCACCCTTTACTGAAAAAAATCTGTAGAAAGTGCAGAAGTTGACATGACACATCACTAAGTAAATTTCTTTTAGAAGGTGCTCTGTCTCTCTGAGGTAATGTCAGATGTGAGGGTTGCCATGGCAACTTCATGTCTGTGTTTTGAAGAGCATGGCACAATAGTTACATGAAGCTCCTATAATTTATAGTCACATCAGGTAAAACTCCTCCAGGAAGGCTTCACCAAGGGGTCATCTCCTTGCATGGTTTTTTTTTCTCCTTGTAAGTATGGCCTTGTTCCAAGGAAGAGCTTGGCTTTTTAGTCTTGTGGTCTTGGTTGTAAATGAGGAAAACAGTTTTTAAAGATAGAAGATTTTTGTCCTGAGATTTTCACATGGGAATAAAGATGCCTGTTCAACTTCCTACTAAGGGTTGTTGTGAAGAAAACACTCGGTAAACCTGAAAAGATTATGGAAATAGACTTAATAATAATAATAATAATAATAATAATAATGATAAAGAATGGATAAACTTTTAAAAAATAGTTTGTGAGGTAAATGAACACCTTGAAGGACTGAGCAGCCTGACAATTTTTCTTCTTCTTCCTCTTTTTCTCCTCTTCCAAAGGAGGTAGTAAAAGCTATTTGCATCTCTGGCTTAAATATAAATTTTAGGTTGGTTCCCAAAGCTCTGGGGTCATTTTGTAACCCGTGTGTATGGTGTCACACACCTAGGCAAGGTGATGTAGGGGAAAGAGAATTGGATTTGGAGTCAAGAACCTGGATTCAAATCCTAAATATGCTACTTAAAAGCTATACCTCCCTTCTCTGGGCCTCAGTTTCCTCACCTATAAAAATGAGGTTGTTGCATTAGACCAAGTATTCTTAACATTTTCTGTGTCATGGACCCCTTTGGCAGTTTGTTGAATTTTATGAACCCCTTCTTGGATGGTTTTAAATTAATAAAATATATAGCGTTACAAAGGAAATCAATATGCTGAAATATTCTCATTATCAAAATATTTTTAAAAAATGCTTCACTGACTCTAGGTTAAGAACCTCTGTACTAAATAGTCTCTAAAGTTCTTTCCAGCTCCAAGTCTTATGTTCTTATGGAATGATCTTTTCCAAAGCCACCCATGAGAGTCCCCTTACTCTATCTAGCCAGGTTCTATCTGGAGGAGTCTCACGTAAAGTGGCCAGTGGCCAGTACTTCAGTGTCGGTTAAAGCCACTTAATCTCTTTGGGTCTCAGTTTCCTCACCTATAAAATGAATGGCTTAGACTAGATGTCTTCCAAATCTCTTTCCAGTTTGAAATCTTTGATCTTATAAATAAAATTGTTTCCACCATCATGAAAAGAACCAAAGGGAGGAAAAGTGAATTCCTTCCCCAAAGACATACAACTAATAAGTGTCCAAGACAGGATTAAAACCCAAGACCCTTCCAGCTCTAAGTCCCATGATCCTAAGATCCCTCTGTGGGACCTCTGACACTTTCAAGGGATCACAGATTTAAAGCTGTAGAGATTTTAGAGCCCATCTAGTCTAACTCCTTCATTTTAAGGATGGGGAAACTGTGACCTAGACAGGCTCAGTAATTTTCTCCAAGTCACACAGGTAGTAAGTAACAGAGCCGAGATATGAGCACAGGTCCTCTGTATAGTTCTTATTTCATCTCATTTGAGAAGGATGAAGACTGGGGATTAACAGTGGTCGTCTTGCCCACAGATCCTTCAGACCTCTAAGGTCAAGTTGTGCTGGAACCAATTTTCCTAGAGCATTTTTAGTCTAGCCATAGTTCTCTTAACTCAATTTGCTCCCTGTTTTCAGAAGCTCTTGGTTGAACCTTTAGATTCAAGTCATATAAACACAGCCTCACCATTGGAGCACATTTGAAATTGTAGGCTATTAAAAGACAGATTAAGGCCCTCTAGAGACTTTTTCACTGAAGCACTCCAGGACTTTGTGATGCAAACATCAATCAGATGGATCAAAAAAAATGTGGCTTAGAATATTTTTAAAAAAGGAAATGGAAGGAGAAATATAGGATGTATATTGGAAAGATGGGGTCCAAGTACTGACTGGAACATATGGTCAACTTGGGCAGGTTTATATTTATATGTCCCTTCTTTGTTTTGCTTCTATAGGCTTATCAAACACCCTTGGAGTCCTTTGAGGCAGGGCAGGTGATCTGGGAAGTTACCCGAAGTAAGGAGTAGGAGAAAGCCTGTATAGGTTGGTACCATCGAGGGCATCTGGGAACAGTCAATTTAAATGCAGATGGCCCATGTCAGGGAGATGCATTGGGCAGAGTATAATGTCAAGGGAATCTGGCCACAGGGGAGGTTGGGCAGCTAGGTGGTGCAGTGGATAGAGTGCTTGGTCTTAAGTCAGGAAGATTTATCTTCCTGAATTCAAATCTGGTGTCAGATTACTTAGTAGATGTGTGACTAGGCAAGTCACTTAACACAGCTTGCCTCAGTTTCTTCATCTGTAAAATGAGCTGGAGAAGGAAATGGCAAAGCACTCCAGTATCTTTGCCAAGAAAACCGCAAATGGGGTCACAAAGAATTGGACATGACTGAAAATGACTGAACAAGGGAGCCAGGTGTTAATTGGTTGAACTGGGAAATAGAGTAGGCACCTGGGAAATACTCCATCTTGCTGGGAGGCAGGGATATTGTGGTACCAGAATGGACTGGCTGCTAGTGGCTGGGTCCAATCCATGAGGATCAAGGTTAATTTCAGTCTGGAAGGTCTGAAATCCCTAGATAGGCCTAGATGGAACTTGGGATATTGAACACTGGATCTCAACAGAGACTCAAGTATTGGTGAAGAGTGACTAGGCAAAGACAAAGACCTAATTACTAGAGCTGGATAGGTGAGGGGTTTAGTCACAGGGTAAATGCTCAGTTCATGGCAACTGAATTTATGACTGAAGTCAGAGTGGGTCCAGAATCAGAGCAAACTTTATACTGAGCCATGGAGTTCAGGAAGTGCTTTACTATCTGTGTGACCTTAGACAATTCAATGCAATACAATAAGAAAAACATTGATTAAATACCTATATAAAGCACTTTGGGAGACAGAAAATTGAGGTAATACCTATTCCCTCCCCTTTAAGAATTTATATTCTAAGAGAGAGAAGATGCCAACACAATCAATCCACAAGCATTAATTAAGCACTAGGCACGGTGCTAGGTAGTGGAGAATATAAAAACAAAATTAAAGCAGTCCATGCCCTCAATGAATTTATATTCTAGTGGCAGGAAATAACATGTGTGCAGCAAGTGTATGGAAAATGATCACAAAAGTAAATGCAATTTTGGGGGGGGGTGAGGGAAGTGGGGAGTAAGGGAGGCAGCTAGGAGGATCAGTAAGGGTTTCACATTAGAAAGTAGTATTTGATCTGAAGTTAAGAGGAAGCTAGGAATTCTAAGAAGTAAGGTGAGGAGGAAGTATATGCTAGATAGTGGGGCAACCAGCCTATGCAAAGGGCAGAGGTAGTAGATGACATCTTGTATCAAAAAGGTCAGTTGAGTGAGACTATAGAGTAATGAAAGATATTGTGTAATATATCTCACATTATGGAGTTAACAAAAGAACATCTCATGCAAAGTCTAATGGGGAGGTGGTAGCTGGCTGGGGTGATGGGGGAAAGCTTCCTGAAGGGCGTAGTATTTGGGTGGGGTTTTAATGGATGGGTAGGAAATTAGTAGATAAAGTGGGAAAGGGGGTATTCGAGTCATTGGGAATAGCATAAGCAGATATATAGAGGTTTAAAGTTCAGGGAAAGAGGTTGTTTGATTTGGCTAGAGCTGAGACTATAGAGGAGAGTTATATAAGATAAAATTAGAAAGTGAGGGCAGTACCAAATTGTGGAAGGCCTTGAATGCCAGACAGAGGAGTTTAAATTTTACTTGGCATTCAGTAGTACTGGGGCCATTGGTTTAACCTTCTAGGGCTTTGGTTTCATCATTTGTGAAATGAATAAGTTGACCTGGAAGTTCTCTGAGGTCCCTTTCATCTCCAATGCTATCATCATATCATCTAGGAATCCTATCTCTCCTACTTGTGAGTTTGGCTTTGTCCCAGAACCTGGGGTAGACTTGACCCTGCGGATTGGGGCTGAGATGGCCTGTGATTTAGGAACTGGAGGACTATTGAGGGTAAGGAGTTGGGCTTGTAATTACACTGGTCTTAATTTGATTTCTTAAGTATACTTCCCCTTGGGGAAGGGAACATATCAGTGGACCAACCTATCAGCCCATTTGGCAGTATTTACACACTATTGAGTCAGTTTTCCAGTGCAAATCAGTCTCTTGTAGACTTGGGTGGCACAAACCAGTTTTCCCACGGCCTGATTGTCCCCTGAATAAACTGATCTTTGAAGTTCCAGACTGGCAGACTAAACCCTGGATTCCAGGGCGATAGTAGCCACCTTGAAGCTATTCCCAGCTATCAACTTACCTCTCTTCCCCATGATAATGCCCCCAGCTAGTGTGGAGTAATTACCCTTTTGCCAAGGCCCAGGAGTGCTGGCCTAACTGGCTGGTTTCCTGGCAAAGGTTCACCTGCTCTTTGCCAAGATGTGCTATTGCCTTCTGGGATGCCAGAATGTGGCATAACCAAAACATGGACTTGAGACTCAATCTTTGAGTCTCTTGGTTGTGCTGAGATATGTGTATGTGTGTATATATGTGGATGTATGCATGTGTGTGCATGTTTGTAGCTATGTGTATGTATGTAGGTAGATCATGGGTATGTTTTCTTGTATGTGCATATATATCTGTGTGTATGAAAGTATGTGTAGGTGTGCATGTATATAGATGTATGTGTATATGCATGTATGTTGGTGTGTGTGTATTTGATAGATCTGCTCTTCATTTCATTCATCTGTCAAGCATCTATCTGTTTGTTGAGAATGAAGATTGGGTTGAATATGTATCTAGTGTTTTCATTTCCACCTGTGATTGACAAGAGATGGAAGGGCCTCAAAAGCCTTCTAGTCTAACTGCCTAACTTTAACAGATATAGAAACTGAGGTGCAGAGAAGTTAAGTAACTTTCCTGATTTGTAATTCCTCATTTGTATTTCCAAATACAAATTTCCAGATTTGTATTTCCAAATACAAATTTCCAGATTTGTATTTCCAAAGTACATCTCTCTGATCTGTAAAGTTCTTTCTGATTCTAACTCTTAGGAACCTATGAATGCTATTTTTCTTAAAAGCACCCCTCTCCCCCCAAACAACAACAGCAACAATAAAAAAAAAAACCTGTTTATTGATATCCTTGGGTTTTTACATCAACTAAACTTCACCCTCCCTTTCCTCCTTCCCAGAAAGCCATTCCATTTAACAAAGGCTTTTGAATGGTAGTGAATGAGCTCACAGAGGTCTGGGGGCTTGATTCTGCAGCTGCATTATATAACATTGAGCAAGTTGGTCAGTTTGATTTTCAGAGTATCTTTTATTTTTATAAGTGGAAGCAGAAGGTGGTATTGGGAAATTGAATGTGTTGGGTAGGGAGACTACCTGCCCTGAAACTATTATAGAATTACTTAGGTCCCTGAGAGGTGACCTTGTGGGGACACAGGACAAGGCCTGTGTCCCCACAGCCAGGATATGTCAGAGGCTGAATTTTAATCCAAATCTTCCTAACTCTCAGGCCAAATCTACAGCCATTATACCAATCTGCTTCTTCAAAATGTCTACTGATTTAAGAAAAAAAAAATCAAGATTTTGACCACCTGTCTATAGGATTCAAATTCAGATTGAACCTTTGTTAAGTGTCCATCATGGACTAAGCACTGGGCAAGGTGCTGAGGGAGAAGGTGTTTGGAGACGTAGAACATTTGTAGTAACTGAGCATTGCAAGCTCCCCTCAGGTTTGACCTCTTATGAGAAGACTTTCTTCACATTTATTAGTACCCTCTCCCTCCTTCAATTATCTTTTGTTTATAGGTCTATGTATTAGATGTATTGCCTAGAAGAATGTAAGGTCCTTGAAGGCAGGGACTAGTTTTCTTTCTGTTTTGAAAAAAAAAATCCCCATTGCCTTGTACTGATTATACACACAGAAGCCACTTTACAATTGCTTATTTGATTGCACCGGCTTGGTGCAATGAAGGTGCTGGATTTGGAAGCAAAGGATGTAGGTTCAAATTCTGACTCTGCTATTTAGTAGCTGTGTGACTTCAGGAAGGCTACTTCTCTGGCCTCAGTTTCCATATCTGTAAAAGTTAGGCAGTTAGACTAGATGACTTTTGAGAGCCATTCCATCTCTTGTCAAGTCTTATCAAGCACTTACTATATACTAAATTCTGGGGAGACAAAAATGAAAATGAAGATAATCCCTGTCCTCCAACAGTATACAATCTAAGTGGGGGGGTTGGTGAGAGACAACACCTGAAAGAAAGCTGAAGGTGAGGTGGGGAGTACCCAGCTTGGGGACATGGTGTAGAAGTCAAAGACATACAAAATGAGTGCAGCCAGGTGGGAAATGAGATGCCTGTCTTTTGCTGCTTCCTTAAATGGAGGTTGAGGAGTTTATGGCTTCACCCTTCATCAGAGCAGCAGAGGGTACCAATTAGGTGTGAGTACCAAGGCTGATTGGATTTTGCAGGAAGATGAGATTTCCCAATGATGAGGTTCCTGGGGTCATGGTGGAGATGTCAAAGAAGTCTAAAAATGAGTGCAGATGAGTAGAAAATGAGCTTTATATCTCTGATCCTCTCAAGCCATGCATAGAACATCTGCTCAGTAGGCCTGCATACTTTGGGAGGAATATTTTCCTTGGCTCTTCCTCGTGGGAAGGATTAAGGGTAACATTCACACCAGGGTGTGTCAGTACACCAGGGCACACCTGTCCCATGCTGCCTACAGAACCTATATGTGGTCATTTACTACTTATGTGACCGTAAGCATGTAATTTAACCTCTCTTGGAAGGGATTTCTGATTCTGCAAAAAGAAAGTGGTTGGAATAAATGATCCATAACATCTTTTCCAAAGATATAGTTGTTTGATAGCATAAAATACCAAGTAAAAGTAATAATGAAAAGGTACCAGGTGGAGAAAGGAACCACTCAGCCTCTTGGAGACATCAGCATATTTACCAGGAAGTCTGAAGATACTAGTAGGGAAACTCACATCTCTGCTCCATTCAGTGTCTTCAAAGGATGCCTTCCCTCCACCCAGGTGTGTAATCATTAGTATCCTTCGTCAGGAAATCAGAGTTTGTTCAGGTGGTCAGGTGAATGAGGGTGCCTGCTCCCTCCTTTTCCAGGCTAGAATAAGTCTATTCAAAGAGGTTTCATTTGCATATCAATTCTGCTCCACTCTGGTGATAAAATGAGCTAGGAAGAAATAGAAGAGTAGAGCTTACTTATTGATAAAGAGGTGAGCCCAAAAGTTTGAGTCACTAAAGGATCTGGATTCAGGACCTGCCTGATGAACCTTTAAACTCTGTACAGATGTACCTTATTAGAAGGGAGAGGAAGTGTTCAGTAGGAAGGAAAGTGCTGGAATTGGAGTCAGGAGGCTTGGGATTGGAGCTCCTCATATGCTCCACTTAGGTGATTTTGGGCATGCCTCTTAGCCTCTTGGAGCCTCAGTTTCTTCATATGTAAAATTCTTGGACTAGAGAGAGAGAGTCTGCCCTAGAGAATAGAGAGTCTACTTTTGAGTTGGGAAGACCTGGGTGCAAGTCCACCCTTTTCCACATATTGGATATATGACTGGTAAAATGAGTTACACTCTTAGGGCCACTGTAAGTTGAAGAGGGAGTTGTTTAGGGGCCACTTAAAATGACTTATTCATGATCACATGGCTAATATGTGTCAGTCAGGAAATGAATTTATATCTTCCCAACTCCAATCAAGCTGCATCCCGTTACCCAGACAACTCTCTAAGAAGTGTTGGACTTAGAGTAAGCAGGACCTGAGTTTGAAATCCTGCTTTACATACTTACTGACTGTGTGACCTTTGGCAAGTGACTTAACCTCTCTGGGCCTCTGTTTCCTGGTCTGTAAAACAATGGGGATAGCCTCTAAGGTCCTATGAGGTTCTAGAGTATAACCTTTGACTAGAACTTGCTGACTTACATCGGTAGAGAGAGTTTCCACACTGGGAAATTCCCTGCGTAAATAAAATCACAGGTCTAGCTCTCTCTTCAGTACTACTCCCACACCACCCCCCTAATTTTATAATACTGCTATTAACAATGCAACCTTGAACGATGCTTTCCTTCAAAAGCTCACAAACAGCCCTTACATGACCTCATCCCTTCTTAGCTGCCTCCCAATTGATAACAGTACCAACATGCCTTTACATCTCCAGAGTCTTCCCTGACACTCACAACAGCCTTATGAACAAAAAGCACAAATAGTGTTATCCTCACTTTATGTACAAGGAAAGTGAGAATCAGAGATTAAATCACTTTCCCAGGGTCAAGGATATGTGAAATAACTGAGCCAGGACTAGAATTAGGCAGTTCTACTGACTCCTAAGGTCACCTCTACTCTCTCTTAGTTCCTGATTTGGAAAATAATGACTTGAATGCTGAGGGGGAGAAAAACCAAACATGTGAAAGAAATTCAGGTTGTGTCTAGGTTCGTTGCAAGTTGAGGGTCACAAAAGTTGTTAATGGGTGCAACTCTGAGTGGGACAGAGCTCAGGTAAGAGCAAACACAGATGGCCTTACAGATTAAACACATTCATTCCATTTGGCAACATATTCACTGCGTCAATTTTATCTAATCCCACGTTTAATATGTAGTGTATGTATTTTGGCTCCATCCATTATGTACTTATTTTGCAGTATACTTCCTCCGGCATTTATTTCTGCAGGTCACATTTGGCTGTCAGATCATTCCATGCCTCTTTTTGAAAAAGGAGCTCGAGTTTCTGGAGTTCAAAGATTTTCTTCTGTCAATACTGTCATCTTCCAGAGGATTGAGTACCTTCTTGGTAATATTTCCTGTGAACCACAGCAACGCCACTGCCCCAGATTGGGGGCAGTGATCCAATGATAAATGTACTGGGTAAACCATTACGTGACAGTGAATAAGGGAGTCTCGGGAAGAGGGCTGAACACTGCTGGTGATCCTGGCTTCCAGTAGCTATTGCATGAGTAACAAGTCTTAGCACAGAAGGAACTTCTTGGCTTCATAGATATTAGCACACCCTTCACCCAAATCAACGATCTCTGACATCAAATGAATGCTTGGGACAGATCAAGTGAATGCCCTGGACACTCTGATAGATTTTAGTGCTGAAGAGTATAAATCTGTGGATGAACAAATATTTTTTTCTCCTGCTGATAAATGTCATTAAAAAAAAAACCAAAAACTTTTGTGATAGGCCTTGTAATAGCACCGTCCAAATATTTCTCCAACTGCCCATAGTCTGGTTGTAGATTACCTTGGTAAAGGAGAACACAATACAACTAAACAGAAAATGCATGAATAACATTCAGAACGAAATGAAGAATTGTGGGGTTGGGCACAGTGGTT
This sequence comes from Vombatus ursinus, assembly GCF_900497805.2. Taxonomy (NCBI): domain Eukaryota; kingdom Metazoa; phylum Chordata; class Mammalia; order Diprotodontia; family Vombatidae; genus Vombatus; species Vombatus ursinus. The sequence continues at coordinate 46,313,544 of NW_020954619.1, read as the reverse complement.
ATAGATCTTTTACATGGTACCTCTGTCCTCCTTGCCTTTGTAATATGTGTCTGGAAAGGAGAGGAGGGAAAGTAAGGAGCATTTATTTTTTTTTCTTAAGCATGGCTTGCTGTGACCAAGGAACAAAAGACATGGGGGAGAAAGGCAGTGCCCATATTCTGAGAAGAGAGAGAAATCACATATATCTTTTGTAAGCTTTTAGGAATTACAGTTCAATAATATTAGTGATCTACTATGTGCAGTATACTGTGGTGACCCTGGAGATAGATACAACTCATCAAATAGATGAATAAGCCATCAAACTGTTCATCAACAACTCATCAAATAGATAGAACACTTCATCAAATACTTCTTAGATTATAGATTTTACTGCAAGGTGGAAGGCACCTTGGAGTCCTCATTCTCTTCTTCCTCAAGCCTCTACCTGATCTATCAAGTTACCAAGTTTCATCAATTTTGCCTCCACAACATCCCCAATATTTCTTTGCCTCTCTACCCACATGGCCACTACTCTAGCTAAGACCCTTATCAGCATGGTACAATGGAAAAGGTCCTGGGTTTGGCATCAAAGAATAAGGTTTCATACCCTGGCATGACCTTCAGTAAGTAATTTAATATCTTGAGACCTCTTTCCTCATCTGTAAAATGAGGGGTTTGAACTATATGACCTTTGAGGACCCTTCCAACTTGAAGATTCTATGATACTTAAGTGTCTATGTCTTGTCTCCAACTAAATAGTAAATTCTCCAAGGTAAGGGACTATGTTTTGCACTCACCATAATGCCTAGGATAGGGCTAGCTGCTTAGTAAGTACTTCTTGACCTGACTTTGAAACAAATTTGAACAGATAATGAATTAAATAACATAGTTATTATATTGAATGGGGACAAGACAATGGAAAAGTAATAAATATACATATTGCCACTGTGAGGGAGGGTAGACCTGAGTCATATTTGTTCTAGGTGCGAGGCAGAAGCTTCCTTCTATTCAATTCCTAATTATGGAATGCATTGAAGGTGAATTTAGACGACCTTGAGAGAACCTGAGGAGACAGAGAAGAAGGGCAGCCTGGTGGACCCTGGATTCTGGTGAATTTTTATATTAAGGTATTCAGAAATCATTTTGCTTGCATTGGCCTTCTGAAGGCACAGCCTTCCATGGAGGTTAGGAAGGAATGGTTTTTACTGTTCTCCTCATCAAGTAGAATGAGAAACCAAAAGCTTCTTAAAATATAGGATTCTGAGCAAAGTGACAATATTTAAACCCTAGGAAAAACCCATACCTACAGCTTTATGGACATGTGGATGGTCCTATTCCTTCTTCAACTTTAAAAACTCTGGGTACACTTTCCAAGGACCTTTTCTGGTGCTGGCCTGTCTCTTAGCAGGGCTCTCATACCTTCTGTTCTTACCTGTGATTAGAAGGACCTATGGCTCCTTGAGGAGCACAATATTACTCATAAAGTTGATCTAGAAAGAGGACCTAGAACTGTTTAATCATGTGCCTCCCTCAGTGGACTTGGTCTAATCATTGATATTGGTTAGACCCAAGTCTAACAAGATAGACTCATTTCCTGATGGTTAGCATACTTCCATCCCCTCATACTTTCTCCATCCCAATGGTTCTGAATCCCCTTAATGTACAAACCCTGTTCCCTGTCCCCAGATGCCTATTCCCTTACTGCCATCTACCTCGACCCTATGCCCTTATGTCCCACTTGAGGTCTGCCTTCCCCTTCTGCTGTTCTATCCGGAAGCCTAGTCAGTATCTAGCCCATAATATGTACTTAACAAATGTTTATTGATTGATTTGGAATGCCTGCTCTAAAAGGAGCAAATTTCCTTTCGTCTTATATTTCTTCCTTTCTCACTCTTTGAATCGTTTTGCACTCATTGTGACCCAGTTCTCTCCTTGATGACATTGCTTCCTTTGACACCCTTTCCTGTACTGCCTACACTTCCTCTCATAATTTTTCTATCCACCCTCCTTGTTCCCTCCTCTCTAAGCACACATCATACTGGTTGTGGGGGGAGAATTGGAATAGTATTGTTCCCCATGGCCTCTTTGTGACTTTCCTACCACCACTTCTCCTCCTTTGAGGTTCATGCTAATCAAATTTATCACCAAATGCAGATCCTGGTGGCCATTATCTATTGACCCCACAGGACGTGATCCCTTTCTCAATGAGTTTGGTCTTTGACTTGACTTGACTTACAGTCTTTCTCCCTTCACCAACTCCTACACTAAAAGACTTCAACACATATTGAGGCTCCCTCAAATAACCTAACATCCCAGTTCCTCAATCTACTCAGTTCTCATGATCTACTTCTCTACTCTACCTCAGCTATACACAGAAATAGTCATACTCTTGATCTTGCCATGACCCACAAGTGTTCCACTTCTATGTTCATTAACTCTAAAATTTCTGTATCTGATCATGTTCTTTTATCATTTTATCTTTCCCTATGCCTTACAACCCCTAACCATGTTATTCATTCTTGCTGTAGTCTCCTTCCTATTCCTCAGTTCTTTCCAAGGCCATCACCCCTGTACTCTCCTCCCTCCCTTTCTTGTCCTGTTGATGAATTAATTCAACTCTATGCTGTCATCTACTTTCAAATTCCTTGCCCCTTTGTCCTATTGCCCAGCCCACCTTGCCAAACTGCAACCCTAGATTATTTCAATTATTTATTTCCTTCACTCCTATTTACATGCTACTGAACAAAGCCATAGGAAATCACAAAAAGGTGCTGATTGGGTCAGCACATGTATAAAATACAAATTTATATAATGTAACTTCAACTTGGCCCTCACCACAGTAAGGCATCCTTATACTCCTCTGTAATTAATTTGTTGTCCCATTTTCTACAATGGATATTCTGAGCCTCCTCATTGATCCTTAATTCTCTTATAGTAATTATTTAACTTAATTTTTCCTTTCCCTTACCCTCTCAGCTGAGGACATCATTTCAAATGCCACATAAAAAATGAGGCCATTCACTGAGAGCTTCTCCTCACCTCTACTTTATCTCAAATCAGTCACACATTCTCCCCCTACCCCTATCCCCCACAATCTATTTCTAATCTTCGGTCTCTGATAATGGGGTGGCTTTTCTTGCCTAAGTCACACCCCCACATGCATCTCTGATCCTTTTCCCTCTGATTTTCCCCATTAGCATCTCCACTGTCTCTCTCTCTCTCCCTATCTGCTTTATCCTTCCTGCTGCCTGCAATGACTCTTTCCCATTACTCCTCCCTATTCTTAAAAAACCCCTCATTTGATCTGATCATTCTTGCTACTGTCTACACTAAAAGGCTCCACTTTTCCTCTCACTAACTAGCTGAAGCAGCAAGCTACCCTGAGAGAGAGACAGGAGGCAGCATATTCCAAGAAGTCAAACCACCACCACCACCACCACCTTAACCCCAGCTCCCCACATATTCTGATGGAGACAGCCCAGGACCATGAACCAAAGAGCTTTTGAAATAGCAATGCTTCCAGTCCATCATCTGCAGCCACCGTATTGGGAAACAACCCTTGTGGAAATGTGAGGTAGCATAGTGGAGGGAAGGCCAGGCCTAGGGTCAAGAAGACCTGAGTTCAAATGTAACCTCTGACACTTTCCAGCTGTGTGATCCTGAGCAAGTCCCTTAACCTCTGTTTGTTTCAGTTTCCTCATCTATAAAATGGGTATAATAATAGCACCTACCTCAAAGGGTTGCTGAGAGGATCAAATGAGATAATATTTATAAAGTGCTTAGCACAGTGTCTGTCACATAGTAAGTACTATATAAATGTCAGGTATTATTATTATGCATCTGGTAACTATTCCTGCAGGTGCCATGACCACAGCTAATAAAAACCCGGAAAAGAAAGTTCTTGTCACCAGAGTTTTTGACACTGTCAAATGCTTTGATATGAGAAACTGATATAATTTTATCAATGGAAATGCCATTAAAGAAGCAGCATTACCTCTCTTTTGCCACTGTACCCTAAGGACTAGGGGAGATTTCCATCTGATTTTCAGCTAAACCCTTCCATATATGTTGTCTCCCTTATTAGAATGTGAGCTTCCTGGGAACAGGGACTGTCTTTTCTATTTGTGTCTCCAGCACTTAACACAAAATAAGTGCTTAATAAATGCTTTCTTCATTCTCACTCTTATCTAAACTTTCAGCAATCTGCTCCTATTTCATCATTCAACTAAAATTAACCTTTCCAAAGTTACCAGTAATGTGTTAATGGCCACAACAAATGGCCTTTTCTCGAACCCTCATCTCTCTTGACCTATTTGTAGCATCTGACACTGGATGCTTCTCCTCCTGGATACTCTTTCCTTTATGTGTTTTGTGACACTCTGCTTTTCTGGTACTCCTGTCCTTCTGACCATCCTCTTCATTCTCCTTTGCATGTTCTTTCCCCATGTCTTATCCACTTACTGTGGATATCCCTTAAGGCTATGTCCTGAACCCCTATTCTCTTTTCCGTTTATGTAATGTCACTTGGTAATTTCATCATCCCTGAGTTAAATCATCCGTATTCAAATGATTCCCAGATCTATCCTCTCTCCTGAGCAAAAGTCCCATATCCTCTTTTGGGCATTTTGGGCATTTTGACTCAGATGTCCTGCAGATATCTCAAACTCAATACATCCCAGAGAGAACTCATAATCGTTTGCCCTATACTCTCCCCTCTTCTGAACTTCTCTATTACTTGTCTAGTCATCCAGAGTTGCGACTTCAGTGTCATCCTCAATTTCTCACTCACTCACTCCACATATCCAATCCCTTGCCAAATCTGGCTTCTAATTTCACAATATCTCTCATCTCTAGTCATACAGCCACCACCCTAGTTCAGTCCCTCATGACCTCTCCCATGGATCATTGCAATAGTCTTCCAGCTGGTCTCCCTGCCTCCGATCACTCTCCGTTCTAATCCTTCCTCTTCTCAGCTACCAAAGTGATTTTCTGAAGTCACACGTCTGACCATGCCACTATTCGGTAAACTCCAGTGTCTCCTATTTGCCTCCAGGACCAAATATAAAATCCCGCATTTGGCATTTAAAGCTTATTATGACCTAGGACCCTACAGTCTTCTTAAACTTTACTCTCTTCCATACCCTCAATGATCCAGCCACACTGCTGGACTTGTCGTGGCTCCCACATGACACTCCTTTACCCAGCTCTGTACTTCTATAGTGGCTGACCCTATGCCTAAAATGATTTCCCTTCTAATCTCTGATTCTTAGAATGCCTGGCTTCCTTCAAGGTTCAATCCAAGTTCTGTCTTCTGAGGAAGGCCTTCGCTGGTCTCTCTAGCTTCCATCTAAGACCCCCTCCCATCTCTTCTGTGTGTGTGTATGTGTGTGTGTGTTTGTGTGTGTATACACACACATATATATTTATGCATAATATAGTATATACCTAGTTAATTACATGTTGTCTCCCCGATTAGATTATGAGCTCCTTAAGATCAGGGACTGTCTTTTTCCTTTCTTGGTATCCCCAGCTCTTAGCAGAGTGCCTTGCACATAGTAGGCAATTAATAAAGACTCATTGACTGACTAATTGACTTTCTAGAGGATCAACCCATTTGTCTTCAGACACCAGCAGCATAATGGTTTTAGGATAAAACTGGAGTTTTGACAGTAAAGAGAAACCCCCTTCAAAACTCTTAGGATCTTTTTACCCCTAGTTCTTTGAATTTTGTACAAAAGAAAAAAAAAGAGAGAAAGAATATAATAAAACAAAAGCAAAACCATGCAGGATTTAAACTCAGGATAAGATACTCAGGACTCCAGTATGAACTATTTTATCTTCAGGTTGTCTGTGTCATCCCATCCTGGATCACTGCTTTGTCATGGCAGAGGGGTTTATATAGCTATGCCACGTACAGTTACCTAAGACTGACAGGTCATAGTGGAGAGCTCTGGCAAAAGGTGTTCCACTGGAAAAGGAAATGGCGAATCACTCTAGTATCTTTGCCAAGAAATCCCCAGGGAAAGTATTAAAATGCTAAAAGATATGACATCAGAAGATGTCAGGTTGGAGTGGCCTGGTGTGCAATGGTCCACACAAAGAGTCAGACAGGACTGAATAACAACATCTGTATGTTACCTTTCATGTTTACAGTGGGTTAGATTACTTTTTTTTTTTTTTTGCTTTTTGATGAGGGCAATCGGGGTTAAGTGACTTGCCCAGGGTCACATAGCTAGTAAGTGTCAAGTGTCTAAGGTTGAATTTGAACTCAGGTCCTCTTGATTCTAAGGCTGGAGCTCTATCTACTGCATCACCTAGCTGCCCCTTTTAAGTTATTTTTTTTTAAATTTTTAGGTAGGTGAGGTTAAGTGACTTGCCCAGGGTCACACAACTAGTGTCAAGTGTTTCATCTGAGGCTGGATTTGAACTTAGGTCCTCTTGACTCCAGGGTGGGTGCTCTATCCACTGTGCCACTTAGCTGCCACCTAGCTGCCCCCTACATTACTTTCCAGAGTAGTAACTGATGAGTTGAATTTGGCACATGTGTGCCCCCCTACTCCCAACCTCCCTCTATAACTTGGAAGGTTGTTCAAGGAACCTTGGTCATGATGTGGTTTCCCTTTAGATAACTCAAGTCCTAGGGGTGTGTGTGTATGTGTGTGTGCAGGTGAGAGGGGAGTAGGGTCAATCTGTTTATGCTTCAAGGAAAGTGTGATGGGGCAGAAGGAAGTGTATGTGGGGGGGGGAATGTGGAGGGCAGAATCTAAGTTTCACACCCAAATCTTCTGTGTCTGATGGAAACATTTGAAGAGAAGCTCTAGAGCAGATGTTACTAGCATCCCTGTGAATTTTCCCAGATTCCTTTGGTTCTTTTGGGTAACTTCTCCCTCTTTGGCAGCCCTTGGCAATTGGCTTCCAGAAATGTCTGGGGCTTTGCCTCTTCTTCCTCCTTCTACAGCTACTAAAGTTCAGGCTGTGATGATGAATGGGCTTTCTTCCCCCCTGCCTCTTGAAGTCCCAGGCATTAGGGTCCTCTGTAGAACTCTGGTGATGTTCATTTCTGTTCCCAGCAAGGCCACTGAAGAGCGCTGCTCAGCCCATGCGCATTTTCCAGCAAGCTGGCCTCCCTCCCTGCCTCCTGGGACAGAATGCTGATCCCTCCTTGTCACCGCCTCTTTTACTCCACGTGTGGCACCAGAGCAGCCAAGAGGGTGTAACATTAGACTAGTCGTATTCAGAGCAGTTGCTGCTTCTTCCCCAAATGCAGTCCCATTGAAATAACAGCAAAGTGGGTTTTGTTTTTAAAGGAAGAACAAACAAACACAAAAAGGATTAATTTATAATCCCCTCCTGCCTCAAGGAGACACCAGGTCAGAGAGTTATAATTGGAGGAACACAAGTGGAAGGAAATTTTGACTCCAACCCAAAAGTCTACCCGGAATCACTTTTTCTTTGCCCCAACCTTGTCTGAAGTTATTGGATCAAGAAGTATTCCCCCCCGGATTAGGATATAGTGTTCTGCTTGAAATAGTCTCTTTTTCTTGCATTACCCAAGGTGTAGTATAATGGAAAGACTGGTGAATTTGGAATCAAAAGATTTAACTTAAAGATTTAAGATGGTATACCCATATCTGGGATTAGCTGTGAGATCCTGGGCAAGTCAGATCTCTTTTCTCTTCTTTGGTTCCCTCGTCTATAGAAGGTGGGTGATAAGAGCACTTATCTCACAGACTTGTTGGGAGGATCAAATGCAATGATATATTTAAGGCATTTTGCAAACATTAAAGTATGGTATAGATGTCAACCATTATTATTATTACTTGGATTTCAGGGTAAGTCACATCACTGTTGGGGTCTAGGTTTCCTCATCTATAAAATAATAGGATTGGGTTAGATGAGCTCTAAGGGTCTCTTCCAGTTCAAATCTCATGATCCAAAGGTTTGTAGACTCTACTTTTCTAAACCAGAGTCTCGAGAACATCATTCCCCATATGACAGGCTTTCTTACATTTCCCCATTCAGCTGACTGTGGGTGCTGTTCTATTTTAAACCCACATGGAAGTATTTTTTTTTTAAGGACCATCTGCTACCGGCCCAAACCCAGATGATACAGTCAGGGCCTGCCCACAGCATCCTCTCCCTCCTTCAGACAGTTCCAGGAACAAGTTGTGAGTCAGTCACACAGCTGAACTCACATTTAGCTCACCCTGATATCCTGAGTGCCAGAGGGGACACCCAACTGCCCCCGCAGGTGTGATGTTGCTGATATTTGGTACTTTTTAGAGAAGGGAGGGGGAAACCCCTAGGATTTGATGACTTGAGTGAAAGCTTCGTCTTGGTGATCCCCGACTGTGACCCTGAAATATCTGGTGAAAGGGCCCAGCCACCCTCAAGCACACTCTCCTTCCCACTCATTCGTCTTCGGTGGATGGGGGCTTTAGCGCAGTCAATAAATTCGACTGCAGAGCCCAGGACTGCAGCTGTGTACTGGAAAGAGCAGAGAATTAGTGGGCAGATGAATGGGGCTCAAATGCATGCTCTGCTGTATACCATAAACTGTGTGGCCTTCAGAGAGTCCTTTGATGTATCTGGGCCTCAGTTTCCATATCTGGAAAGTAAAGGGTTTGGATTAGATGAGCTCTAAATGTTCTCTTAGCACCAAATCCCGCCATCCATTTCAGCCAGAGGTAATGCTCCTCACCCCCCCTTCTCCTTTGCTTCCTATCTTAGCAAACTTCTGGCAAGCTTTACAGTTAATTTCTTGTTTTGGATGCAAAATGGTGTGTCCTGCCTCCTGCAGGGTTGTTTGCCAAGCACTGTATTCTACTAGGATTTCTACTCTTGGTCATCATGCCGATATTATTAAACATTGACTACTGTTATATATCAGTCATTCAGAGTCCAAGGCATCTCCCAGCTCTGTCCTTTGGCCCACAGACTCCCCCCTCCTCCTCTTTCCTTTCCTTCCCCCCTATTCCTTCTTCCACCTAGTCTTTCCTCTTTTTTCCTCTTCCCTGTTTCCTTTATTTTTTTCCCTTGGCCCCAGAGGTATCTCTCTCTCTCTCTCTTTCTATGTATTTATTCAATCAGCTCTCAAGGTTTTCAACTTAGAAATAACATCTCTGTTAACAAACAAGCCAGAAAGTTTAGAATTGGTGAGCCCCACTGGGGTGTGCTTTAGAACCTTTGTGTCTAAGTCCTGAAAATGGGAGCAGTTCTTTTTCTTCTTTCTCATCGTGTCCTCCTACTTCATCATCATCATCATCATCATCATCAGTGCCATCATATAACAACAATAATGACAACAACAGCAATTTTGGTGCTATGGAAAGAGTCTTGTATTTGGAGTGTGAAGACCTAAGGTGAAATTCCGGCTCTTTTACTTACTACCAGTATGACCTTGGCCAATTCCCTTCCCCAATCTAGCACTCAGTTGCTTCATCTGTAAAATGAGGGGCTGGACTAGGTGTGACTTCTAAGGTTCTAAAATTTCATGATCCTATTTATTTTCACAATTGCTGGCACTTTTTTTGGAAGATGCTTTCGTTCTGGAGCCTAAGGAGTAAGTGTGTGTGTGCATTTATATTTAATTCTTCTTCTTCTCTCTGTCTCTGTCTCTGTCTCTGTCTCTTTCTGTCTCTCTTACCCTTTATATTCCCTCCTTCTGGAGACTGGGCTATATTCTGAAGAGACACTGGCTAAATGATGCATGTGGAATGGTTGATTTTACTATAACAATCAAGGCCTGTGCCTCACTGTTATTATATTATATACCAGATTATTATAAGCATTTCAATCAACTGTGGATAACATAAGCTTCCCAAACCTAATTAATAGCATGATTTTCTCCAGCTTCGTTCTTTCTCCCCCACATCTTAACTCTAAGGAATCATTGTCATGTGACAAGAGGGCTTTATCCCACCTCACAAACATCCGCATCGTTACCACAGTGGGGCCTTGGGCTCCGTGGGGTTTCTTCATCACGGACTGACAGCTGTGTCCCGGGAGCTCTATCGGGCCAGCACATTCTTCAATAGCAGTGTGAATGTACTGTGTGCAGCACACTAGGCCGAGGCCTGACAGCATGACTTCCTGTCCCAGAGTATATCTTCTGCTACTCTTTAGCATCCTACAGTTTATCTGTGGTCAGCTCTCTTACCCATTTCCTGCCAGCTGCTACTGGTCTTTTAGTCAGTTCTGATAGATATGGTAATTGGGAAAGCACGCAGCAGGCTTGCCCTTGCTACATGATTGACTCATTGTGGACCAGGGAGACGCTGAAATACCCTCTACCAGAGCTTTCCCCACCCCAGTCCCAGGCAGAGAGCCCTCACTGAAGAGCCTGTATCTTCCTCCTAGGGGTGGGGTGGAGAGGGAGGGAGAGAGAGAGAGAGAGAGACAGAGAGAGAGAGAGAGAGACAGAGAGAGAGAGACAGAGAGAGAGAGAGAGAGAGAGAGAGAGAGATGATGTGAATAAAAATCTGATTGTGGGTACAGGGGGAGGGGAATTTTTTTTTAATGCCACAAAGTTAGAAGATTGAACATTAGGATTCCTTGGGAAACCAGATGGAAAATCTGTGTACATAGCTGTTGTGTGACTTCTGGGGAAAACCTTTCAGTCTCCTTATGCAATGTGGTGTAATGTAAGGAGCTCTAGAACTGGTGTCAGGAGACCTGGGCTCAAATTCTGGTTTCAAAATCTGTGTGACCATGGGCTTGTCATTTAATCTCTCTGAGGCGCAGTTTTTTCACCTATCAAATGGGGATAATAAAACTTTCTCAGGTTTGTAACACATTGAAATGCTATTGTCAATCTTCCTGTGTCCTGATGGAGAGACTCTCATCTAGCACTAGAAAGGGAGGCCGTCTGGTCCAATCTCCTCATTTTATAGGTGAAAAAAACTGAGGCCTAGTGAGGTTAAGTGACTTGCTCAAAGTCACACAAATAATAAATATCAAAGGCAAGATCTGAATCCAGGTTCTTTGCCTGCAGAGTCAATGCTCTTTTTATTATACCACGCTAATTCATTAGGGATTAGGATACTGCAATCCCATTTTTGCAACTTATTTCCTGAGATTTTTAGGAACAAATGGGGAAAATAACAAACTGTTCAATAAATAACGATTCAGAATGTAGGGTATTTGTGTGTTTGTGTGTGTATACCCTTACTTTTCTCTGTCATGTCATTTTAGACATGAATTTCAAGGCTGGCAAAAATGTTGGGAATTCTGTGGTGAAACATTTCTGCCTCAACAACTCTAGCTGACAGATATTTGTTCAGCATTTAATATGTGCCAGCCATTGTGCTAGGAGCCTAGAAACAGAATGACAAACATAAACAATCCTTGCCCTCATGGAGAATATATTCAAGTGGATAGATGGGAAAGCCAGATGAACAGGCAGGTTTTGGAGAAGAGATGATGTGTCTTATTTTGATTATGCTACATGAAGTGCTTGTGGGTCATCTGGACAAAATTCAAATTTCTTCTCTTTCCTCTTCCTTTTCCCTACCTTTCCCTTCTCTTTTCTTCCCTTTCTTCTCTCATTCTGCAACCAGAGGGAAATTTTCACATTTGTCTTTTTTTTGGGGGGGGCACAAGGTTATTATTTTAAGCGTTCACTATTGAAATATTTGCCAGCCATTATAATTGGTTTAATGGGAAATACAATATGTAATGTGGAGTATTTTTTTTAACTCTCTAATATCATAGGATTTAGTGCTGGAAGGAGCTTTAATCATCTAGTTCAGCTCTTTCATTTTACAGACAAGGAAACTGCAGTTCTGAGAGGGGAAGTGACTTGAACAGAGACACAAATTTGGAGAAACAGGCAAAACTGGCACATTTGCCGGAAAATGTGCACACCTGCTAATTCCCCACATTAAAGGCATGTGTGGTATAGTGTGGGACTCCAAAGTTGACTTGAGTTCTATTCCTAGTACAGTCACTAACTTACCCTCTCTCTATCTTGGTGTTTCCATCTAGAAAATGGGGTAGACTTTCCTTCTCTAGCTTTTATAATAAGTAAGCCATGGTGTTGTTTTAGATAAATCACTTCACTCTTTGGGAACCCAGTCTCTCAGGAGGCTCCTATGTACCAGCTGGGGTCTCAGTTTCTCCCCTGAGGTTCTTCGAAAGCTCGTGCCAGTGTTTATAAATATTTTTTCCAGTCTCTGTTTCTTAGAGGACAGATGCTAAGAGCGGCAGCATGGTAATAGTGGGCAGTGCTTTAGACCAAGAGTCAGGGGACCTGAGTTTGAATTCTTGCTGTCTCACTTCACCACAGTGTGACCTTGGGTGAGTTGATTCCCCTTTAGGAGTCTTGATTCCTCCCCTGTAAGAAGGAAATAATAATAGCTAGACCTCCAATCTATCTTAGAGGTTTATTGTGAGTAAAGTGTTTTTTAAACTTTACACTGCTAAAGAAATGCACCTTCTTTTGTCTTTCTATCCTGGTGGCTAGCTTTGGACTTTGCATAAAATAGGTAACTAATAAATGTTTGCTTAATTGAAAGTCATAATACTGTTACCATTTTGATTTACTATATAAAAAGACTGAGTGTGACTACCTGTGTCCCCTAGTTACAGGTTTAAGCATTGTCATTGTCTACTCCATAGTAGTGACCTTTTCAGAAACTGTGACTTGAAAATAGTAACACCTGCTAGAAAGTTTTGATGGAATGTGAGTCTGAAAGGGCCTCAGAAGATTGTTCTGTATTTTCTTTCTTGTAGGGTGGTGGTAAAAAGCTTTGAGTTGCAGTAATTCATTCCCTTCTGAAGTCTGTTTTAGGTAGATAACATAAAGCATTTGCGTGCTGGTCGATAGCCTAATGCATGAAGCATGACATTTTTTTCCCCTAGGTATACTGAATTTTAGGAACAAGCAGCTTTCCCAAGCTGCAACTGTAAACAAATGTTCAGCTTGACCAAGCCATTTGGGTAGCAATGCCTGAGGTGCTGGAAAGGGTACTCCAGGAACTGGGAAAGCAGATATAGTAATGGCCCTATGAGAATAAAGCAGGGACTTTACCACCAGTGGCCCCCAATGTTGGAATGGTCTTAGTGCACTCCAGTGGGAAACAGAAGTGAGGGGTACTGGAAAACAGAGAGCTGAGCTTTTGACTTAGTACTTGGTCTACTCATCACATACCCTACAGACAGGAGTTCTAAACCTTTTTTTAAGTCTTGGTCCCCATTTGGTAGTCCAGTAAAGCCTATAGACCATTTCTCCACACAATGTTTTTAAATAAATACAGTAAAGTACATGAAGCTCCATATGCAACCAATTATATTGAAATATACTTATCAGAATATTAAGCAAACAAATTTATGGACCCCAGGTTAAGAACCTCTTGTTTTAGAACCTTCCCTTCATCAACCTTTCCCAGGTGAGAGACAGTTAGCTTCAGTCAATGGTTGTAGTCAATTTTAACCATGTAAAATTAGGGTTCTCTGCCCAGCCTTTTGCCTTTAGATATTGTATCCTTGCATGGGAATGTCTAGATTATTGGAGAACACTGAGAGAAAGTAGATGTGGGGACTCTGATATAAATTTTGAAGGGCTAAGGATAGTCATGAATTTATAAAATAACTCCTCAAATACCTTCCTTTAAATTCTTTCGGGGAGTTTTGACTCTCTTCTTCCTTGACTAACAGGCTTCTCATGACTTGAGTAAAGGCATATGGACTAAAATGTGTTTCTTCTTACCTTATCAGCTAACTAAAACAGCAACAGTGAGTGGAACTCTCTCTGTTTGTATGTGATTTTTTTTTTTTTGCTGACTTTCAGATTGGAAGTTCCATTTCTGCAGAGGTTATTTACAGTGCTAAGCCAAGTATGGATGCTTCTAAATATGTAAGGAAATCATAAAAAACACAGCACTAGATAGCTAGAAGGGACCTTGGAGTTAGAATCACGGATCCACAGAATGTTAGAGCTGTAGAGGACCTGAGAGTCCAATTTCCTCATTTAACAGAGGAGGAAAATGAGGCCTAGGGAGAGCAAGCAAATCACTCAAGGTGAGTCACCAAATGACTGTCAGGGCTAGGGCAGGAACTTCAGCCCAGCCCCTCTCCCTCCTCACTTTTCAGTGCTCTCTCCACTGATATGCTACATTATTAATTATGAAAATTATGATAGTAACACAAATTACTCTGTTAGCATAGCTTTGTGGATTTTAATTTCAGATCACAACACCACTGTAAATCCACTGAGGTGGACAGTCCCCGTATAGGAAGGAAGTGTTACTTCCCTAATATTTTAACAACCTAAACATGGTCTCAAATATCTCTCTGTCAATTTCAGGGCTCCCTAGAAGACACCTGCATTGACCTGTTATGTTATATCCCTTTCTTGTTAAGGCGATTAGCCAGAATGCTAGCTGCTTAATACTCTGCTTACTAAAAATGTGGAAAAGGGGATATGAGGTCCAGATTTTGTCAGCTGTGATTGTATAATAATATAGTCATTTTTAAGACGGAATAATACCTGTGCCCATAATGGGATGTTTGTGAAAATCGGCATGTCACATTTTCATTGCTTTTTCTCTATTTAACAATGTCCATGCCTCTCCTCAAGCATCTCCTTTCTTTTCTTTACTTCTGCCCATTTCACTGGTTTCTGGCAGTAGGTGAAATGACCAATCAATCACTGTAAAAATGATCTGGAGAAGGAAATGTCAAACTACTCCAGTACTTTGCCAAGAAAACCCCAAATGGGGTCAACGAAAAGTCTGACACAATTGAAACAATTGAATAATAACAGAAATTATATATATGTGTATATAGACATACACATATATACATATATACATATACATACACACACATATCAGCACTTCAATACATCCCTGACTTCCAGCTTTCTACACTAGAGACTTTGGGGAATTTCTCTTTGGGTGAGATAAAAGATTCTTGGTTGAGCTGAGATCTCTCACTCCCTATGGAAGAGCTCATTTACCCTGTGTATTGTCTGATATAGTCAAATCTATATCATTTCTTTGATTTCTGTTTGCTACTGGTTTAGATAAATGGTTATCTAAATTAGTTAGATAAATCTAAAATATCTACCTAAAATAGTTAGATAAATGGTTATCTATTTATTATTTGTGATGGTCTCTATGTTAATATCATTTGGTGAGAATTGGAATGAAGTCTTTGGCTATAGTTTGGGGCACCCTTTCCTCATTAAGGGATAGTGACCAGGAAAGTGGTTTGAACCTAAAAATAATTTCCCCTAAACTAGCAATGTTTAATGGAGCAGAAAGATTTAATTCTAGTCTGGTATTCTCTCTCTTAGGAGAGCAGACAGGGCCAGACTCCTGGCTTTAATCTCCCTCTCCCAGGAAGGTAGGAATCGATTACCCTTGGAGGAGGGCAGGTGATAATTGAGAGATTCATACATCCCTACAAACTGCATTTAAACAAATTGATATAAATATACACATAACTTACATTAGCAAAACACACTACATTTTTTCAGTTTTTTTTTCTAATTTTTCTTTTGAAATTCTTTGTTTTTTAAAGCCTCTGGGTGATACAAAAACAAAAGATAGCAATTAAATTTTTAAAAAACAAAACCAAGACAAATACAGGGAGTGGTTTGCCATTTCCTTCTCCAGCTCATTTTACAGATAAGGAAACTGAGGCAAATAGGGTTAAGTGACTTGCCTAAGGTTACACAGAAGGTAAGTGTCTGAGGTCAGATTTGAATTCAGGAAGATGAATCTTCCTGACTCCAAGCCCAGCACTCTATCCTTTGTGCCACTAACTGCCATGTTAAGCATTTACTGTAGGTTTTATTGGGGCTGGAGAGTTTGGTGGTAGATTGTAGGCAGCATGGGGAGGAGATGGCCAGAACTTTCTAGCTATATGACTATTGACAGGTCAGTTATCTTTTCTGAACCTCAGTTTTCTTATCTGTCAAGAGGGAAAACCTCATCATCCTTCATGACCCCATCAGCTTTGGTACTTCATGTCATCATCACCCTGTCCCTCAGATGGAAGGATGGAGCCATGTACTCTAGGAGCTCAGCTCAGAACTTCTCATTTCTCATTTGGCTGCACTACTCTGTTACTTTTCAGACTTTTCCACCATGCTCCAACATTGGGTACTTTTCCCAGCTGAGGCCTTCCCCTCCATTCTCTTCTTTTTGTGTTTTGTCTTCCCCCATTAATAGTAATAGCTAAGATTTCTATATCGCTTACTGTACGTTAGGCAGTATGCTAAGGACTTTACAATTAATTTCTCATTTGATCCTCACGACAACCCTGAGAGTGCTATTATTTTTTCCATTTTACAGAGGGGAAGCTGAGGCAAATAGAAGTTAAGTGTTTGCTTTGGGTCACACAGCTAGTGTCTGGCAGAATTTGATGAACTCAAGTCTTTCTGACTCTACGCCCAGGACTCTATCCATTGTGTCACCTACCTGACATTACATTGTAAGCTCCTTGAAGGCAGGGGCTATCTCTCTTTTCTTTTTTTAAATTTTTTTATCTGTATCCCCAGAATTTAGCACAATGCCTGGCACATAGTAGGACCTTAATAAATGTTTGGGCAGCCAGGTGGTACAGTGGATAGAGCACTGGGTTTGGAATCAGGAAGACCTGAGTACAAATCCGGCCTCAGACATTTGCTAGCTATGTGATCCTGGGCAAATCACTTAATTCTTGGTTGCCTCAGTTTCCTCGTCTATGAAATGAGCTGGAGAAGGAAGTTGCAAACTACTCCAGTATCCTTGCCAAGAAAACCCAAAATGGGTCATGAAGAGTCAGATGTAACTGAAATGACTGAACAACAACAACAAATGTTTATTGACTGACTGACCAAAGTGTTGTCTTCACTGGACCCTTGCAGAGGATTTTGTTACTTTTCTTGTGAATGTTCTACAGCATACTTTCTATTATTTGCATAAACCTTGGGCTGGGGCTGCAGTGACACTGATGGTGGTTTGGGCCATATGTTGGGAGAAAAAGTCTTGTTTAAATTCCTAAGAGACAGGCATCCCAGCGCTAATGAACCTTGGCATTGATTTGTCTGTGGGCACGGTGGGCTGAGCATCTGTTAGAGCAGCAGGGCTACTTCCGTTGGCATGTGCTTGTCAGTAGATGTCCTCTGTCCTTGCCTCCAGACCTGTTGAAATTCTACCTTGATGTAAAGCCCAAATGAAATTTCACTTCCTCCATGAAGCCCTCTCATTCCGATGGCTGCTAATGAATTTGATGCTCACAGCTCTTAAGAAGCACTTTGTACATCTCTAAGGTATATATCATGCATTGCGGTGTCAGAGTTATTTATGCTTCTGTGATATCAACCCTACTAGACTGTAGGTTCCCTGATGGCAGAGACTGTGTCTTAGCTAACCTTTGTACTTTCTCCTGTCAGAGTGCTCTGCACTCTGGAAGCATTTCACTAAAGTTTGTGGAATGGAATTGGAATTGGAATGCTGGATTTGGAGATAAGAAGATCTGAGTTTGGATCCTGACTCTGTTACTTTGTCCCTGTGTGGCCTTGGGCAAGTCCTCTCTCTGGGCATTATTTTCACCATCTGTAAAATAGGGGTGGGGATAGACCTGATAATGCAATAATTTCTAAGGTTTCCATGTAGTTTGAAATCTTAAGATTCTGTGAGTTAAATTGCAGTCACCCCCTTCCACTGTTCTCCTCACTAGATGACACCCCTCCCAACCTCCCCCAAATGCTTAGTCCCTTTGGATACTGAACAGCATTATATTAAAAGATTTCAAGGTAGGTTGTGACACCAGTCAGTTTTCTCCTGCCCATCTCCTGGGCCTGCAGGGTCAGTAGTATGGCTAATATGATGCTCTGGCTTGTTCACTGACACAAAGCAGTCTATCTGTGACCACCTGGGTAGTCACTATTGACTATATAAGACTTTGAAATCTGAGGTCTGGGACCACTTCAGGCCTCAGTTTCTTTATCTGTAAAATGAAAGAAGTTGGATTAGAAGATTTCAAAGTTCCCTTCCAGCTCCAGATGATGATAAAGTAAGAGTTGGTCATACTTTTAGCACCAAATACATCAACTTTCCAGAAAATGACTTTAATAAGGAAAGGGCTGAGCCCCAAAGTGAAGCAAAAAACAAACAAAAAAGATTATAGATGGAATTGCCATATTACTTTTATGTTGCCATTCTTACCTACCAGCTTGAAACACAATTCTCCTCCTTTGGCCAGTGAACACATTCTGCTTGATTTTTTAATTGTTATCTTTCTCTCCAGTTGATGAAACTTGTTGGTTGGGTTGATTAATACTATTGTTTTGGCCAGACCTGTAATTTCATTGGCATAGGGATTTCTTGATGAGGAAACCATTCTACTGAGGCAGATAGGAGCCTGCTTTGTGACTCAGAGCCTTAGACAGTTGCTTGGGGGCCCTGAGAGTTTTAGCCACTAGCCCAGGGTCAAATAGCTGATGGGTGTCAGAAGTGCGGCTTGATTCCAGGTTTTCTGCCTCAGAGCAGAACTCTATCGATTACCTCACACTACTTCTTAAAGCACATAAGGCTTCCAGAAGGTTCGGACTTCAAGGGATATTAAAGATCTGTCTAACCCTTTAAATTTTAAAGAGCAGAAAACTGAGGCCTAGAGAGAAGAGACTGCAACATAATAAGTTTCTGTCAAAGCCAGTACTTGAACCTAGGGCATTCTAACTCAAAGACCAGCTCCCTATCTGCTACACCATCCTGGTTGGTTAATAGTTAGGCAGCTAGGTGGTACAGTGGATAGAGCATGGGCCCTGGAGTCAGAAGGACCTGAGTTCAAATATGACCTCAGATACTTACTAGCTATATGACCCTGGGCAAATCACTTAACCCTGATTGTTTTCAAAAAAAAAAAAAAAAAGGAAAAAATAATCACACACTAGAAGAAGCAGTGTGGCCTACTAGAGAAAGAGAACAGTGGATTTGGATCCAGAAGACCAGGATTCAAATCGAGGCTCTCCTACCTACATGACCTTGGACAATTCTTTTTTCCTCTCTGAGCCTCAGTTTCCTCCTCTGTAAAATGAGAGTGTCCAACTCCAAGGTCCCTTCCAGCTCTAGATTCCATAACCTATAGTGAATGGAGGTAGAATGCAGACTGAACAATCTTCCTCCCCACAGAGGACGAGGCTTAGTTGAGTTGGAAGAGTAGAGAGGCTGGTGCCTTCTGGGGGAGCAGCACAAGATCTGTGGGTAGCTGTTCCCAGAACTGTTTTTCAGTGTAGCATTAAAGGAGGAAAGAATTATAGCCAATGAAATATCCCAGTGACCAGGGCGATGTCCAATTGAAAGGATAATGTTGCAAAGAGAAAATCACTGCCTTGTAAGAGACATTTGCTAACAATTGGGAGTAGGGTGCCCATAGAGACATAAGCCTTAGAGAGCCAAGCTCAGCACACACATTCTGGGCATCTAAAGTGGTCTCGAAAACAGGAGATAGAAAACCTACTGATATCTCCAGGGACCTGGGGACTTTTGCTGGGAAGTACAAGAGCACCAAGTATAGAATCATAGAGTTTCAGTGCTGGAAGGGGCCTTCTTATCATTTAGTCTAACCTTCTGATTGTTTTTTTCAAATGAGCAAATTGACTCAGAGAGAGGGAATGTTTTGCTTACAGTAACATGGCCAGGACTAAAACTTAAATCTACTCAGTCTGTCACTAGAGGTAGCTTGTGGTGCTGGGCCTGTAGTCATGAAGTCCTCAATTCAAATATGGTCTCAGCTACTTATTGGCTATGTGACCGTGGGCAGGTCACTTAACTTCTGTTTGCCTCAGTTTCCTTGTCTATGAAATGGGGATCATTATGAAATTGTGAAAATTGTGAAGTTGTGAATCAAATAAGAGAATAATTGTAAAGTGCTTAGCACATAGTAAGCGTTTTATAAATGCTAGTTGTCATTATATTAGTCACTACATAAATGCTTCCTTCCCTCCTCAGTCCTGGGATCATGCTTGGTTCTGCCATACTTGGTGTCTCAGTGATACCTCAGATGAATTCCTGGAGGGTTTTGGTTTGTTCTCTCCATCTCCCGTGAGGACTTGCTGTCAGGAGGGTTCTGTCTCAGCATAACCCTGTTCAGCCCATGTAACAGGAGGTCGTGCAGAAGTCCCTTGAAGGTTTTCAGGCTGCAGCCTCGAGGCCATATGTGGCCCTCTAGGTCCTCAAGTGCTGCCCTTTGACTGAATCCAAACTTCAGGGAACAAATGCCCTTAATGAAAGGATTTGTTCTGTAGAACTTGGACTCAGTCAAAAGGTCGCACTTGAGGACCTAGAAGGCCACATGTGGCCTCAAGGCCGCAGGTTCCTCACCCCTGGTTTAAATGATATCGTATGCTTTGCTGGATCCCCCTATAGAATTTAAAACAGTACTGTTGTAAATATGCATTATTTGTTTCAGAGAAGTAATAATAATAGCAACAATTCACATTTATATGGCACTTTAAGGATTGAAAGTGCTTTGACCCACATGACATATCAGGCAAAGCATAGAAGGGCGGGGGAGAGGCTTTAAACCACAAGGTTACCTGTTTTGTCTGTTCTTTGTGTATGTCTCTCTATTCCTGAGTCTCTTCCATTAGAATATAAGTTCCTTGAAGGCAACAGATATTTGTATTTTGTCTTTGTATCTGCAGCACCTAGCATAGACAGTGCTGGGTACATAGGAGGCACTTAATAAATGCTTGCGGATGGATGGAGGCATTCTCTTTTCACACCATCTGCTCTTCCTTCAATCAGTACAGCCAGCCTGCTGAGTGATGGTAGAGGGCTACATGAAAAGGGGGTCTCATGTCCTTCTGAAGCTGTGGCTGAAAGGATAGGACAGCCCCGGATATCAGCTGCAGCCTCTTGGATTCGGTCCAATCGTATTGAATTGAGGGACAGAGCCCAAGAACTGCTCCTAGCCATCCAAAAACTGCAGACCTAAAAGGCAGAATGTGGGATTACTCATCCCATTCCAGGCTGATTTGATGGATAAGAGAACTTCTTTTTCTCCCGTGTTTTCTCCTGCCAAAGGAGTTTGGAATTTCAGTTCTTAAAAATACTATATCATGATAGACCCTTGCTTTTCACAGCAGACACACATGTGCAGGATGGCAGAACTGTTTGGGTTTTGTATATTTGAGTGCTTAAAGTTGATTAGAGCTAGATGAAAATGATTAGCTGAAAGGATTCAGAGCAAACCAATTTGAAATTTAATTGCAAAGGGGCTTCTCATCATGTGTGTGTATAATTATTTTCTCTCACTTATGTGTCTAGAACTATAGTTTTTTTATTTTTTTATTTTTTATATTTTTAGAAAATAGGAGGATGGGCATTGAAGGGACAGAGGCAGCAGCAGAAAGAGCTGTTGATTTGGAATCAGAGGAGGTGGGTTAGAATCCTACCTCTACTTCTGATCACTCATGTAACTTGGGGCATCAGCTAACCTCTCTGGACCTCTGTCTCCTCATTTGTAAAATGAAGAAGTTGTTTTATTTCTTCTCAACTAAGTCCCATGATCCCTTGTAATCCCTCTGAAGAAGATGTACTCACTTTGAGCTCCCATGAGTTATGGAAAAAAGCAAATGATTTTAAATCAGAGGATTGAGTTTGAATTCTGCTGTTTACCCTCTAGGTAATCTTAGGCAAGTCACTTAACCTCCTTAGCCTCATTTTACTCATTAGTAATGTGAAGAGGTTGGCCTGGATGAATCTCTGGGGTCTCTTGGAGTTTTAAATTTTATGGTTCTTTGGTCCTTCCCATGGAAACCACTCCATTCCTTGCCAACTAAATATTTACTCAACCAATCAACCAGGAAGCATTTATTAAGTCCCTGCTTTGTACCAGGCACTGTGCTAAGCACTAGGAACATAAAGACAGAACTGAAAGCCTCTGACCATAGGGAACTTAAGCTCTCCTATCAATACTGTCCTTACTCTTGAAAAGGGTCAATTTACTCCCTTTGAGAATATGGCTCCAATGACCATCCCTGTGATTTTCCAAAACTAGAATTCTCTTTCTCTGTGTACTTTGTCCTTTCCTGTTAGAATATAAGCTCTGTGAAGGGAGGAAGTGATTGCACTGTGTTTGTATTACTTGTGCTTGGCATGTGGTTGGCACTTAATAATAAGTGGGCAAGAGACAACTCATTGGAGAGGAGTTCAAACTCCTGCTCTTATGATAGTTCTCTCTTCCCTCTTCTTATATGTAAACTCCAGAATTGAGAATTAGAGAATTAAAAAAAAAACAGTGAAATGCCTTGGTTGAAAGGAGAACATTTTAAAATTTCTTGTTGGCCAAAAGAGTCTGTGAGTGACTTCAGAACAGTGAGAACTCTAAATCCAATTCTGTTCATTGTCAGACACACTTTGTGGTGTGCAAAAGTTCCTTTGGGTCTAGTTTTACCTGTTGGTGAGATTGCCATTGATTGAAAACATCTATGTGAGAGGTCAGATTTAAAAGGTGGGAGGGGTGAGGGGAATGCAGCATATTTCAGAGTAAGGAAACAGGAAATTCAGGATTTGTTTAAGCACCAATTCAAATTCTGAGCTCTGTTTTCTCATTTCCTAGAAAGGAAAGGCATGATAGGCAGTGTGTGCAGGGAGCTCTCCCAAAGCAAGGTGGTGGACCCAGATTGGGATACCTGGATTTGGTCCCAGTGTTTGATTGACCATGGTATTCAGTTTTCCTTTCTCCTTTCGTGGGTCTGATTTCTTTCCTGTCAAAGTGGAGTGAAAACTACTTACTGAGGTCAGGAAGTCTCAGATCAGTTTTACTCACATTCATTCATTCCTTTATTTATTTACTTTATTTATTTTTAGTGGGGGGAGGTTGTTGAGTCATCATTGGCTCATGGGATCATAAATTTAGAGCCAGAAGGGACCTTATTGATCAGCTAGTCCAATCCTCTTATTGTACACATGAGGAAACTGAGGCCCAGAGTGGTCCGAGGGCTAACTATTACTTTTCTGTTCTTGTGGCTGTGTGTCCCAAAAAGATAAGTGTTACTGAGACTGTGCCAAACCATGTGTCTGTCATCCAAGGTTCAGTCTAACCGAGTGAGAAGAGGAGTCACTGGAAGTTTCACGGGAGTCAGGCCAGAGGTGGTGAATTTTCTCAGTCATGATAAGTATCCACATTAACAGGCTCACTGATCTTTTGAACTATTAAAGTAAATGTACAAGAGAGGTAGGTGTAAACAAAGTGAGAGTCGAGGAGAGAAAGTTCATTAAAGACAGATCAGGGAAGGCTTTTTGGAGGAAAGGGCAATCATAGTCTCCTGTGCTTGATGAGAGATCATAGTGTAGGGCTAGAAACGGAATCTTTTTACATGCTCGCCTCTTCAGAAAAGGCACCACATTGTTGAAGAAGTTTTTGGGTCACGAACTACTCAAAACTATAGCTTGTGAATCCCTATCAATGTGCATACTTTTACCAGTCATCTAGAGGAAACAAAGACATCTAATCAAATGGAGTAGTAAATTAAGGGATGAGAGATACCACTATACATGGACCAGGTATACATATATCATCGCATCACAATTGGGGACAATCATACTCTCAAAGAACATATGTGAGCAAGGAAATGTCATGGAGAGCACACAGGTAGGGAACACATATGGTTATGGTGCATGCATAGAGGGCATATCCATAGGGAATTTACATATCTAGGGTACACGTATAGCCAGAACAACTCATACTTTCAATGCTTTGGGTCAGTAATGCTTCCCGTGATTTCATCATGCTGCTTTCGGTTGGACATATCATCTCTTTATTGAGTGTCTCTACTTGTCTCATGATTACTAAGCCTCTCTTTGATACCATCTACTGAGCCTCAGCTCTTTAGGACCATGGATTGGGCTCTTGGCTCCTATTTCCTAAAGTGCAGTGACTAGGAAGCCTCTTCCTGACCAGGATAAGCTACCAACTTTTTTAGCTAACAAAGACATCCAGAGTATTCCCAGGCAAAGACTAAATTTATTCTTTTGATTGCCTCTGTCTAGTGCCTATTTGAAATCTATGGTTCCAGGCAAATATCTTACTTAAGATTGGAACATTCCTGGAAATCCCACTTAAAATATATTTTTATTGATATCTTTTTTTTTGTATCACCTAAATTTCTCCCATTATTCTCCCCCCCCCACGCCACGCCATCTCATGTAATAAAGAAGATTTTCTAAAGAAAGAAAAGAGGAGAGGAAAAAAATCAGCAAAATTGATCAATATATCTAAAAATTCTGAAAATATATACAATGTTCCATACCTGTGGACCCCCCACCTTTGTACATTGTAGGATCTTAATAAATGCTTATTGATCAACTGGGGCCAAGTTTGTTCTTTGTGATTTTGCAGCAAAGTAATTCCCATTTAACTCCTCGGTATCCTGTTCCATCCCAAAATCATTTTGTGTATTCTGACCAAAAAAAAAAAAATCTGACAGGAAAAAAAAGGAGCTGTGTAGGTTAGCCACTAAGAAGCCAATTTCTCTCTCCTAAGACCCTCTCTGATTGTTATGCAAATGAGAGTTGAGCAAGAACAAAAACTATATAAAGAAGGCAAGGTCACCTTCCTAGCTCTTTTCTTGCCCTCATCATATGTAGCTATCAGTAACAACAACTTAAATTTTTTTTTTCTTTTTGCTCCATTCTGGCCAAAATGAACTTTGCTATTGTATCCTGTAATGGGTTTTAGAGTCAAAAAGGATTCTAGCAATCACCTAATCCAATTGCCTCATTTTACAGATGAGGAAACTGAGCCAAATCCCTTTATGGGGGAACCTTGTGAATCTGAATAGAACAATCCTCCTTCTTCCTTGATATCCTTTTTGGGAACAACTCAGAATGAGTCTGGGCCTCAAACCTTGCCCTCTCAACTGTGCTCTGTTTCTCAGGGCAATTCTATGAGTCTGTGATTCTTAGGGCCTGAACTTGTGACAGCCTGAGTTCCCCTTGTTCAGACCCAACAACCTTACAGTCTCACAAAGATATGGAGTAAAGGTGAGAGACTGCTCAGAGACAAGCACTATCTTGGGTTCTTGACCAAAACTTTGCAGTTATATCACCCTCTCTCCATCTTGTAAGTAGGGAAAAAGCAGAGAGAGGTCCATGGGACTGCCCAGAGAGACCACTAATGGTCATCCCCTTGTGCAGAAGCCTAGCAATCCACATGGTCTCTCTGCAGCCCACATTTCCGCCTTAGCTTGTTCCACTTTTAAAAATAACTAATGAGGAAATTAATTTTGTCACCCAGATGTATTCAGCAAGAAATACATCAGGGGAAGACAATTAACCTCTACACTGATAAAAATCCTTCCTAAATTAATGAAATTCACATTTGTAGATAGCAGAGGATTCATTTTGGCCCTGGCTGGCAGTGGGAGCATCAGACCTCCTTCCAAATATGGCTTTGACCTGTCTTGCCCTGCCTCCTGAGAGCTGACGCTCCTCATTAGAGGGTTGGCAGCGAATTCTTTATCTGTGCTCCTTCCCCTGGGTTTCCTGGGGTTATAGATCTGTAGCTAAACTCTGAAGGGGACTCCAGGTTCGAAGTATGTGTGTGTGTGTGTGTGTGTGTGTGTGTGCTCACGTGCATGTGTGCATGAGTCTTTAAATAGAGAAATTGGCAATATCTGCTGGGTATTTCAATATGTTCCATTTAAAGTTGGTTTTCGTTTATTTCAGAAATGAGTTGCAGTAGTTCTTAACCTCTTTTTTTATGTCATGGACCTCTTTGGCAGTTTGATGAAACTTGTGGATCCCTTTTCTTGAGGATTCCCTCTTTTCTGAAAGAATATTTTTTTTTAAAGTTTAATAGGAATGCATATGTATAACCTATGTCAGATTGTGCACCGTCTTGGGGAGAGTGGTGGGGAGGGAGGGGGAGAAAAATTTTAAACTCAAAAGCATATGGAAATGATTGTTGATAGATCAAAATAAATTAATTTTATAAAAGAATATTGTTTTTAAAATGCATAAAATAAAATATATAGGATTGCAAAGAAAACCGATTATACTGAAATAGGCTTATCTATATCTACTTATTTGATCTTTTTAAAAGTTTACAAGCCCCAGGTTAAGAACCCCTGGATTAGGAAATCACCTGCATCAAAGTCTGTCTCTCAGTGGCTAGGCTTGTGGGGAGTGGAAAAGAGGGGCAAATGGGGACAATGGGATAATAGAAATAGTATAGGTGTCAAAGTGGATAGATCTCTGGGCTTAGAGTCAGGAAGACTTGAGTTCAAATACTTGTGTCCCTGGGGAAGTCATTTCTTGCACCTTCAGAGGATCAAATGAAATAATATTTGTAAAGCACTGTGTTTGTAGGCATTGTTATGCATACATTCCTTTCCCTTCCCCTAGAAGGCAGTCACCTAGTAGGGGTAAATTAGGAAAGGAAGTGAGGGCTGATGAAGGAGTGGGCATGCTTTCCAGAGGAGACTGTACTACTTACGTCCATTAAATTTAGTTCAGTAAAATTCATAGCATCATAAGATTTTGAGCTGCCAAGAACCTCAGAGATAATTCAATTTAATCTCCTCATTTCATAGAGGAGGAAACTGAAGCCTAGAAAGGGAAAGTCATTTCAATTCAGAAAACATTTGTCATGCACCTACTATGCACAAGGCATTTTCCTTTGAATTGAGGGACATGCTAAGTGCAGATAAGATGTAGTCCCTACCCACCAAGGCTGTGCTAATCTACTAGTTGCAAATTTTACAGTCTGGTTGGTGACACATCTGGTTCTCAATGAGTTTGTAGAACAATCAGGGTTCAGAATTTAAGGCAGAATGTGGCAAGTGAAGAGGATACTATTTCTATGCATTACAGTGATATTTGTCTTGTTTTGGCAAAACTAGGGGTGGTGGGTAGAGGCTGCAAAGAGCCAAAAATAGGAAAAGCTCCCTGAAAATTAGAGAAGGGATTCTTAACTTTTTTTATATTCTGAACCCCTTTGGCAGTGTGGTAAAGCCTATGGACTCCTCAGGCGAATATGTTTAATGCATAAAATAAAATACAGAGGATTACAATGGAAGCCAGTTACATCAAAATATACTTAACAAAATTAAAAAAAACCCCAAAACAACAACAAGCTCATAGATCCCGGGTTTAAGAACTTCTGGTTAGAGCTATCCAAGAGTTGAACAAGCTGCCTGCAGAGATAGTGGGTTCTGCCACTTTGGAGGTCTTCAAGCAAAGACTGGATGACCACTTATCAGGTTTTTTTGTAGCTGGTATGGCTGGCCATCAAGGTCTTTTCCAACTGTGCCTCTTGCCATCCATAGCTCTCCAGGGGACTCTAGCCCTTGCTTGAAAAGCACTGATCCTGGACAAATTTCCTGACTTTGAGACCCTTGAGGGGAAGTCACGTAATTTCCTTCCCTGGGGATTTTTAGCAGTAGGGACATCCAGAATAGTTTATCTATAGTTGTACTTAGGCCATAATCAGGGAGGTAGGATAGCTGTCCTGCAGAGAGGGAAAGAAGCAACCTTTACCAATAACTCTGATAAGGGTGACAGCCTGTGAGGCATTCTCCACCCACTTTAGTGAGACAGAGCTCACCCAGGCTTCTGGACTAGCATTTTTTAACGAATATGAATGCAGTAATCTGTCTGATTAGGAGAAAGAGCAAAAGACCTGGGGGAGACTTCTGTTTGTCTGAACCATGTTGTTTTAGGGATCCTGGTGCCCAGGTTAGCTTTCCTTTTGTGTTTGCAGTTGTGTTCTCCCGGTGTTGTGTATGTTTTTGGGTACAGTCTCCTGCACTAAATTTTACTGTGAATTGTTGGAAATGGTAGGCACATGCCTTAGGCAATGATGGTACTATGTCACAAGCTCAATGACGGCTATGTCCTTGAAAATACCTTCAGAGCTCTTCCCCATTCTTTCAGATCTACCTGTGCCAGAGGTCACAAGACTCTGGCAGCCAGAGGTCGTGGGACCCTGACATAGACACAGACGTATGGTCCAGATGACTTCTTGAGCTCTTTGCCATCTCTTTCATTCTCTGATTAGACACAGAATCTCAAACTTAAATCTGGCCTACTGTTCCTGGGGAGCTGATGGGCAGGAATCATATGTAGAACTTGGCCATAAATTTTTTCCTCAGGGTGAAACTTGGCCAATGGATCTTAGCCTGAGAGGATTCTTTTTCACCCGTCTGTTAAAAAATGTATCTTTATTAATTTCTCCCAACTGTGTTGAATGCAAACAGGACAAGGCACATTTATCATTCCAAATCCTGTCAAATTACCAATACTAGTAAGCAGGTGTTAGTACAAGCAGGGGGCCTTGTATTGCCATGTTCATCCAATCAATCAGGCAGCAAAGAGGAAACATATGAAAGACACTGAGAATAGACAGAGCAAAGCCCCTTAATGGCAAACCTACATACCACATGTACAACAAAGTCAGATATAGGAAAAGTAAAAGAAAGGTTGGCATGTCAGGGACCTAGAATAATTGGCTGCTGTCACTGTAGGGCCACTGGCTGCCATTTTGAAGCCCTTACAGAGAATCAAGGAGGTGTGGAAAGACTAAGCAAGAGCCACCACTATGTGTGTCTTTTAAAGGGTAAAGGGCATGACCTTGGGGGTTGTTGCTGTTGATGTGAATGCTTTTCATCTGAACCTGGAAATATGTGAAGAAAATGATCCCTGGAAACTCAGTTTGCAAAAACCATGAAATGCAAGAGACTCAAGGTATCAACTCATTTTACTTTGAAAAGAGCAATCCTGTCTAAGACAGCATGACAAGCTGATAGATTGAAGAGAAGCAACAGATATCTTCTCTCTTGACTTCAGCAAGGATTCTGACATTGTTCCGTGTGACATTCTTATCAAGAAATTTGGGAAAAAGGGCCTAGGCCACATAATTAGGTGGGTTCATAATTGCCTAGACTGTCATACCCAGAAAGGAGTTATCAGAGGATCAGTGTCAATTTGCAGGCACATAACAAATAGCGTTTCACAGCAGTGTTTCCTTGGTGCACCTCTCCCCAACCCCCAACCCTTTTCTTCAGTTCCTAGGATGGCAGAATAAGGAACATACATATTAAGTCTAAAGATGACACCAAACTGGGGCTAGGCATAGCAGTGTCAGGAGACAAGGGTCCAGACTTCACACTGACCTTGGTAAAACAGAGAAGTAATGAGAAATAGACCAGAGTTGAAGAGAGACAACAGCAGAGAGCAGTACATTTGGGGAGGAAAAGCTAATGGCATGTATTCATGCGTGGTATGTGCAAATACAGCAGAAAAAGCCATAGGGGTCATCGTGGATAAGGATCTTACCATGAGTCAGCAGGGTACGACTCGGAGTAAACAGAAATCATGGTCAGCTCCTGAGGCGTTATGAATAGGAGCACAGAATGTAGGAACTGTAGGATCATTGTCCCATTGTCCCCTGGCCTCCTCACTAGTCAGGCCATGGCCTAGAATTCTGAGCCTAGTCCTGGGCTACACAGCTAAAGAAGGATATGGAGAACTGGGAGGGCTTTCCTATGGATAACTGCAAAGATGATGATAGTAAAGCTGAAAAATGAGAACTATGAAGAAAGGTTATTCATCATGGATCAGAGAAGGCTGAGGGGACAATTGCAAAATCTTTAAATTCACAAAGGACTTTTTACAATGCAGCAGTGACTGACTGTTCTTTTTTCTCTGCGGGCAGAACAGGACAAAACAAGCTAAAAAGATAATATAAAAAATTTAGGTTAGCTATAACTTAATTCCATTTAACTAATACTTAGCACCAACTATATGCAGGGTGCTATGCTCAATCCTTGGATAGGTCAGTCTCTGACCTTAGGAAGGTTACAGTCTAACACTTCATTACTTTGAAGGATTGAATATTTTATCAGTGAGGACACTTCTTCCACTAAATCCCATTTCTATCTTCATTAAGCCTTAGTCGTCTTTTATTGGATGAAAAATTCATCACCCTGAAGCCAGTCTGGTCCTTGGGTGACAGATATCTAAACCATTGCCAGGCTTGTATTCAAAGCTTTTCAAGAATGGCAGGACCATCTAGAACTTGAGCTCTCCCATCCTCTCATAATGTTGGAAAGTCTGGGGTCACCTCCATGACAGCTTAAAGCATCAGAGTTGGTCTTCTGTGGAAGTACAATCCAGAAGAGGAAAGAAAAAGGGAATTCAGTGATCATTTAGTCCAATTGCTTCTTTTATAGAGGAGGAACCTGAGACTCAAAAAAGGTAAACAAAGTCATATAACAAGAATAAAAAAATGAAATGCTGGATGCTAGTAATATACTTCTAAAAAACACTCTCAATCTCTCTTATATACCACCATGGTCTTAATGAGATGAGAATATCCCCAAAGTAGAATATGTTAATAAGAGTGGACTGTGGTGTAGTAATAGAGAGAGCACTGTTCCTGGAGTAAGGAGAGATCCATATTTGAATTAGGCCCTTTATGGGCAAACTCTTTAACCTCTATGAGTCTCCGTTTGCTCATTAGTAAAAAGAATATACTACCACTCACTCGATGCATCTACTATGAGTCTTACCATGAAATTTCTTTCCATGAATCCTTTGATTTTAATGAAGGGGAGTACTTAACTACCCAGACTTACCAACTAATTTTTAGAATTGATCAAATACCCATTCTACCGAGTATTATCCCGGAAGGAAGGGAGATCATATCCTTGACCTTCTACCTGCTTGACTTTCCTGTCAAATGTTCCTCTTCCTATTAATCATTTTAGGTCCTCAGAATCTGAAAGTGGGGCATGGTAGACAAGGGGAAGGCAGTTGGTAGTTAGCAAAATAATAATGATAATAATAATAATAATAAAAGCTAACTTTTATATAGCACTTGTGTGCCAGACACTGTACTAAGTACTTTACACATATTATCTCCTTTGCTCCCCACAACAACCCTCAGAGGTAGGTGCTATTATTATGCCCATTTTACAGTTGAGGAAACTGAGGCAAACAGAGGTTAAGTGACTCCAGGGTCGCGTAACTATGCGTTAGCGTTTGAAGCCAGATTTGAACTCAGGTCTTCCTGACTCCAAGCTAGCTCCTCTGTGTATTACATCACCTAGCTGCCCCAAAATGAAATTAATGAGCAATGTCATCTTCTTTGGGACCTTATAATTGTCATTAATAATTAAATAGCAAAGGTTATTATAGTTTACTAACTTTTTTGGCATGGTTCTAAATCACTTTCCAGAATTGCTGACCTTTTATAGGTTCATCAACAGTGCATTAATGTAGGGGCAGCTAGGTGGCACAGTGGATAGAGCACCAGCCCAGGAGGACCTGAGTTCAAATGTGACCTCAGGCACTTGACACTAGTTGTGTGATCCTGGGCAAGTCATTTAACCCTGATTGCCTTACCAAAAAAAGAACCCAAAATACAAAAAACAACAGCAGTGCATTAATGTGCCTGTTTCCCTATAGTCCTTCCAACATTTGTCATAATGTGTAAGTCACATCCCCTTTTAGGGCTTCAGTTTCCTCCCTTTGAAAATGAGGGACAAAGACTAGATGATCTTTAAAGTTCCTGCTGGAAATGCCCAGGACAGGCATTTTTGCTGTGTATGTATTCATTATCCAATCCTTCTGGATTCACCAGTAAGGGACTATCCCTTTCTCTTGTGACCACTCCCCTACCATTTTGCACATCCTTTATGGTACTGATCACACTGCTTTTTATCCTAGTTATGTGTGTATATGTCTTTTCCCTTACTGGACTATTTACTTAATACAGCAGAGAATGACGAGATTTTATTTTATATTTGTAATCCTCACAGTGTACAGTGTCAGAAGCTGGAGATGTCAGAGCAGAGGAGCACCTGGCTACCTATATAGGGGTATGGGGCCACTCACAACTGTTAGCTGTTCCTGGGGCCTATTTAGGAGAAATTAAGACATGCCCTCAATGCTGATGTTAGGAGGTGTTGTGGGAAAAACATAAAATGAGGAGATTACGCTCCATTAGTTATTCTTAACCTGGAATTCTTAACTAAGGGGTCCTTGTATAGATTTCCGTGGATCCATGAACTTGGACGGACAAAAAAATTTGTATCTTTATTTCAATATCATTGGTTTCCTGTGTAATTCTATGTATTTTGTTGTATGCATTTAAAAACATTGTTCTGTAAAGGGGTCCATAGACCTCACCAGACCAAAGTGGGATGCAGGACACAAAAAAGGATTAGTCACCTCTGTACTAGGTGGTTCCTAAGGTCCTTCCAGGTCTAGCTCCTGTAATTAGGACTCTGCTGCTTGAGCTCTATCTATCAGGGTTTGTTAGGATCCTAGGGACCTTGTCTTTGTAGTTTGGAGCAGCGGCTGTTAGATAGTGATGGTGAAAGTTCCTGGACATTTGAATCCCAGGCTAGTACACTTTCCATTACATCACACTGTTTCTCTTTATACCTACCCCAAATCCCTCCTGTTGCAGTTTGAGCTCAGACCGTATATTGTTTCATGTGAATATAAACAAAACTCATCATTCTCCTTCCTCTACTTAACATTTCTTAGAGTTGGCATTGAACGCTCATTTCCTTAGACTCAGGGTGTTGCCTCAGATAACCTGTCAGGCATTGACAACTGCTTTTCATTAAAAAAGGAAAAAAAATAATGGGGAAAATGAAGTACATGGGGTTTTAAAGCTTTCAAAAACATTAGGTTGGCAGATATTGGAGTCTGATAATGCTGAGGAGGAAAGAATGTTTAATAGAAAGGAAATAGAATAGATAAGTGAAATAAATCACATGTCCTATACCGTGCTGGCTGCAGTTAGAGTTACTGGCACACACCTAAACTGTCCTCCATCCCTTTCTGGATTCTTTTCATATGGGGAACTTTCATTTGCATCTGAGGGAGGAAGCATCTCCTGGTGGCAGTGCAGGGTGGAGATGAATTGCGTTTTCCTTAAAAGACCCAATATATTGACATCAGATTCATACGACATGAGAAATTCTACAGTTGAGGTGTGTCAGCCTTAGGGCATTTGATATTTATGTAGAATAGAACATAGTACATGGTTTAAGCCTGCTTCATTTTAAGGCTAGGTTGAGCTGGCTGCCTATCTTTGAGTTTATGGGTAAATTAACTGAGATGTCCTAATGCACTCTGAAATCCTGCCCTGTATGGAGGCTGAGGAGGTTGTTGACTTTGGAAAAGCACAATAGACAGATCAGGAGCCTAAAATACATCAGCCCCATGTTCACAGTGTCAGCTGGTGACATGAGCTGTCAGAAATCTACCAATTATGATGATTATTTAGCATCTACTGAGCACTGTAATGGATTGGCAAGGGACAAATCTAGATATGTTGATGACTGGAAAATAGGAGAGAATTATGGGATGGTAGCTCTGCTGCAGAGGGTGTTGGGAGCCCTGCTGTTGGGTTAATAGCTCCAGGGAAACCAGATAAGACCAAATATGGGTCATTCATTTAGTCAA
Source organism: Vombatus ursinus (assembly GCF_900497805.2). Taxonomy (NCBI): domain Eukaryota; kingdom Metazoa; phylum Chordata; class Mammalia; order Diprotodontia; family Vombatidae; genus Vombatus; species Vombatus ursinus. The sequence continues at coordinate 46,280,143 of NW_020954619.1, read as the reverse complement.
TGACTCAGTGTTAATGAACTTACCACTTTCTAGCTACCCCTCTAGCAGACTGGACAGATGTAATTCAGGAAGGCTAGATAGAGTGATAACGTTTTCCTAGAAACAGTGGAGAGCTCTTCCTATAGGAAAAGGGGGATATTGGTTGTAAACGACTCACTTCTGTTTTGACCCATTGGTTTTTCCTAGTGAGACAGGTGCAGCTGCCCAATAGCTGGCTGCAATCTCTTGATGTGGGATGTGAAAATTAAGGAATAAATCTGAAAGTGTGAACTTGCTGAGAATGGTTAAAATGGTCCAAACAGGAAGGATTGGACATAACAGGGCAGAGCTTCAGGTTCATTGCATTCTGGAAGTTGTATTCTCATTTCTAGTTCTCTGTTTCTGACTTGCTTTCTCTTTCTGTCTTACTCTGTCTGTCTCTGTCTCTGTCTCTGTCTCTTTCCTTCTGTCTCTGTCTCTGCCTTTCTGTCTCTTTCTCTCTCTGGCCAATCTTCCTAGTCTAGCTATTCCTAACCAGGTTTATCTACTAATCTGGGAATACATTTTATGACACTCAGTATCACTCTAATTTCTTGACCATTCATTGATGAGAACAATACTGAAAACCTATCATTTCAGACTGAAACACCTCTTACTAATCTACCCTTACTCCCTAACCCAAGACCAAACAGAGAAGGCTCTTGTCTCTTTCTACCTGTATCACAGTAGAGAGTTAGATTTGGATCATGGTCTGTGGGATGGCTGTGAACACATGTTTGAAATTGACATATGTTGTGACCATAAAGGAGACTGATTAACTATTAAACTGATTCTTGATATTTTATGGGAACATTTAACTTTTTTTCTTTAAAATAAAATATTTTATTGATGAATGTCTTTTGTCTTTATATCAAAGTAATTTCTGGAGAAACAAAACAAAACAATTGCTCTCTCTCCCTTGTAACAAAGGAAAAAAAAGTTAAGCTATATATATATATACATAATACAGTGACCATTTTTGATATTAATCAATCAATCAATCAATAAATATTTATTATGCACCTACTATGCCCTCAGCACTGTGCTAAGTGCTGGATTACATACAAGATACTGCTCTGAGTCCCTTGTTTCTCTTTGTGAGAAAGGGGATATATTTTATTATCTGTTCTCTAGGACCATCCTTGCTTGTTTTTTCCCCGCAATTAACACAGATTTTAGCATCCTTTTAGTGAATTTTCCCTTTACATTAATGTAGTCATTGTATATATTGTTCTTTGGGTTCTGCTTAGTTTTCTCTGCATCATTTTATGCAAGTTTTCAGAGGGAAACAGTACAGTGCTATGGACAGACTACTAGTGCTAAAGTCAGAAGATCAGGGTTCAAATCTCACCTCTGACACTTCTTGCCTGTGTGACCTTTGGCAGGTCACTTAAGGGCCTCAGTTCCTCATCTGTAAAATCAGATGGCCTCTGAGACTTCTCCCATCTCTGAATCTCTGATTCTATGTTTCTCTGATTTCCTCATATTCCTTATTTATTAATAATACATACATATTAATATTTTATTGGATTCCTATAATAGTTTTTTTTTGTGCGCATTTTGTTTTCAGTTACTTGTGGCTACAAAGAATGTGGCTATAAATACCTTGGTATATTACTGGACTGTTGTTTCTGTCTTTGACCACATTCAATAAGCAAGCAAATATTAATTGTTTATTGGGATTTGAATGAGGATCTATGAAAAGACATCCCCCAACCTACCCTTTGGTGGAGGTGGGAAGTCCACAGGTGTTACACATTGCACATATTTTGGACTTTATTTATGTATCAATCAGTTATACCAACTTTTTTTCTCTCTAAAAAAACCCCAAACACTATTTGTTATTTGGGATGACTCTTGGGGAGGGGGTAGAGAAGAGATACATGGAATAATCTGGTGATGTAAGAAACAGAAAGCATCAATAAAAATTATTTAAAAAATTATTAACTTCTCACTATGTCGTTATGCTAGGTACAAAGACAAAAAAGAGGTCATCTTTACTCTCATGAAACTTACATTCTGTTAGGTAGTGTATATGTGATTACTTGGGCTGCTAGGTGGCACAGTGGATAGAGCACCGGGTCTGAAGTCAGGAAGACCTGAGTTCAAATTTGACCTCAGACACTTACTAGCTGTGTGTCCCTGGGCAAGTCACTTAATTGTCTCAGTTTCTTCATCTGTAAAATAAGCTGGAGAAGGAAATGACAAACCCGCTCTAATGTCTTTACTAAGAAAACCCCAAATGAGGTCACAAAGAGTTGAACATGACTGAACAATAAAATGTGACTATTGGGTTAAAGGATATGAACTGTTTAATCACTTTCTTACATAATTGCCAATTGCTTTCTGTAATGGTTGGATAAATTCACAACTGTACCAACACCATATTTGTTTGATTGTCTTCTCATAATCCCATACAATTTTGATGATTTTTATATTTTGTCTTCTTTGCCAATTTTCTGGTTATAAGGTGAAATCTTACAATTTATCTTAATTTACATGTCTTTTATTCTTAGAGATTTAAAGCATTTTTTCAAATAGCCATTTATAATTTGTGATTCTTCTTCTATAAACAGTTGTTTATATCTTTTGAACACTTATTTGTTGGGGTTCTTGGTGCTATGTGTGTTACAAGCTTTGTTAATGCATACAATTTGATTATAGAATGTCAAACTTTTATCAGTGACATTTTATGAAGGAATATCTAATTTATTCAATAACACTGAAGAATGAGCTGTTTCATGTGAGTGAATTTTCCAGTTGACTGAAAATCTGCAGAATCCCAGAGGTCAACCCCTACCTAGACAGAAATTCCTTCCATCCCTCCTTGAGAATCATCCAGCTGATTTCCTTAAGTAATAACATATTTACATAATGCTTTAACCTCTAGTTATGAGGAACTGCACTATATCCTAGGTCAGTACATTTTACTTTTGGACAGCTGTAATTGGGAGGAAGTTTTTTTTCCTTATATTGAAGCAAAATCTGCCTCTCTGCTGCTTCTACCCATATCCAACTTCTGCTCCTGCTTCTGCCTTCTGGGACTGAGCAGAACAAGTTTAATCTTCCTCTCTCAGCCATCTCTTGAAGAAAACTTTTATGAGCTTTGCAATTCTTCTCTTCTCGAGGTTAAACATTCCCAGATTCTTCAACCTCTTCACACATGGTGCATTCTCCTGCTTCTCACTGTTTTGGTTATTTTCCTATGGGAATGCTCCAGTTAATCAATAGCCTTCCTTAAATATAGCACCCAGAACTAAACACAGTACTCTAGATGTCTAGGGCAGAATACAAAAGGACTACTATTGCCTTCATTTTAGACATGATGCTTTTTCTAATTCATCCTAATATCATACTAACTTTTTTTTTTTGACTGTCCTACAACATTCTTGACTTGTATTGGGCTGGCAATTAACTCCAACTTTTAGATCTTCCTGCATACCTCCTCATACTGTACTTAAGCAGCTGAGTTTTTGAACCCAAGTGTAACACTTTACATTTATCCTGATTGCATTTCATTTTCTTCCACTGAAGTCCCCCTCTGATGTTTTTGTTCTAAGTTGATCAAAGTTTCTTAAATAAACCAGCAGAATGGTATAGTGGATAGGGCACTGGACTTGGAGTTATGAACACCTGGGTCAAATCTTATCTCAGACTTGTACTTTCTCTGTGACCCTGGGTAAGTTGCTCAATCTCTTTCTGCTTCAGGTTCTTCATCTGTAAAATGAGAGAGTTGGCCTCAATGGTTTCTAAGGTTTCTTCTAGATCTAAATCTGTAAGTTGGAAAGGCTTTGAGTAGTACCATGACAGATAGCATATCTGTCACCTCTGAATCAGCCTCAGTAAACTTCACCTGGTTGGGCAAAGGATGATGAATGTTTTTTGACCACAACATCTGAGGGAGACAAGCCAGAAAGAATAAAAGGATGGGGAAGTACATTAGTGGAGTGAGTATCCACACCAATAATGTTATAAATCCTTAAAGAACTGAAGAAAGATTTTTTAATAAAATTTGAGTTCCAAATTTTTTTCCCTCCCTCTCTCCTTCCAATCTCCCCTCCCCAAGATGGAAAACAATCTGATATAGATTATACATGTGCAATCATGTAAACATATTTCCACATTAGTCATGTTGTGAAAGAAGAAACAAAACAAAAAATAAAAGCCATGAAAAACAAAAAAAAACCCCAGTGAAAATAGTATAGTTTGATCTGCATTCAGACTCCATAGTTCTTTCTCAGGATGTGGTTGGCATTTTCCATCATGAATCTTTTGGAATTGTCTTGGGTCATTGCATTGCTGAGAAGAGCTAAGTCAATCATAGTTGATCATCTCACAGTGTTGCTGTTACTGTGTACAATGTTCTCCTGGTTCTGCTCACTTCACTCAGCATCAGTCCATACAAGTCTTTCCAGGTTTTTCTTAAGTCTGCTTGCTCATCATTTCTTATAGCATAATAGTATTCCATTACATTACTATACCACAACTTGTTCAGCCATTCCCTAGTTGATGGACATCCCCTCAATTTCCAATTTTTTGCCACCACAGAAAGAGCTGCTATAAATATTTTTGTACATATAGGTCCTTTCCCCTTTTTTATGATCTCTTTGGGATACAGATCTAGAAGTGGTATTGCTGAATCAAAGGGTATGCACAGTTCATCAATTATATTTTTATGCAATTATTTCATTGAGTGCCACTTCTTATTTTAACTATTTGTGATAGAGATCTTTCTATGATATATTTTACTATTCTGTATCGTACTAAAATAATATTTTGAGCATAAAATTGACCTTTTCTTAATGATTCACAGTCATCACTGTGAACATCAATGATCAGATTGTGCTGTAATAAATTGATGTTCTTGGTGGCCATTGAGGTGTATAAAGCTGTTTATCCTTGAACAAAATGTCTCCAGGCTACTGTGCACTTAGAAAAAAATCTGTCTGCTTTTTATGGTTTTTCCTATGCCATTCCTCCATGTCAAGCTGTCAGCTGTTATCTCTGGCTGCTGCTTGTGCCTGCCTTTAGCAATTTCTTTTTTCCCTTCAAATTTGTTGCTTCTAATCTGTTATGGGTAGAGAAACCAAATAACCAAGCTTGTTAAAACTGTATTTATGGTAAGAGTTAAATAGACTCTGAATGAGAACTGAGGGTTTCTACTTTGAGTAAAATATATGAACTTAGGTACATGGAGTTTTCCATCACCTATTTTTACTCCTCAAAGGCATTTTTTTCTTCCTTTCCAGGTTCTCTGCTATGTTCTGTATAGAAGTTTCCAGGTAAATAAATTCTGGATAAGTGTATTTTTACTATATCAGCTCTTAACATATTTTAAAATCATAAATACTTTCTACCCCTACTCTTCAAGAGTTCTGGCTCTAGAGTCAGAAACCTTGGATGTCAATCCTGGCTCTACTTCTTGCTACTTGCATGACTTTGGATGAGTCATTTTACCTTATTGGGTCTGAATTATCTTATCTGTAATGTGAGGGAGTTGGATTAGATTATCTCTAAAGTTCCTTCCAGCTCTAAATCCAGGACCCTAGTAGCTTTTCAAAGTGGCTTATGTTATATCCAGGATAGGAAGGTACAATTCCAGAGATAAGGGAACCATGCCCCACCCCAGTACCCTCAGCCAACTCCCCAAGTCTTTTCCATACCTTGTTACTTATATTTTTTGTTGTCCTATAACCATTCTCCAGCCTCTACTAGTAGAAAACTTATGTATACAATACTGGATGATATACTAGACTCAATAGAAAGCCAAGAATTATAATACAGGCCCAGGAATTATAAGTACACAAGATTAGCTGATCATCAGTTCTGAGTTTCAAGGCCCTTTTGAAAGATCATAATCATAATGAATTTGTATAGTGCTTTAAGGCTTACGAACTGTTTTACAAATTTTTATAAATTTATAAATTTTATCCCATTTGATCCTCATAACCACCCTGGGAGGTAGGTGCTATTATTTTCCCCATTTTATAGAAACTGAGGCAAACAGAGGTTAAGTGACTTGTTCAGCAGCACACAGCAAATGAGCATCTGAGGTTGGATTTGGATTCAGGTCTTCCTTTGCCCAGTGCTCTATCCACTGAGCCATTTAACTACACCATCTATTTCAACCTGCTTTTTTATGGATGAAGAAACTGAGGTTTCCTAGAGAAGGGAAACAGACTGCCATGATTAGTAATCCATGTAGTAAATAGTAAAAATTCTAGAAGAAACTGTTATTAAATAAGTAGCTTGTGAGTACTAGGAATTGGAATCAGTGATCACTAGGAGTTAGCATAGGTTCACTGAGAACTAGTCATGCCAAATGAACCTAATTTCTTTTTTATAGGATAAGTAGGAATAATATAAGTTATTGTTTTATGACAATACTGCTAGGTGGCACAGTGGCTAGAGTGCCAGGCTTGGAGTCAGAAAGACTCCTTTTCCTAAGTTCAAATCTGGCCTCAGACACTTACTAGTTGTGTGATCCTGGGCAAGTCACTTAATCTGGTTGCCTCAGTTTCCTCATCTATAAAATAAGCTGGAGAATGAAATGGAAAACCACTCAAGAATCTTGCCAAGAAAACCCTAAATGCAGTCATAAAGAGTCAGACATGATGGAAACGACACCATCACCACTACCACAACAACAAGTAAATGGTAGGACCAGAATTATGAAACCAAGTTCTCTGAGTTCAGATCTAGAATTCTTTCTCCCACCCCAGAGTGTCTCCCCCTAATCTCTGCTCTAACAGGCCCCTAGTATGCTGCCATTAACAGATAACCTTGGTGAAAAGGATGAAGAATGGATCCAGCTCCTTCCCCTTCCCAGTCCATTACATTTTAAAGGGATGAAGTGAAGGGCCAAGTAGAGCTTTAGATGCTGTTATTCCTCTCTCCCCCACAACTTTCCCCTCTTCCAGCGTTTTTGCATCATTTTCTTGGGAAGTAGAGGAGAGATGGCTGGGAAGAGAAAGGAATTTCAATTAATCAATGAATAAAAACAGATATTTCACAAAGGAAAACATTCTTGGCCTTAGGTGTTGGTTATTTGTGTATCATCAGCTATAATAATATCTCACACTACTATGTTGGGGGCAGAGGACAGGGAGGTTACATTCCCTTTATAGCCCATGGGAGTCTGAAATGGAAACTCTTCCTTCCTGGGTCAGTCTGACAAATCTCTTTATGAGTCTAGAACTGGAAGAGATTTCATGTAGTCACAGAACTACAGAATATTAGAATTGGGAAGGACTCAGGAACATATCTAGAACCTCTCATTTGACAGATGATGAAATAGGTCCAGAGAAGTTATCGTTGGCACCAGAAATGGGATTTGAATCCAGGTTTTTTGACTCTGGAGGCACTATTCTTTTCTTTATACCAAAAGATCATCTAGTCCACTGGTTCTTAAAGAATGGTCTGGGGACCCCAAAACCTTTTCAGGAGGTCTACAAATTACAAACTATTTTTATAATAATACTAAGAAGTTTTAATTTCTCACATGATAAATATTGATATTTAACATACATAAACAAAAGTTCTTTGGGGGTAGGTTCTCAATAGTTTTTAAGTGTTGTAAAGAAATCCTTAGACCAAAAAAAAAATGAGATTTCCTGATTTAGAGCTGCTTCCCCCCCCCCAAATTTTATAGATGAGAAAATTAAGAGAAGGGACTTTCCCAAGATCTCATAGGTAGGAAATGTCAGAGCCAGGAGTCAATTCCAGTTCTTCTGACCTTAAAGCCAGTGCTGTTCCCACTTCCCATTAACTAGTGGGCTCACCTTGAATCCAGAAACAAATGAAGTTGGATCTCTATCTCCTAATACCCGAAGGCCTTTTGAAAGTCCACAGTCCAGTTCTTGTTTGGAGTCTTAAATTCAAGGTCAAAGACCCTAGTGTGGCTGAAGATGTACACAGAAAAGTCTTCAGCCTGGGGAGGGTGGGGATACTGTGCTGTAATAGATTTTTCATTCTTGCAAATTAATAACAAAGAGAAAAGCGCCTTGTGCTGAATTCAGAAATCCTTTGCTTTTATTAGAACTCAGTCAAACTAGCACAAGCAATATTTAAAAACAAAAAAGAAAGAAGGAAATCACCCAGCATCACAGAGGTGCTCCAGAAGTCTCAGAACCTGTGCCTGTTGTCAAACCATGTTTTATTTTACTTGCTTGTTTTTTAGTTACAGAGGGAAGCAGTATTATCCTTCTCCCCCTTCACCTTCTACCCTTTTTAAGGCAACATGGATTGTATGCTTGGGTTGAACAAATTTACTCTGAAAAAAATGTATTCCTTCCTTCCTTCCTTTCTTTTTCTTTCTCTCTCTCTCTCTCTCTCTCTCTCTCTCTCTCTCTCTCTCCCCTTCCTCCTTCCTTCCTTCCTTCCTTCCTTCCTTCCTTCCTTCCTTCCTTCCTTCTTTCCTTTTTTCTTTCTTTCTCTTCAAACGTGTTGCCAGCATAAATATTTTAATCCAAATTATCTGAGAAATAATGAGAGTTTATTTAACCAGTGGCTAAATGGTTGCACTTTTAGTTGGTTCCCCTCTGCCTACGACAGACGCATGGGCCAGCTGCCCTGCCTTATTAAATGTGCCCTTTTAAAGCTTTCCCTCAGCCTGGCATTTCTTCACATTTCCCTGCTCCCTCTCTGCTGTTGTCTATCTCCAGCATATTCACTTCTGCCTATTGTGTGGCTAAATTGCTCCCTGGAGGGACTATACCATCCTTGGTCCATGAACAGGGCTGATAGGAGAGCATGACGTTAAAGCTATCACCCTGACTGCCCAAGAGATTAAAGGAGGTACTGCTGAACTACTACATCCAAATTTTGTCAGCCCTAGACCTGGGATTTGCCTGAGTTTGTGGGATTAGCATTACATTAGGCTAAAGCCAAGGAGTACCTAGCATTTCTTTCCCCTGCGTTTTAACCCTTCCCTCCACTAGAGTCAGACCAGGGGCTTTCTGTGTATTTCCAGCACAGTCAAGCTCAGTCCTGCTTCCATTTGATTCCTCATGCTGTTCTTTTCACCTGGAATGGCTGTTCCCACCAGGCAGTGTGCTGAAGTGGAAAGAACACTGACTCTGGAGTCAGAGGGCCTGGGTTCGAATCCTATTCCGTGACCTTAGAAAAATCACTTAAGGGCTGCCTCAGTTTCTTCATTTGCAAAATAAGGGTGTTAGACTAGATGGCTTCTGAGGTCTGTTTAGATGTAAGACCCTCTGACCATCCTGAAGCCCAGATCCAGTCCTACATCCTACATGAAGGTCCTTCCCACCCCTCCCCTACCAGGGGTATTGATCCACATGGTTTTAGAACTCAGCCCTGGGGTTGACCTGTCCTGTTTGGAGAGTGAATGAGTGTGAACAAATCATTGGTGGGCACTAGACCACACTCCATTGCCATCTATTCCAGACATTTTGTCATCTGCTCTCATGTATATCCCTCCCTCCCAGCCTACCCTCTCCTCCCAGCTCAACCTTTTTTTCACTTCTTGCTCTTGGAACAGTCAGTCAGTCAGTCAGTCAATACACATTTTAAAAGTGTCTACTATGTGCAAAGCATTGTGCTAAGCAGTGGGGATACAAAGAAATAACAATAATAATAGCTAACATTTATATAGTACTTACTATGTGCCAGGCATTGTGCTAAGTGCTTTGCAATTATTATCTCCTCTGCTCCTCACAACAACCCTGGGAGGTAGATGCTACTATAATTCCCATTTTACAGATGAGGAAACTGAGGCAAACAGAGGTGAAGTGAATTGCCAAGGGTCACACAGCTAATAAGCATCTGAGGCCAAATTTGAACCTGGGTCTTCCTGACTTCAGCCCAGGTACTTCATCCACTGAGACACCTAGCCGCCTCTAAGACAGGCAAAAGACAGCCCCTGCTCTCAAGGAGCTCACAGCTTAATGGGGAGACGAGACTCAAACAACCATGTGTAAGCAAACAGCTATGTCTAAACAAGCTACAAACAAAATAAATAAGAAATAATCAACAAAGGGAAGGCACTAGAGTTAAGAGGGATAGGGAAAGGCTTCCCATAAAAGGTGGGATTTCAGCTGGGACTTGAAGGAAGCTGGAGAAGCCAGGAGGCAGAGCTGAGGAGCTAGACCAGGCTTGAGGGATAGCCAGTGAAAATGTCTGGAGTTGGAAGATGGGAGGGTCTCGTTGGAGGAGCAGTAAAGAGGCCAGTGTCAATGGGTCAAAGAGGATGGGGAATGCTAAGAAGACTGGAAAGGTGGGAGAGGGCAGGTGATGAGTGGACAGGGAACCACTGGAGTTTATTGAATGGAGGGTGATGTGGTCAGATCTGTGCTTTAGAAAGATCAGCTTTATGACTGAAGGGAGGTTGGACTGGAATGGGGAGAGACATGAGGCAGGGAGACCAATCAGCAGGTAACTGCAACAGTCTGGACATAAGGTGATGAGGACCTTCACCAGGCTGGTAGAGGAGGGGGGGGCAAGAAGTAGAAGGGGACAAGATGTTACAAGATAAGAAAATGTTACCGAGGTAAAATTAACAGGACTTGGCAATTAATTGGATGATGGAGGGGGTGGATATGGGTAAAAGAAACCAGGGAGTGAAGGATGATACCTAGGACATAAGGCTGGGTAACTGAGAGGATGATAGTCCCCTCGACATTGATAGGGAAGTGTGGAAGGGGTGGTTTTGGGGGAAAGATAATTAGTTCAGTTTTAGACCTGCTGAGTTTAAGATGTTTATGAGACCCCTGGTTTGAGATGTCTAATAAGTAGATGGAGATGTGATTGTGGAGGTTAAGATAGTGGTTTGGCCTAGATAAGTATATCTGAGAATCATCAACATAGAGATGAAAATTGAGCAGTAATCAAATGGTAATCATTTCTAGAAAGGGTGAAACATTTGATTACTCTGATCAAAATATCCTTCTCTGACCACAACTCAGCTATGGTCTCTTTTTAGAATAGAAGCTTCTTGAGGACAGGGTTTCTTACTGTAGTATTTATATCCCCATCACCTAAAACAGTACCTGGAATGGAGTAGATGCTCAACACATTCATTTTTAATTCATAATGATCATATATGCTCTTGTATGTTATTTAACTTTTTGTATAGGCATTTATTATGTCTTATCTCTGGTTCATATGGTTCTAGAGGACAGGGACATACAGTCTTAGAATTAGAAGAGACTTTAGATTTTATTGAATTCAACCTGTTATCTGATGCCTGAAGTCCTTCAATATGTAAATAAAATATTTGTACATCAGTGTTATATATTTATTTATGAACAAATTTAATCTCTAAGTATAAAGTATAAGACAGTGATTTAACTTTTTTTTTGTACTATCCCCAACAGAGACTTTGTTGTTGTTGTTGTTGAGTCATGTCTGATTCTTCATGACCCCATTTGGGGTATTTTTTGCAAAGATATTAGAGTAGTTTGCATTTCCTTCTCCAGCTCATTTCTTTTTACAGATGAGGAAACTGTGGCAAAGAGGGTTAAGTGACTTGCCCAGGGTCACACAGCTAGTAAGTGTCTGAGGCTAGATTTGAACTCAGGAAAAGGAGTCTTCCTGATTCTAAGCCCCATTTTCTCTCCACTGAGCCATATAGCTGCCCTAAACAGAGTCTTGCAGAGTACCAATTATATAGTAAGTACTGAATAAATATTAGTGGAATTTCCTTGACTTGCCTAGAAGAGCTGATTGTATGCAAAGAGCCCTGGATTTGGAGTTAGAAGAATTGAGCTTGAGTTTTGGCTTGGATACTTATTACCTATTTGACTTTGGACAAATTTTGTCCCTCATGATGTCAAAGGTCCTTTTCATTTCTTCCAGGGTGGGAAACAGAAGGATTCTAAGGTGAGAGTAGAGCCCAAAGAAAAGAATATCATCTTCCCTTCTCTCCAGTATGGCTATGCCGGTGAAATCTGATTAAAATGAACATTAAGGGCATATGGGCAAATGAGGCGTGTGTGAGAGAGGTATGTATATATAAATAAGAGCCTCAGTTCTCTTTTAGTACTGGCCCTCTGAACTTCCTGCATCTGTTCAAATGCAAGGTTATAGAAGAGTATTCACCATTACTCCCTGAATCATGGGAATAGCCAAATGAACCCAACTTGCTATAAAAGGCTCTTAGAGAGCTACATGATATCAGAACAGGAAATGACCTCAGACTAGAGAATGTGGGAAAGGAAGACAAAGAACATGGGATATAACACAGAATATATTTCCCTTCACTGGCCACCACTTGCCTACCGGTGTAATTTCTCTTATTAAAGTGGAAGCTCCTTGAGGGCAGGGACTCTCACTTTAGCATTTCTATATCCATCTCCTAGCATAGTACTTTGAACATAGTAGATATTTAATACATTCTTTTTTTAATTCACAATGATCATATTACTCATCATTATTACATAATACTGTTAAATGCTACTTAATTATTTTTGTATGTGTTTTATAAGGAGCTTCCAGGCGTCTTGAAAAATCTTTTTTCCAGAAACTTTCTAATCTAGGTTTACCAGACTGGTGAAGCTATTAGAATGTAAACTCACTGGAGGCAGGAGTTGTTTCATTGTTTTCTTAGAATCTCTAGCTTCTAGTGCTTTGTCTTGAACTTGGTAGACTCTTAGTCAATGCTCATTGAATTAAAATGGAATTGAATTTAAAATGTTATATTTGGAAGGGAACTTAGAGTTCATCTAATGGAACCCTAGGGCAGCTAGATGGCCCAGTGGATTGAGGAGTGCCAGGTGGAGTTAGGAAGACTCATCTTCTAAAGTTCAAATCTGGCCTCAGACACTAGCTGTGTGGCCCTGGGCAAGTCACTTAACCCTGTTTGCCTCAGTTCCTCATCTGTAAAATGAGCTACAGAAGGAAATAGCAAACCACTTCAGTATCTTTGCCAAGAAAACCCCAAAAGAGGTCACAAAGAGTTGGACATGACTGAAAAAAATGTCTAAACAGTGAACAACAATAAAATGGAGCCCTTGTATTAGATAGATGAGTCAGTGCATGTCTAGTAAGTGACTTGCCCAAGTTTGTACAGCTAACCAATGAAGAGCCCAGGACTAAAGCTGGGTCTGGATTTCTTGTTTACTAATCCAAGTTTTGATCCAAAGCATCTTCTTACCAAACCTCTGGGGGCAGCTTCTGTTTCATCCATAGTTAGACATCCCTGGGGATGTGACATTGTTCCAGCATCTCAAGGTTGATGAGCAGTCTCTCAGATACCCAAAGTGGGAGCTCAGGAGTAATGAGGAAGTTAAGAGACACACCTATTTGTGTGTGTGTGTGTGTGTGTGTGTTTGTGTGCCTGCTTGTGTATATGTAACTACATTTAGTCATGTGCTGTAAGTCACTTTAGAGCTGACAAGCTGTTTTCAACTCCTTGTCACTGCCGCCTGATGCATCTAATTAGTCCTGCCCTCCAGCTGACAAATATCAGCTACTCTGACTAAAAGATGGTTTCCCCCTAAGTGCTTCCCTCTGGCAAAGTTAAATATTAATTATCTCTCTTTATTTCATGATTATTCATGGGTGCTAATGTCACCACAGCACAGAGTGATAAGTCACTGCTGTAAGATATTAAAAAGTGGTAATTCACAACTGAACTGCTAAACGCCCCCTGAATAAAATGCCAAGAATCACTGGTTGGGAACTTCAGTACCCAATTGGAGCTGCTTTTGTGTCATCTGGGTCATATTCTCAGGTAACAATGATGGTGCTGGAGAGGAAAGAGAATGGAGTTACACACTTGGGAGTTCCAACCATGGGAGGGAGGAGGACCTTTTAGGACTCCAGGGGCGGCTCTGATTTGGATGCAGAGAATACATGGGCCCCATATATTCAAACCTAGATCCTTTTCTCAAAATGGGATTTCTCCACTGGATTTGGAGCCAAGGCCCCTAGGTTTGAATCTCACCTCTGATACTCTCTGTGGGGCCTTAGATTAGGTGTTTAACCTCTCTGGCTCAAAGTTTCTTAATTTGGAAAGTGAGTAGATGGTCTCTAAGCAACTTTCGGCCCTGAATCTGTGATCTTAAGTCTTCATCAGATAATTATTAGTAGTGGGTATGTGTATATGGGGGACTGGGAGAGGATCAGATATGCCTACTTAAGTCTGGAAATATCTTCTGTTATGGCATGGTTGGAGAAGCACAAGACTGGCAAATGTGGGTTCTAGTCTTCACTGTATTTGTACTATTGTGTGGTCTTGGACAAATCAGTTTACCTCCACAGACACTAAATGCCTACCTACAATCCCTTGCTAACCTTTGGAGATATGAAGACCAAATCTGACTCAGCCCTTGTCCTTAAGGAGTATATAATCTAATGGGAAGAAGTCATTTCATGACTCTGGGCCTCATTTTCCTCATCTGTAAAGTGAAGGGACTGGGCTAGACCAGATTAGCGGTTTTCAAAGTGTATGTGTACTCTAAGAACCTCATGGGGTCCTAGAGTTTCCTTCAGGGGTTCTTTAAGGTCAAAACTATTTTTTATAATGGTACTAGACATAATTTTACTGCTAAAATACTCCTCCCTTTTCCAGCTACCTATCTGTATGAGGCCAGATTTTCTTCATACCACTTCAACCAAAACAACCTATTGCAACACATTAAATTCTGAAGAAGCTATGAGAATCCAGCTGTCTTCTACTAAGACAAATTAAAGAAATTAAAAATAAAAACCCATGTAAAATAATGCTACTTTTATTGCTAAATGTTTTTGTTTTGAAAACTATGGTTATTGTTCATAAAATATTTATGCTGTCATGTAACTAGTTTTTGTTTTTATTTTCAAGTGAATTAATAAATATTTTAAAAATCAGTTTTAATTTCTAATACAGTAAATATCAATAGATCTAACCCATGTAAACAAAAGTTCTTGGGTTCCTCAATAATTTTTAAGGATACGAAGAAGCCCTGAGACCAAAAAGTTTGAGAACCACAGGATTAGATGATTAATAAGTTTTCTTCCAGTTCTAATATTTATGATTCTGTCCTTTGTCTCTGGCCAAGCCCTTCTTCACATCATGAACCCCTCATCAGTCTTCTAATGGACTGATACATATTTCAGAATCTCTCCCTCTCTCCCTCTCTCTCTCTCATCCCTCCCTCCCTTCTACCTCAGGTGCTGCTGCCCATTCAAAAAGGCAATGTCTGATTGAAAATTACTGAAGTGGACAGAATTGGTGTAAATACTAAAGCTTCCAAACCAGCAGACAGTCTATATCCAATCATTCTGATTACTTCCAAGTAATTTGGTGTATCTATAATTATAACATGAGGTCATCTTAATTAGAATGACACAAATAATGTCTAATTAGACACAATTTCATCTCTCAGAGATTTGTAATAGATTCAAGTGGAAGACTTTTTGCCTTTTTGGTTATGAGTTTTTTAATTCTAAAGGGAATGTTTATTTATTCATTGGAAACAACTGGCAGGATCCATTGGTCTCTAGCCTCTCTCATTGTTTTTTTAGCTCCTGTTTCCCTGTGTTGGTCTGTCTTCCAAAGCCTGTTGGCAATCCATAGGTAATATTCTTTAACATTGCTTGGATGATGAATCAGTCAGTCAACCAATCAATTAATAAGCCTTTACTATGTGCCAGGCACTGTGCAAAGACAAAAATCAAACCCTTTCTGCATTCAAAGAACTCACATTTCACGAGGGAGGCTCTAACATGCTCATAGATAATGAAATTCAAGATAGATACAAATCATTCAACAAACTTTTAATGAGTGTTTTCTATGTGCCGAGCAATGTGCTCTAGCTGCTGAGGATAGGAAGGACAAAAAGAAAACAGTCTTTGCTTCTTTAGGGGGAAATAATACATATACATAGACGTGTACACAAAATAAGAATATACAAAATAAATACAAGGTAATTTTGTGGGGAAACCCTGGCAGCTGGGTTCAGAGATCAGGAAAGTCCTCATGTAGGAAGTGGTGTTTGGGTGGAACTTTGAAGGAAAGCAAGGATTCCCAGAGATGAAGGCGAGGAGGAGTGACTTCCAGGAACGGGGCATGGACTATGCAAAGATATGGTGACTGGAGATGGAATGTTTTGTATGGGAAGAGAAGCTTGAAGACAAATTTGGCTGGATCAAAGAGTGAGGGTGAGGGAGAGTAAAGTTTCCAAGGCTGGAAAGGTAGGTTGGGAGCTGGGTGGTAGAAGACTTTAACTAAACCAAGGAGTTTATATTTGATCCTGGAGGCAATAAGAAACTGCTGGAGTTTATAGAGTAGTAGAATGAGTTCTCTTTTGTGCATGTAGAATTTGAGAGGCATATGAGACACCCAGCTCAAAATGTTCAATAGACAGCTCATGATATAGCCCTGGAGCTCAGGAGAGAGTCGAGGGCTGAATGCATAGCTCAGAGAGTCATCTGAAAGGGAATAATAATGGAGGTCATGGGACCTAATGAGGTCACCCAGAGAGAATGTAGAGAGAGGAAAGGAGGGCCCAATACAGACCTTAGTTTTCTCAACTGTAAAATGCTAATAATAACACTTATGCTGCATAACTCAACTGGGTTATTGTGAGGGCAATGCTTTGTAGCCTCTAAAGTTCTGGAGAAATGTGATAAAGAAATGTTATCACCAATAGGGTCCAACAGCTCATAGCAAAGCGGTGGCTAAAGCCAAGATTCCTGCCTCATCCCAGGTGCTCTCCATTACACGATTTAGTCTCCTTTTCTTCATCTAGAACAAGAGGGCATTGGACCAGAATGACCTGGAAGACCCACTTTTAGCTCCACCATTCCACAACAGCTTTGGGATGATTATGGGTAAAAACTCTTAAAGCACCCAGGAGAAAACAGGCAAAATCCTGTTAGAGAAGAAAGGGGGCTTTAAAAAGTGAAAGTAATGCCTGAAAGGGAAATGCCCTGAAACAAACCCGGCCCTGAAGCAGATTTTTAGCAAAAATCCGTATGGACTATCCATTTCCCTTTTGTGTAATGATTTCAGAGGGAAGTCCCTGCAGGTGTGAGATCAGACTTAACAAAGAGGGTTTAGAGATAGCCCCTGCCTGGGGAAAATAATTCCACCTATAAACACCTGTGTTAACAAGTGCTGTATTTGTACAGATATTTTCTTTTTCAAATCATGTTTACACACACCTATTCTCTTACTCTGCTCAGGTGTATGCTGCATGGAATAGCACATAGGGACCAGCTGGCTATGGGCCAGGCTGAAATACCTCCTCTTTTCTCCCCGGCAACACTGGGAAGGTTGGGGGGAGAGTCTGTCCAGCTCAGTCAGCCCTGGATTGTTTATTGTGTAAGAGCAACTCCAGGCATCCCACTTCTGATCACCAATGAGTGGCTCAGCTAACCTCAGAGGTTTAACTCCCTTTGATTGGGATTTAAAGGGGATGGGGGAGGGGCAAAACAGGGGGCCAGATCAGGAGAGAGGGACCCTGGGCCCAGTGAAATGGGGGGGCCCAGTGAAATGGGACACCCATGGCTTTTGTAGCTGGAGCCAGGGTCAGTTTGCATTTTGACACCAGTAGGAAATGTGAGCCTCTCAACCACCTGATTTCAGCAAACAGATTGTTGGAGGACAGAGGAAGTGAGACGAGAGGACACTCCAGCATTCAGCGCTACCTGGAGAAAAGAGATAAAAATAACAGGCAGTAGTACTTTTCCCCAGGACTGTAGATCTTGGGGCTGAAGAGACTTTAGGGATCACTAAGGTCCAACCCCCTTAATTTACAGAGGAGGAAAAGGAGCCTCAGAGAAGGAAGTGACCTCATTCCACCCCCTCCAAGGAAGTCCAGTGGTCTGGTGACAAACATCTTCGCACTTAGCTGGGCCGGTCCTCAGACAAGACAGTACATCCCTTGGCTTGTTGTAGGCAAGGCCTTTCTGGCTTGCTGGGGCCAGTCAGAGCTCGAGTTCTGGGGGGCTAGCCTTTGAGAACCCAAGATCACTATGTGCCACTAGAGCAGGACTCTTGTAGAGGTCTGGTCATCAACATAATAGGAGGCAAGGGAATTCCCTCTATGAAAGAAGGTCAGCACTTTCTCTACAAGTTAGTCTTAGAGAGTTATGTAAAGCAGTGAAGAGGTTAAGTGACTTATCCAAGGGTTACACAATCAGTATGTTGGGACTTAAAGCCAGGTTCTTGTGGCATCAGTAATGATGATGATGATAACAATATTTCCAGGACATATTGCTTTGTGACCTAGTTGATTTGGGAGCTCTGAGGCAGACAAGTCTCACTAGTTTATAACTTACCTTATATTAGAGAGTTTGCAGGAGGCCCACAGGAGCTGAAGTGATTTGCCCCAGTACATGTCAGAGCTGGAATTTAAACCTAGGTCTTCCTGACTCAAGGTCTAGCACTTTGGCCATTATCCCTTGCTAACTCAATAAATAAGAAACTCAGAAAACGACTCCTGGTGAATTACTATCATTGAATAAGACAGCTGCATCCATCTGTCAGCCCTGAATCAATTTTTTTTAAATGAAAGAAATACACACACATGCATTTCATACATTCGTGGATGTCTGCCTCTGTGTTCCCACATGCATGGATGATTTGCATCTGTCAGCTCTGGCTCCTGAGAAGGGTTTGGGCTGGGCTTTGAGTGTGACCTGGGTGTGAATTTTGGGGGCTGGGGCACCCACAGAGATATAGATCTAGAAGTGAGATAGGTGGGGTTCTTTTTGTTTTCTGGCTGAACCCCCACCTCCATTTCCCCCTTTGGAATGAATACTTCCTGAGGGCTCCTTGGTTTCTTGCTGTATCATCTCCCCTGAGAAGTTGAGTGAAAGTAGAAGCTGCAGAGACTCTTCCCCTGCCCCCCTTAACCCCAGGGGCACAGATTCCATTTCTGCTAACTAATTAAACATGTGCCTTGACGACAAGATGTGAAGTGAAAATGGGAAGATGGTCTGAATTTAGTGCTTGAATCAGATGACAGAGATAAAAAAATTGCAAGTGGGTCATATTCATATGATTAAAAGTTTCTCAAGGGTCACCTCATTTAGGAGTGGGCAGCAGTTACATCTCTACACTACTGTGCTGGGTCTAGAAGCAAAGGTGGCTAGACAAATGCACTGAGTCATAAACCTTGCCAAATCTTTTGTTCCCTTGTTGTAAATTGTCCATCTGTAAGTACGAGTTGTAACGGAGAAGGGAGAAAACAGATTCATGGCCAAGGTATAATGTGGACCAAGAATAATGACAGCTAGCATTTACATTGTGCTAAAACTAGAAAGGTTTACAAAGCATTTTGCATGTGTTAACCATTTGATCCTCACAACATCTCTGTGAGGTAGGTCATATTATTAATCCCACTTTGCAGATGAAGCAATCAAGGCACAGAGAGGTTAGGTGATTTGCCCAGGGTCACACAGCTAATAAGTGCCTGAAACAGGATTTGAATTCAGCTCTTCCTGACTCTAAGTCCCATGCTTTGTTCATTGTGCCACCTAGCTGCCTAGTGGAAAAGTCAGGTGACTTATCTATGAGTCTTTGAGTGCCTTGACTTCCCTGCGCCTCAGTTTCCTCAGCTGTAAAATGTGTGTGGGAGGGGTTGGACTAGATAGTTTCTGAAGTCCCTTTCATCCAGGCTTGTGATGGGAAATGTTTAACAACTGATTTTCTAGGGGAAAATTATATTCATGACACACTTTTAAGTTTAATCTGCATTTTAAATATTTTCTCCATCACTTTCTGAAGTCTAGACAATCAACAAAACAATAAATCAAGCCTTGATATGCAAGGCTATTTCCAAGGTGTAAGTGCTTACCCTGAAAATGAAAAAACAAAAATACAGCAACAACAATAACAACAAAAAAACTGGTTAGCTTGAGCTGGCTCCAGCTACCCCTGTTTCTGGCTGTAAATCTACAATTCTATGATTGATTAGGAGTCCGGCAGACCAGGTTTTTTCTTTTATCTGCCACTAATTACCTGAGTAACCTCCCTTTACCTCTCTGAGCCCAAGTGTTCTCATTAACTAAATGACGGAGTTGGAGGAGGTGATCTCTAAGATAATTCCTATGAGCAGACTTGAATATTTTTTTTAAGGAGAGAAGTACACATATACATTTTTTATATTTATGAATATCTGTTTCTCTATTCTCATAGGCACAAATGGTTTTCATTTGTCAACTCTGGCTTCTGGGTTTGAGTTCCTAACACTCTGTGATTTATGATATCCATTAGTGTGGCTGACCAGAATGATAACTCATAAGTTTATAGAATTAGGGAAGAGCTAGGCAGTTCAGTGGATAGAGTGCCAGGCCTGGAGTCAGGGAGACCTGAGTCCAAATTCAGCATCAGATACTTACTAGTAGTGTGGCAAGTCATGGAACCCTATTTGCCTTAGTTTCTTCATCTATAAAATGAGCTGGGTAAGGAAATTCTCTAAATCTTTTCTATATCTAAATTCTTTAATTCTCAGTTTCCTCCTCTGTGAAAAGAGGGTATCAGATTAGATGGTCCTTTAAGGTTCCTTCCTCCTATGATATTCTATTAAGTCTCTGATTCCACTAGAGGCCTCTGCAATGAAGAATTAAGCATGTGGAGAAAAGTGCTTCTGAATCATCTTCATACTTATGCCTTTCTTACAATAATTACCTTCATATACTACTTTAAAGTTTATGAAAGCACTTGTTATTATCCCCATTTTACAGATTGGAAACTGAGTCTCAGCCAGGTTGTGACTTGCTCAAGGTTATACAATTAGTAATTGGCCAAGTCAGGGCTCAAACCCAGATCTTCTAATTCCAAGAACAACAACAAATTCAATAGTCCAGAGAGGGGAAATGATTTACCCAAGTGAGTAAATGGAAAGGCCCTGGTTTTTTTGACTCTTGTGATTTAAAAGCCCTTTCTTTAAAGCACTTTGTTGTTGTTCAGTCGTTTCAGTCCTGTCTGACTCTGTGACCCCATTTAGGGTTTTCTTGGCAAGATCCTGGAGTGGTTTGCCATTTCCTTTTCCAGCTCATTTTACAGACTGAGGCAAACAGGATTAAGTGATTTGTCCAGGGTCACACAGGTAGTAAGTATCTGAGACCACATTTGAACTCAGGTCTTTCTGACTCTAAGCCTGGCACTCTATCTGCTGTACCACCTAGCTGCCCCTTAAAGTACTTTATTCTTAAGCAAATGTTAAATGCAACCTTATTAAAAAATATAAAAGCAAGAGTGTCTCATTACTGAACCCACATTTATACAAGAAAATAAAAATTGGCAGTTTGGTATTTATGGTGGATAGATTTCTGGGACTGGAGTCAGGAAGACCTGAGTTCAAATTTAGCCTCAGACACTTCCAAGCTTTGTGATCCTGGGCAAGCCATTTAGCCTCTGTTTGCTTCAGCTTTCTCAACTGTAAATTGGATTTAATAATAGCACCTAACTTCCAGTGTTGTGAGGATGAAATGAGATAATTGTAAAGTATTTAACATAGTTCCTGGCACACAGTATAGTAAGTGCTATATAAATGCTTGTTTCTTTTCTTCTTTCAAGATCCTGATAGTTTAGTCTTGTATATTTCTAGGACATAATTACCTTCAGGACTGAAAGAGAGAAAAAAAACAAGAAAGAAAGAAAAAATAAAGGAAAGAAAAAAGCAGGAGAGAGAATGAAAGAATGGGACCTCAGAAGTTCCTTTATTATAAGAAATTATATAATACAATGTTATATTTTTTATATTTGTGAGATTTGAGAGACCTTTTTTTTTTTTTGCTTAATGAAAAAGTTATATGTACTGGTTAGTTCCATGATAGAGATAAAGGCAACTGAATTATACATCTATCCAAAGTGTTCTCCTCTTGTGCCCCACAAGAAAAGGGTTCATTGTGCTCTAAAGACTTCTTGGTATTGAAATTCTTCTTCTCTGGAGTATCATTATTTGTTCAGTTGAGTTTTTTTTTTAATATCTTTTCATGGATATAATATGGGTACTCCTGAAACTTATGTACATACTGATATTTCCTAAACTTTGGATACCTGCGACTGGTAGATGCCATTATTCAAAGGTTTGAATGATAGATGAATAAAGATGTCCCTTAGAGTATTCACAATTTACGGGCTCTGATGTCAGGAAGACATGAGTTCAAATCTGGCCTCAGACACTTGATCACTTGATACTTTCTAACTGTATGACTCTGGGCAAGTCACTTAACCCCAACTGCCTCACCAAAAAAAAAATATTCACAATTCAGATGAGAGTAGCTTGAATCAAGAACCTACGCAAGACATTCTGTAGAGGTAATATATTACATAGACTAACAACATTTAGATTGGTTCTCAGTTTTAGGAAATAAAACAATTTTTTTTATAATTTCAGTGTTTGGTATTTAGATTATGTGTCATAGTGGAGAAGAAGATTGCTTTAGGAATTAGGAGATTATGGTTTTTTTCTTGTCTTTGCTATTGACTACATGACCCTAGTCAAGTCATTATTCTCTTTAGGCCTCAGTTTTAGGCCCTATAAAGTGATGACTAGAAGATCTCTAAGGATATTCCTAGGTTTAATATTCTGTGTGCTATTTTTTAAAGGCCATTTTAGCTCTAATATTCTTATTCTAAGGTCCTTCCCAGCTCTGACATTCTATGTTGAATGGTTATGTCCACCCACCCCTGACATTCTCTGTTCTAAAGTCCTTCCTAGTTCTGATATTATATGTTCTAAGGTCCCATCAAGTTCTAACATTCTACATTCTAAGGTTCTCTTCCAGGTCTGATATCCTAGGAATTACGGTCCCCGTCAGCTTTGACTGTCTATTCTATGACATTATTCTTTAGCTCTTACTTTTGGGTCTCTGGCTGTGCAGATTTGTAAACTCTTGAAGACAACAGTTCTTTGACCTAGCCAGCCTTTAAGTGTGCGTCAGACCATCATTTTCCTGAGGCTTAGAAGAGAACGCATCTCTAGGGAAAAGAACCAAGAACTAGGAGAAAGTAGCAGTGAAGGAGGTCAGGAAAAGGTGAGTTGGGAGACAAAGTTGATCTCTTAATGCCTAGCTTTCTAGTCGCTAAAGTCCCACAACAGTGATTATGGGAGAAATGACATCTTTGCAATGACTAGAGGGTTTTTTTCAGAGCAGCTCTGAGCAAACACTAAGATTTCCTAGTTTTCCAAAGAGTTTGTTAGACCTTGATTGGCATTCAAATATTACACAGAAAAGAATCTAGCAATTCAGAAGAGGCCTGAGAAGGATGAAGAGAGGGCTTGAGGGCTGATTGCTGATGCTCCACTGAAGAGTCTCCAGAGACTTCTTCATAATAGCAAGGGCTCCCACAGCCCCAAGAGTAAGGCTGCTGAGAGGGCTTCGGGTAAGAGATGGGGAGGGAAAAGGGAGTTCTTGATAAGTCCTGCCATCTGAGAAGTATAGCAAGACATATGTTCCTGCACGGATCTTTGGGCAGGTCTGCCAAATGCTAGAGGAAAGAGAGATTTGGTGCAACTCATGCTATTTTTAGAGGGGAAGCAAGAGAAAACTCAGCAGTGGAGAAATTCGGGCTTCTAACCCCATGGCTATCCTTTCCCACAAGTTCTGAATGAGTTCAGTGATGCAGCAATGGAATTAACCCAGGTGCCTCTAGCAGGTGCCCTTTCTCATATACCCCGTATCATACTTCCAGAAAAGAAAAATTGTGAGTGCCTCCAGAATTTGTCCTACTACCATAGGAATCAGAATGGAAAGGACTTTAGAGAGCATCTGTTCTAGATCACTCGCATGCATACAGATGAGCACACTGAGACCCAAAGTAGGGAAGGGCCTTGACCAAGATCATACAGATAGAGTGGCAGAAAAAGGATTTGAAACGAGGTCTTTTGGCTCCAAATCCATTGCTTTTCCCAACTACATCTTGTCATATTCTATAAATAAATAACTTTATTTTGATGACCTTATTTTTGAGGAAGTGACACAGGGGCTCAAGGTGCCTGCCTTAACCATGTTCCTCTAGCCTGACATGCAGGAAACATGTCTAGAAGTAAAAGAAAGAGTTAATTTCCCTGCTTCTATGATATACTGGGTTTGGAAAAAACTGAGAGGCAGCATGGTGAATGGGAAAGGGAAATGGAAATGGAAATTTTGTTGTTCAGTCGTGTCTGACTCTATGTGACTTCATGGACATTGTGCATGATTTTTTCTTGGCAAAGATACCAGAGTGGTTTGCCATTTCTTTTTCCAGTGTATCCCCATTTTACAGATGAGGAACTGAGGCAAATAGGGGTTAAGTGACTTGCACATGATCACACAGCTAGTAAGTATCTAAGGGCAGATTTAAACCCAGATCTTTCTGATTCCAGGCTTAGCGCTCTATCTACTGCACCACCTAGCTTCCCTGTTGGAGGTTTCATTGGGAAATAGAAGTAGGAAACTTTAAAGCCAGAAGATCTGGGTTAAAATCTCTGTTCTGCTACTAATCTCATCTAGAAGGTGATCTCAGGCATTGTGCTTCTCTACTTCGTTCCTCTCCAAAATAAAGATTAGATGATCTCTAAGATATCTTCCAACTCTAAGTTCCAAGATCCTTATCAAGTAAAGATGGTATATGAGATGAATCTAGAACAGTTTGTCCATTTAAGAGGAATATGTTCTAGAACGGCATGTTCCAAACAAATTTGACCATAGAATTCTTTGAGACTTGAAAGATTTGTTGAATATATCCATAATACCTGTCCTGGGAATACCTCCCAGAACAAAATGGGGATATTTGGGGAGTTGGGGATATTGGGAGCAAAATGGAAAAACCCAGATGTTTTCATTCTCCAAATTATAGCTTGTAGTATTTTTAATAGAGATATAATTTCATGAGGTGTGGCATACTGTAGCATATAAAAAGCTAGACTTGGAGCCAGAAAGCCTTGGGTTTAAGACTGCCTCTGATGCATCCTGTCTGTGTGACCCTAGCCTTTTCAATGCTCTAAGCAAATTTCTAAGATTATATGCTTCAGAGAAGATACTGACCTATATAGGTAGAGAATATTTGTCACAGGGATCTTCCAATAACAATGACATCAAAGCTCCAGTTCCTGTTCCTTATAACTTCATTTTTCTGGGGAAGGAATATTATTACTATTCAAATTTTTAATGGAATTACATGGTAAAAAGAACCTTGGATGCACAATTAGAAGATAAGGATACAAATGCCTGGCTTTGGAACTTACTACCTGAGTAATCTTGGTCAAATAACCTTACCTCTTTGGGCCTCCTTGTTTGCAAAAGAAGGGTCTTAGAGCTCATGACCTCCAAAATCCCTTCCACCTTTAAAAATCTATGCTTTGTGACTACTCATGTATAACCTATGCCGAATGGCTTACCTTCTCAATGAGGGTGGGTGGGGAGGGAGGAAGGGAGAGAATTTGGAACTCAAAGTTTTAAAAATGAATGTTAAAAATTGTTTTTACATGCAACTGGGAAATAAGATATATAAGCTAGAAGGGGAAGGGGATAAGAGAGGGGGGGTGATAGAAGGGAGGGCAGATTGGGGGAAGGGGTATTCAGAATGCACACCATTTTTGGGAGAGATGGGGAGAAAATTTAGAACTCAAAATATTGAGAAAGTGAATGTTGAAAACTAAAAATAAACTAATTAAAATAAAAGTAAACTAATAAAAAATGTAAAAAAACACCATAAACCCCTCCCCCCCAAATCTATACTTTGACTCCTCACATTGCCAGAATCACTAGAATATAGAATGGTACAGTGGAAAGGCATGAGATTTAGACAGGAACTCAGCTCAAATCTCAGCTCTGCTACTTCTTGTGTGACTCTGAGCATGTCACTTCTGTGGGCCTCAGTTCCTCACCTGCAAAATGAAGAGGTTGGACTTGATGCCCCCTTAGTTCTTTTCTAGCTCTAAATCTATAAGCTTATGAGCCTAGCCCACAGAACAAAGGTTAGATGATATGGCTATATAGCCATGACATTAGGCATTGGACTGAGAAGCTCCTAAAATGATGATGAAGTATCTTTATCTAGGTTACTGTCCATTTTCAGTACAATTCAATTCAATAAATGTTTATTAGACCTTTATGGAGCGCCAAGTATTGTCTGTGACTGTCTGCCTCATATGGGTTCCGGCCTGTTTCCTAATCTGAAAATTAATTTATTTCCCTCGACTCTCCCATCATCTGCACCAAGAGTGTGCCTCACACCCTGAGTTTTGCATGAGCTCAGTTAAGGAAATGCTCACCTGCAGTTAGATACGTTCTTTGTCTACCCAGGGCTTTGTTTTAATGGGACTTTCATTTATTTATTTAATTTTGCACTGAACAAGTGCAGAGTGACTACATGGTGGTCAAACTTACTTGTTAGTCCTTTTGGCTTAACAACATTTCCCTTCATCAAGACTGGCCCTGTCCCTCTTCCTTTTTCATCTCCGTGTCCAAGGTATATAGAAAAAGGAGGAAAATTCCCCCTAATGATATGCCATGTAAGAATCCACTTCCTGAAGGCCTTTAGAAAGTTTGCCCTTTGACATATTAGCTTCCTTTTATTTGAGGAGTTCCTGAGAGATTTGAGATTTAAAAGGTGGCCATCATCTGTGACGTAGAGGAATAAGATATCATCGGAACAAGAATATATTTAGAAGACAGGAAATCAGACTGAGAGCTTTAACAAGACTTGCCCTTGATTTTTTTTTTAAAGAAAGCCTTTTAGCTGAAGTAGATATGGCTCTGGCTCTGGGTCCTGTCTAATGGGTAAAATTGCCCTGAAATGTGAGAAGAAATCATTTTAGCACTTCACACTGAGGTTTCCTCTTTTTTCAACTCAGCTGGGCTTTCTCCAAGTTGTTTTCTTTTTTGAGAATTGGGGAAATAGGGCCTTGGTATATGAGCAGGGGTTGTCCCTGGGCAATGATGACTTAAAGAAAAAATCCACCCTCCCAGGTAGACAAATAACATTTTACTAGAGAGTTGAGTGGAAGTGAGTGAGCCTGTTGGATTTTTTCTTCTGCTCTGCTTCTGGTTAGTAAACTTCTTTTTCAGAGTGGGAAGATGCATCAGCCTATTTTTAGGTCTCTGCTGTCTTAGTGTGAACATTTCCAATTCTTAGAACAGACCTCAGCTGTTTTCTGTCTCCCCATTTCTAGGGTTCGCACGTAGGTAGACATTTTTATACTATTAATGATCAAAGAGGAACCCTTTTTGCAGATGAAATGTTTGTCATTTATATCAGTAACGGATGGTTTTCTCAGGTAGCTATCAACTAAATTTGGTCTCAGAGCATAGAATATTAGAGATGATCAAGCTCAGCTAGTTTAACAGAAAAGGTAACTGAGGCCTGGAGAGGGGAAGTCGCTTGAATAAGGTCACAGGTGGTGGAAGAACTGGAACATGGACTTTGAACAATGGCAAATGAGGAACCCAGCTGGGTTCTGTTGAGGTAAGGACTGAACCTCTTGGGATACCTAGAGAGGCAGTGGTATTAAAAGTATTGTATGACAGCTGTCAAGTGGTAATGTTTGAAGACAAGTCTGGCCCAGAAGCATTTTTCTTTGCCTACCTGGGGAAGATGGTGACATTTTTAGTTGGAAAAATATTAATTTTTAAAAATCTCATATTTATATTGTGCTTTAAATTTTTGGTTAGTTGCAAAGTCCTGGCTTGAATGTGATTGAGAAAGGCTTGGTATTTCTTTAGGACCACAGACTTTCCTAAGATATCTTTCCTTATTGGTTTGAGTTTTATTTTGAACAGAATAAAGTTGGTGAACTTTATTAAAATCTAAATGGCCCAAGATATCACAGATTCTCGAACTTGGCGTTGCTTTAAAGGATTTGTATCACTTTCGTTGTTGTTGTTGTTGAGTCGTTTCAGTCACGTCCTCATTTGGGGTTTTCTTGGTAGAGATACTGGAGTGGTTTGCCATTCCCTTTTCCAGCAGAGTCAAGTGACTTGCCCAGGATCACATAGCTAGTGTCTGAGGCTAGATTTGAATTCACATCTTCCTGACTCCAAGCCCAGCACTCTATCCACTGCACCACTTTGGATGAGGAATGCTTTAATGGATTTGTGTGGAATGGTTTCTAGCATGCTAGACTTGGAATCACAGAAGACTTGGGGTTCAAATCCCACCTCAGACCCTTATTACCCATGTGCCCCTGAAAAAAAAAACATTTAACCGCCCAAAGTCCAGTTTACTCATCTGAAAAATGGGGAAAACGAGCCTTGCAGTCTCTATCTCACAGGGCTGTTGGAAGACTTAAACGGGATAATATTTGTAAAGAGTACTGTAAACTTTAAAGAATGATATACATGTCAACTATTATTATCTCATCAGTATGGGTACTCCATTCATCAAGGTAGATTGAAACCCAATGACTTTTCATTTTGTGTTATCCATGACTTCCTATAAGTCTTCCATAGATCGATTAAAAAACCTACCGAATGTTCTGGAGGCCTTCCGCTGGTTAATTATTTTAACATTTCATGGATGATAGCACAACACTTGGGCCTTCTCTCTGGTATCCCTTCATTCTCTCTTCATGACCATTTTCTGGTCATATCCAGCTAGAAGAGACTTTTCTAGTTCACGTGTAGAGTTAGTAGGGGTGGAGAAGGACTCAATGTCTTTTAAAGAAAACAACACCAACCCAAACCATTAAAGACCTGAGTTGTGGTCTTACTTTATCTCTTTGTAGAAGCCAACAATGACATAAACCACATCCGTGGATGCAGTTTCTATGGTGCTGTAATCTTTTCCTTCTGTGGGGCTGTGAATACAGAGGTCAGGTGCAAATATCTTCAAGTCACACGTCTCTTTGAGTTACCAAAGCCTACACCTGTGCTAGTTCATCTCTGACTCTGACTTCCTGAGGTCAATACAAGAGATCTGGGGGGCATTTACTGGTAATTGTTCCAAATTGGCTCTAATAAGATTTCTGTCATAAAAATAATTGTTCCCTGTGTTGAATGGACAAGAATTCTGGCATATTTGCTGTCAATAGATTTCTCTTCAGTGGGCATCATTCTGAGAAATAAGTGTATATTTATTTGAAAATTTGAGAACGTAGTTGAATGTTATTAAATGGTGGCTATTGCTAACAGAATCTGCTTGTTGTTCCCTTCATGTTCACCCAGGCCCCATGAGGTCTGTGCCTACCAATGTGGTTGGTAGATAACTGATAGATAGTTGGTAGGTAACTGGAAATAATGAGAGCTTACAGGATGTTGGAGAGCAGTGATACCATTTGGAGGCAGTATAGTAGGGTGGAAAGAACACTGGGCCTATAGTCAGGAGAGACCAGGGTTCAAATCCTGGCTTTGACACTTGATTGCTATGTGACCTTGGGCAAGTCACTGAATCTTTGAATCTTTTTTTTTTTGAGGCAACCAGAGTTAAGTGACTTATCCAGGGTTACACAGTTAGTAAGTATCTGAGGCTGGATTTCAACTCAGATCCTCCTCCAGGGACTGTGCTATATCCACTTTGCTACCTAGCTGGATCTAAAGTGAGAAGAATAATCCTTGCACTACCTTGCAGGGTTGTTTTAAGGAAAACATCTGTAAACCTTAAAGGGCTATAGAAATGGGAAGGATTATTATTGTTACTTAGCACAAATGGCAAGGCCACTTGTATTTCGGAGACCCTGAACATGAAGGTCAAGACGTATTGAAAAAAGCTCCTGCAGTAGCTAGTTTTTGGTGGGTGTGTTTTTTCCCCACAAAGGAATATAACTGTTGACAATATTGCAGAATCAGAGATTATCTGTACTAGAAAAGATCTTAGAAGTTATTTAGGCAGTATTCAAACTCTTATGTCTTCCTGAATTCAAATCTAGCACCCTATCCACAGTCACCTACCTTCCTATGATTTGCTCAATATCTCACAGCTAGAAAATATTAGAGCCACAGGTCAAACCCAGGTTGGCCGACTCCAAATCTAAAATCTAGCACTCTTTCTACTACACTATACTCATGATGTTGGTGAAGGCTGGGAAGACTTCCTGGAGGAGGTGGTTGGGCCTTGGAGGATGAGAAAGAAAGGCAACATGAATGCCAGTGCTCTTCCTATGACAGCAAGGTGCTTTGAAGGCATCTGGGTGGTTCAGTGGCTAGATTGTTGTATCTGGAGTCAGAGAGAATTGACTGGTGCTTTAGACACTTATTAGCTGGGAATCTCTGAGCCTCAGTTTCCTCATCTGTAAAATAAGGGAGTTAGGTTTGATGGCCTTGAAAGCCCCTTCCAGTTCTAAATCTAGAATAATGATGGTGATAGTCATCACAATAGCTAACATTTATATAATGCTTACTTTGTGCCTAGCACCGTGTTAAGCACTTAATAATTATGATCTCTTTTGATCCTTACAATAGCCCTAGAAGGCAAGTGCTATTATTATCCTATATAGGACTATAGGGCAGTTCAGTGGCTCAGTGCATAGAGTACTAGGCCTGGAGTCGGGAAGATGTGAGTACAAATCCAGCCTGAGACACTTATTAGCTGTGTGACCTTAGGAATGTCACTTAACCCTGTTTGCCTCTGTTTTCTCATCTGTAAAAATGAACTGGAGAAGAAAATGACAAACCACTCCAGTATCTCTGCCAAAAAACTCTAAATGGGGTCATGAAGAGAAGGGCATGACTAAAAATGACTGACCACACATGTAGAACTGTGGGGCATGGGATTTCTCAGTACCTCAAAGACGCAAAGCATTCTTTGCTCTTGATGACTAATTTCCTCATCTTTAAAATGGGGATTATAATATCTATTCACAGAGTTGTTGTGAGGATCAGATGAGATAACATATGTTAAGGACTTTGCAAATTTTGAAGAGCTATGTAAATACTAGCTATTATTATTAGTAGTAGTAGTTTTATAGCAGATAATAGGGACATTTACCAGGTATCCCTAAGAAATCACTTTAAACCGGGTACAGATGGGAGGATGCCCAGTCCATTAGCAACATTATTGGGTATGAAAAAAGAGTTAAATTACAATAACAAATGAACAGTTTCTTTGAGAGATGCCAGGTGAATGCAGGGCTACATTTTCACCCATAAAAACATCACCAAAAAGTCAGGTGATGATTTCATTTGCTTTCAGGGGTCTGGATCTGGACGTGCTACCTTTTTTCTAGCTATTTCCAGTAAAAGTTCTAGATCAGCTTTGTGGTGCCTGACAGGATGTTGGCTTAGCATGAATATGCTGGCAAATGTTTAAAAATGGGCTTCCTTTCCCCTCACTCCAATGATATATGCATAACACACAAGATTAATTTGAATTGTTAACATTTTCTCCGTCACTTTCTCAAGTCTAGACAATAAGCAAAACAATAAATCAAGTCCTGATTTGTAGCATTTGTAGATTTTTGAGGTGTAAATGTTCCCACTGAAAACTGAAGAATTGGTTCTCCCGAGATGGGTTTGAGCTGGCTCCAGCACAAGTCTGTCTTACAGGTCCTTCAGTTAAAAGCCACAGCTTCTGGAATGGATGTTGCCTCACCATTTGGGAAAATGCTGAAAGATGTAGTATCCTCAGTTGAATTCAACAAGCATTCTCTGAGCATTTCAATGAGCTAGGCACTGCCTGGGCACTGGGGGTACAGAGACAAAAAGCTACAAGAGTCGTTGACTTCAAGGAGATTGCTTTCTACTACAGAAATTGTTGGGATCTAGCCCTATGTGTCCTGATGCTTGAATAAGTTATTCGTTGTTTAGTTGTTTTTCAGTTGTGTCCAACTCTCTGTGACCCCATTTGGGGTTTTCTTGGCAGAGATACTGAGGTAGTTTGCCATTTTCTGCTCCAGCTCATTTTACCGATGAGGAAATGAGGTAAACAAATGAGGTTAAGTGACTTGCCTAGGATCACACAGCTAGTAAGTGTCTGAGGCTGTATTTGAACTCAGGAAGATGAGTCTTCTGGACTCCAGGCCCAGTGCTCTACCACTGCCCTACTTATCTGCCCTGAGTCAGGTTTTGAATCTTATAATGATAATAGTAACCCTTCTTCATGTAACTTTCTAAAGCAGAGGATCTTAACTTGGAGGCTGTGGGTATATTTCTGGGAGTCCATGAAACTGAATAAGAAAAAAAAATACATCTTTATTTCAATTTAATTGGTTGTATTTGCAATCCTATGTATTTTATTTTATGTATTTAAAGACATTATTCTGAGAAGGGCTCCATGGGCTTGATCCATAACACCAAAGGAATCCATGATAGAGAAGAGAGTACTGTGTTCTAAAGGGTATGGAACATTTTCATCACAATCACCCTGTGATGTGGGCAGGACAAACCTTAGACTGGCACCGTGACATCATTGATTTAGAACTAGAAAAGGCGTTATAGGTTATGTAGTCCAACACATTCCTATAGATGAGAAAATTGAGTCTGGTCACACAGTGTCAGAGATGGTATTCTTGATTCCAGGTCCAACACTCTAATTCACTCCACCTTCCAGAAGAGTGTCAGCTTCATTTTACGAATGGGGAAACTGAATCTTCAAAGATGAATTGACTTGCTTATAGTC
This sequence comes from Vombatus ursinus, assembly GCF_900497805.2. Lineage (NCBI taxonomy): Eukaryota > Metazoa > Chordata > Mammalia > Diprotodontia > Vombatidae > Vombatus > Vombatus ursinus. The sequence goes on along the minus strand of NW_020954619.1, from coordinate 46,247,691 downwards.
ACATAGTCGGGAAATATTCAAACTTGAGCTCAACCTCAAGTTATTTGACCATGATCATTCTGCTCTCCTATTCTGTCCTGTATCATGTGTGTGCTCTGGCCCCACTCTTTCAGGGCCAGTCCTGTTACATTATCCCTGAGTGATTTGGGGGTATTTCTTTTTGCCACCATAGACTTTTACCGGTTGTGCTCCTTTCATCTGTTAGGGAGCCAGTAACTAGAACTCCAATTTCATTTATCCATTTAACATCAACTGACTTTTACAAAGGGATGTTTACTTCATCGATATAGCAAGAAAAACCATATAAACATTTTCCCCAACACCTTGGTGGGGGATGGGGGGTGGGGAGAGGGGCATAAGTTCTTCCTACTTGCCTTGTCCTAGGAGGGCTTTGGGGTGCAATTAGGCTTACAGCTTAATTCAGTTCCTTTATCACTAGTATCACCACATTCACACCCAAAGCCAACATCATGACTTCTGCTAGGCTGGAATCCCTGATTCATACACCTCAGGATGTCAATGCCAGGATGGCTGCAATATTTGGCCTAGATTCCTATATTCCTAGATGCCCATGGCTCATGCTCCTGACCTTGGTTGAAGATACCACTCCCTGTACCTAGAACAAAAGAATGAACAAAAAGGCCAAGGACCTGGGTCCATTTCTTGGGCCCTTATAGTATGGTTCTTTCACCAGAAGATCCTAGTGAAAGAGTCACCTCACTTTCTCAGATTTGAATCCAGAAAAAGCCATGATTGGTGCTGACTCAGACCCCTTTGAGGATGCAGAGAGTTCCGGCTATGCAACCAGTGAAAAAAAAAGGCTTATCCCAACAGTGTGGTAGATCAATTGGAACTAGTCACAGAATATTTCCACATGTTCCAGTCTTCCACATGGATGACGCCACATTAGCAAATTGAAGGGGTCTGCATGAGTGCCAGACCTCCATTGTACAATTTGTCATTTTCCTAATAAAATACCTATGCACATATCTTTTAAGTCCTGGGCTTGCCATGTGTGGCACTGGTTCACACATTAGCAGAAAGCATTTAGGAAGCTTCTTGGCTATAATGGAATAGCAGGGTTTATGTTTCCTTGTTACTTCGGCCTTCTATCTGCTGTCTTGGCTGCTTGTCTTGTTTCTAACCCATTGATTTTGCTTTAACTTCCAGTTGTTTGGGCCTGTGGCCTTACCAGTGTGGCTTAGTCATAAGGATGGCATGGCAGATCTGGCCTGCAACCACAATGATACGTCAAAGATTGGAGGAGGTAGAGAATGCTTTTGCCCTTCATGAAAGGCTGAAGCTTTTGGGAAGCAGGCTATATCAGACAAATGACTAGCATGACAATACTTCCTATATCTTGCCTCCCAATCGAGACCCATCTACTCCACTTGAATTTCTGTCCCTGCATTTAGGTTCCTAGTTCATATTAGCCCCTTCAGTTTCAGCTTTCTAGAGAAATGCAAGTTTTTGACCTGATATAGCCTTTTATTTATACTTGTTTAGATGCTGATTCAGACGTCGATCACCCATCTATCTCTAGGGGGTGTAAAGATATCCATCTCCAGTCCCTCAGTCTCCCTGGCCTCTCTCCCCTCATTTATTGCCCTGCTTTCTGACATATGTTGGCTTACCTGAAGAGGATGTGATAGCAGCACCTGTGTGCTCCTTGGTTTTGATTGTCTCCCTGGTATCTCCCTAGACTTCCAATTTCTGAATCTTCCTAATCTGGCTTCCCATCTTGCCATCTCATTTTTCTACTACTCCTGGTCTCAGAATGGAAAGTTCAAAATGGAATAGCTACCTTCCTCTTGTGGGTAGTGGTAGTCTAATCTGGAAATGAGGTATGGTGAAGGCTAGAGAAGTCGGGCTTATCCCTGTCAGGAAGGTCTTCTGATGTTGTTCAGTCATGTCCAACCTTTTGTGACCCACTATTGGGTTTTCTTGGCAAAGATACTAGAGTGGTTTACCATTTCCTTCTCCAATGGATGAAGGCAAACAGAATTTAAGTGACCCACTAGTGAGTATCTCAGGCCAGACGTGAACTCAGTTCTTCCTGTCTCCAGGCCCAGGACTCTATTCACGGTGACACCTAGCTGACTCAGGAAGGTCTAGCTTCCCTCATATGAGATTTCATTGATACAGAATGTCAAGGTCTCATCATCTCTGACCTAGGAAAGGGTTCAGACAATGGCAAGGATGCATTTGTCACTAACCTTGTGAAATAACTGTGAAAACCTTTAGGTGTTTCTGGTGCCTAAGTCCTCAAGGATCTTATAGCACAGTCTGAAGCACAAGACTTCCCTAGGAAGATGTACAACACAGGGGAACACAGACAAATAGGGAAAGGCACCCAGAAATGCCAGATTACTGGAATCACCCCATTCTGACAAATTCAATTGACTCTTCCCTTCCCTCTTTTCAACACACACAGCTCTGCTCCCATAGTATATTGCAGCCTAAAGGCCAATCCGGAGATTCAAACTTTTCCTGCCTTTACTTGTTGCCTGTGGGCAGCCTGAGAGAGCATAGTACTCTTGTTAGGGCTCTTTGTGCCCTTTGTACAGTAGCCACTAAGCACGTATCTTTGTTGAGCTGAACTCAATTGTCAGACTATGTTGACTTTATGTCTCCCACTGCTCAGCTGCTGCATCTTTCTGATTTAAGTAACAAGAAAGAATCATCAACCAAATACTTAGTTTTATTTGAAACTTTTTTCTTTCTAAAAGTTGTTCGCGGTGGCAGGAGAAGGAAGAAACATGGGCTGGGCAAGAAGTTTCAGCCAGGTAAATCTAGCAGCAAACCACAAACAACTAGCTCAATGCATATTTTCTAGCTATTGTTTTTGTGTTTGTGTCTATGACCCCAAGTAAGAGAAACCTGGAGCCAAATACCATCAACTCTTGATTATCCAGAGGCTGATTTTAGGGTGTGGATTGCTGAAATTCCTCTGCTTACTTCCTTCTAAATCAGCCCCTACACCTGAAAGTGATCTCTCCCTGTTTAAATGTTCCTGGAGCATGATTCCCTTCTTTGCCGCCATCACATTTAATTTTTAATTGTTTAGATAAGACATCACTCCCCAATTGTATCTTTAGTGCTTAACATAATACCTTGCACTTTTTTTTTTTGTAGGGAGGGTGGGGCAAGCTCTGTGACTTCATCAAGGTTTGGAGCTCCCAGCGTGGAAATTCCTTTTGTTGATGCAGAAAGACAACTCATCTATATTTTATAATTCTAGAGATTTGCCTGGGGTACTTAGTGTTTAAGGGGCTTGCTCAGGGTTACACAGTTTGTATGTGCCAGAGGAAGACTCGAACCCATGTCTTTCTGACTCCTAGGGATTTGCTGTTGAGTCATTTCAGTTGTGTTCAGTTGTGACCCCATTTGGGGTTTTCTTGGCAAAGGTATTGAAGTGGTTTACCATTTCCTTCTTCAGCTCATTTTATAGATGAGGAACTGAAGCAAACAGTTAAGTGACTTGTCCAGGGTCACACAGCTTGGAAGTTTCCAAAGCCACATTTGAACTCAGGCCCTTCTGACTCCAGAGCAGGAGCTTTATCCATTATGCCATCTAGCTGCCCTCTAAGGGAGGTGCTCTGTAAACTCCAATACCCATAAATATAATTCAATATCATTTAAATGGAATTATTGTTGGTAGGACCTCCCAGAGCCGATAAACTAGTGCCCCTTCACAAAATGATAAGGCATAAGAATAGGACCCTCTTGGAAGAACATGAATCACATTAAATGAAAACAAAGCATTTGCAAATGGCAGATGTCATACCTGATTAGTGAGCTCAGCTGGGTAAGGGTTAACCACTGGTTCAGCAGTCAAATAGTTTTGGGGGATGAGGAATGCTGAGTGTCAGAACTTGGAGTTAAGCTACCACACAGGGTGGTCAAAGCAGGAGGCCAAGGGTCAAACCAGAGAGGCAGAAAGAGGGAGTTTCCATGCCAACAGAGAACACAGGCATTGGAGAGTTCAGGCTAGTCTGAATACACAGGAGTTGGCAGAAAGGAACATAAATAAAGTGGGAATAAGATGAAATGTTGGGATCAACTACAGATTCAGAGGACTATTAAAAAAAAACAAATTAAGCCAGGAACTGAGCTACTGATTGGATGACAGGGTAGTGTAATGGATTGGGAGCCAGGATCTTTTGGCCAAATTGTTTCCCTTTTCCTGACCTCAGTTTCCTTCTCTGTGAAGCAAGGGTGCCAATATAGATCAGGAGTTTTTAACCTGGGCTCCATGGACCCCTAACTAAGGAGTTGGTGGATAAATTTTAGGGCATCTCTGAACTTGGATGGGAAAAGAATTACACCTTTGTTTTTATTAACCTTTTCCTTCACTTACAATTGTAGGCAACCAATAGTATTCTGCAGCAGCTAGGTAACCCAATGGATAGAGCACTAGGACTGGCATTGGAAAGAACTGATTACAAATCCAACTTCAGACACTTACCACTGTATGACCCTGGGCAAGTCAATGAATCCCTTTTTGCCTCAGTTTCTTCATATGTAAAATGATAATAAAGGCATCTACCTCCCAGCATTGTTGTATCAAATGAGATAATAATTGCAAAGCACACAGCATACTTCTTGGCACAAAATAAGCACTATATAAGTATTATTATTATAAATGAGATAATAACTGTAAAGTGCTTAGCATTATGCCTGGCACATAGTAAGCACTACAGAAATGTTAGATGTTATTATCATTTTGATGGTGATGATGGTCATCATCGCCATCACCATCACCATCACCATCACCATCACCATCATCATCATCATCATTTTGGAAGGGGTACGTAGGCTTTTCCAGGCTGTCAAAGGGGTTCATGATACATGACAAAAGTTAAGAACCCCTGTACTAGATATTTTCTAAGGACCCTTTTAGCACTAACCCTGCAGTCCTGTGATGAAATCACCCCTTCATATACTTGGAGGCTTTGACATTCCACAACAACACTCATGACAAAGAACTTGCTGCCCCCAGTAGGAGTTCATTCCTTTCATCTTAGACTTCTTTGGGGGTAGTTGGGCTCCAGCTGGTCACATCCCCTTTTGCTTCTTAAGGCTCAGGGGGAGATGCGCCTGAGGCCCCACCCATGCACGCAGCCTTGGAAAGAGTTTCACAACCTCCTGTACTGGGTGCTGAAGAGACAGTTAAATTCCTGTTTACATATAAACCTAAACCCCCTTATTCTAATGTGCCACCACCTTAAAAGACATATATTTATTCTCTCAGTTTTAGCTGTTCATATGTTTAAAGGCGACAAGTTCTTCCAGAGTGATTATGCTAATGTACATAGGGCGTTTCACAATTGTGCTGACAGTGCTAACCACTTATTTGAACTACATTGTGCAAATAAGATGTTATCTTAAATACTCTCCTAATATAACTCAGTAATCACTATAATGCTTTTTGGTGAAATTGTAGTATTATTACTGAATTTAGCCACCAAATCTTCAATATTTCACCTTTCTCATTAGCCCCTTAAGTGACCAGGATGCTGAATAACTGACCGGAGTTAGATGTTTATTGTCACTATTGTTAAACCCAGCAAATGGCAGCAGCTACCTGGGTTTAAACTTTGCTTTTGTGTAGAGAACGTGAGATCAAACTATAGAGGGAAGGGAATAAGCCTTATCCAAGTGGTTATTATTTTTGTGGATGGCTCCTGCCATTAACCTATTCACCCAGGTTTGTGCTTTCAGGATCATCTCTGACTCTTCACTCTTTCTCATCCCCTCAAGTCCAGTCAGTTGCTAGGCCTCATCGATTCTACAGTCACATTTCTTACATCCATCTCTCTCTATGCACAGGCCCTCTTGCCTGGTGTACTGAAATACGCCTCTAGTCTCTCTTTACTCTCCAATACATCTTCTCTACAGCTTACCAAATTACTAACCTCTGCTCATAAAACTTCAATGTCATCCCATTGCTTCTAGGGGAAAAGATATAGACTCCTGTGTTTGGCATTTAAAGCCCTTCACAATCTGGCTCCAACCTATTTTTTCCAGGCTGAGTTCACATCACTCCCTCTCACACACTCTAATTCCAGCCAAGTTGGCCTATTTGCAGTTCCCTGTACATGACATTCCAACCCCTTTGCTTAGGCAGTCCTTCTTGCTGGGAAGGCTTTCCCTCCTCATCTTCATCTCTTGGAATAACTGGCTTCATTCAATGCTTAGCTCAAGTGCCGCTAACCACACAAGTCTTTTCTTGATTATCTCTGTTCTAAGCAGGAACGCTGCACAAAATGACTTTGTATTTATTTCGTATCTACTTATCTGTGTACATGTTGTTGTTGTTGTTTAGTCATATCTGACTCTTCACGACCCCATTTGGGGTATTCCTGGCAAAGATACTAAAGTAGTTTACCATTTTCTTCTCCAGATCATTTTACAGATGAGGGAACTGAAGCAAAATAGTTAAGTGATTTGCCCAGGGTCACAGAGCTAGTAAGTGTCTAAGGCTGGAGTTGAACTCAGGTCTTCCTGATTCCAGGCTTCATGCTCTATCACTGCACTACCCAGCTGCCTTACATGTTGTTTAGCCCTGGTATGAGCTTTCTTAGGGTATAAACTATATTCACCTTTATCTTTTTTCCCTAGTGCCTAACACAGTTCTTGACATGGAATAGGTGTTTAATAAATATTTGTTGTTGAATTTAATTGTTGAAAAGGAACCATAAATATTGAGCAGTATATGCAAATTCCAAAGAGGTCTCCTTAGGATCCCAACATTCAACTCAATGTTGAATTGCTATATTCAAGGCCCTCCACAAAATTCCTATTTTGATTGTGGCATAGAGGTTTTTGAAGGTGATGTCAATGGAGCATAAACCCTGGAAAGTTCTACCAACTCAGAAAGTTTGGTTCAGGTAACAAAAAGTGTCTGATATTCAAGACCAGTAAATACAGAGAGGCTTGTTGTCAGGAGACTGGCCACCAAATAAGGAATTCTTCATTTGTAGCCCCTAGAAACAAAGAGAAATTTTAAATTGACCTTATTCCTATGTGTCCTGTTTTTCTTAGGCTGAGGAATGGTGGCATGAAGATGGAAAAGGAGATCAATGGTGCTGAGAATAACAGTTTTTAGGTTGTTTATAAACACTAATTTAACTGTTAGCACTCTAAATGTGTGCTTCTTCCCTAACAACTATCAAGTTGACATATTACTGTAGGAAATCATTATTGATATTCTTGCTACACACAAAACCTGAAGATATATAGAAGTTGCAGGCGAATGGAAGTTTGGCTCCTTGGAAGAGCATATGAAGGAACTGGTGGAGATAGGTCTTCCTTTGTCCAAAGGCAACAAGACACATTTCATGGGACATTTTGTCATTTTGCCTTGTAGTGTCCATGATAAACAGATAACTATTTGCAAAAGACTCCCATACAGAAAATTCCAACTTATGTGCCAATAACGCTTATAGAAAATGAAGGGGTAGAGAAATTCTATAAAGAACTCAATAAGCTCCACAAAAATTAAAACAATATATGCTTAAATACTTGGTGACTTTAGTACAAATTTAGTTCCAGAAGAGGATGGCAAAAATTACTATGGGAAATATGGTTCAGGCCCTAGAAATCAAAGAGGTCCAAGGCTCATTGCTTATATAGAACCTTCACAGCAATGTATTGTGAATATTTTCTTTTAGAAGAAAGTAGTCATGTGCTCATCGGCCTGGGAAGCACCATATAACACCACACACACACAAACACAAATGAAATTGAGTATATCTCAATATACATAAAACAGCTAGTTACTGATGTGTGAGTAATATCAGAATCAGCTGTTTTGCGTAGAGCCAGACCACTGACTTAGTAGAGGAAAGATAAAAATTAATACCAACTTAGAAGAAAAGATAAAAATGAGAAGATATGTCATACAATGGAAATAGCTTCAACTTTACCTTTCAAACAAGCTATAGATATAGAAAAAATAGGAAAATGAATGAAGGAATAGAAATCAACATAGACTATGACTTCCTACAGAAGTTTAACTAATGTAAATCAATCCCACATTGGGGTGGCCAAAAGAGCCTTAAGATTGGTTCAGTCAAAAGCACTTGATTTCCCCTTGTAGATGCTTAAAATGTTTTTTTTTGAATGGATGAAAGCAAATCAAAGATTAAATGTGGCTAAAAGCTTCTTGTAGTTATTGTTCAATTTTTTCTCAGCCACAAATGACTAAGAACAAAAACCTATGACTTGCTTCTTCCTCACTTAAAAGTTGTTAAACAATTTTGATAATTTGCCTTGTTTTCAATGGTTATCATGAGTATAGGTGAAAATGCTTATATGCCCAAATCTCTGGAACCTGCCTATTTGGTTTCAAGGTGGGCATAGTAGACAGTTTGGGCATATGCCAGCAGCTAGTCATGCTGTGGCAATTCTGATCCTTACCTAAAGGGTCAAAAATGACTAGGCATCTTGGAGTCACTCAGTTGGGGAATAAGAGCTATGAATTTAACATCTGTTACGTTTCGGGGATTATACATAGCTTGAGTGGTGATCCATTTTACTTAAAATGACTCAGGAGCTATTTATTCAGTTCATGGATATACTTCTTACCACTCCAGGTTTATTGGAGAATGAAAGAGAAAGGAGAAGAGATGATTTAAACCAGTCTGTCTTGCAATTGCTAAGTGATTTTAGTAAAAGACTAGTGGGGAAATACATTTAAAGTCATGGTTAAAATGAAGTTTGGGGAATTATACAAGCATTTCATTTATCTGTATTTTTTCTTTCTCACTAGCTTAGGACCTTAAGAAATGGTGATAAAAGATAAACTAAACATACACAGTCTGAAAGCAGATGCTCCAAGTCCCATTTTTTAGATCTGAGGGGGTGGAAACACCATTCTCCTCCTCCCCTCCCCCCCCAACCTACTGTTAGCTTTGTGGTATTCTAATCCTGAAAAGTTTATTTAGTTGGCTCTCTGAGGTGTTGCTGAGTAATGCAACTCTTCCTAAATGGGGAATGACAATCTCTAGGGAAAAGCTTTTCTGAACAATACCATACTATAAAGAAAGGCCAAGACAAGCTAAACCACTGAATTCATAGTAGAGGATTGTGGCATTGGTAAACTGAGAATAAAGGAAAATGAGTGTCGTAAGAGTGTTTAGCTAGAGCTGTCCCTAATTTTCTTTAAAAAACAAACACATTTCATAGTCAGTCATGGTGATGCATGCCTTTAATCTCTCCAACTGGGAAGGCTAAGGTTAGTGGATCACTTGAGCTCAGGATTTCTCAGATGCTGTGGGATAAGCTGATGGGATGTCTACACTCAGTCCAGCTCTGTGTGTGTGGGGGTGGTGGGAGGGAGGAGAGGACAGAGATCAGTCTCCTTAAGGAGGGACAAAACAACTGAGGTTGGAAACAGAGCAGGTCAGAGCTCCTGTGCTGATCAGCACTGAGGTTGGCCCCACAAGAGTGCCTGCTGCATTTCTGGACTTCATCATCTCCAGAAACTTGTCGTTCTGCAAGATGATCAACTTTGAAACTCTCACCTCTTCAGATCATTTCCCACCCCAGCTGGAGGACTTCATCATTCCTTCTTTCAATGTCTTGTCTTCTTCTCCCATTAGATGTGAGTGCTTTGGGAGCAGGACTGTTCTTTGTTTATTTGTTTCTGTTTTTGTTTTTGTTTTTGCCTTTCTTTGTATCCTTAGCGGTTAGCACAGTGCCTGCCACATAGTAGCAACTTAATAAATGTTTATTGAGTCTGACTCTGCCCTTTGACAGTTGTGCAAGATAAAGAGAGACCAAGTGTCAAACACGTTTTGTTGTTTCCTTTTGTCTTTACAGCAGTCATTTCTACTGTGTCTCCACTGCATACAAACCTGACTTTGTTATAACAAAGAGAATTTTGATAAAGATAATTGATAAATCGTATGATAAATTAATATAAGACAATTGTGATCAAGACAATTAAACAAAAACAAATCAACCAATCAAAAACAGTGACTTCATCTGACAGTGGCATGTAATATTCTATTCATGGGGGGAGTGTCAAAGTTTCATCATCATTATTTGTAGTCTTCAGTTTCAATTGTTTTATTGTGTAGCTTTTTCTATTTACATAGTCATGTACATTGTTGTAGTCCTTGTGTATATTGTTTACTTGTCTGCTTGTGTCATTTATTTCACTTCGTAACAGATCACATAAATCTTTCCAGAGTTTTTTTTAGATCCTTCGTATTGGTTCTTATAGTGCAGAAATTTTCAATTTTCCAGTTCTTTGCTGCCATAAAAAGTGCTCCTATACACATACGTAAGTCTTTTCTTTTTACCATTGACCTTCTTGAGGTGTAGACCTAAGAGTAGGATGTCTGGGTCAAAGGGATGGTCATTTTAGTCCCCCCCCCCCTTTTGTTTTTCATAATTCCCAATTCTTTCCCCAGAACTGTTGGTCTAAATCACATTCTATCAACAGTATATTAGTGTGCTTGTCTTTTGACAATCCTTCCAACACTGGTAATTTCTTTTTTAAAATTTTATTTATTTATTTTTAGCATTCTTTAAAATTTTTTTGAGTTAAAAATCTTTTCCTCTCTCCTTCCCCTCCCCCACCCATTGAAAAGGAAAGCAATATCAATTATACCTGTGAAGTCATGTAAAACATATTTCCATATTAGCCACAACACTGATAATTTCCAATATTTTGTTATCTTCACTAATTTGCTAGGTGTGAAGTGAAACCTCAAAGTCGTTTTGATTTATATTTCTCTTATCAAGTTAGAGCAATACTTTATATGATTTTTAATAGTTTGCTATTTCTTTGGAGAATTGTTTGTTCATATCCTTTGACTACTTATCATTTGGGGAATGCCTTTGGTGTTATGTGTTTGTGTTAGTTCTTCATTTATCATGGATGTCATACCTTTTACACGGGTTTGTAACCTGGGTTCATGAACTTGTTTTTAAAAAAATTTAATGACTGTACTTCAATATAAATGAATTTTCTTTGTAATCTTATGTATTTCATTTTATGCATTTAAAAACATTATTCTGATGAGTCCATAGGCTTCACAGTACTGTCAAAGGGGTCCATGATACACAAAAAGTTAAGAATACCTGCTTCATATAAAAAATATTTGATGCAAAAAGTTTTTCCCAGTTGACAGTATCCTTTTAATTTCAGTTGCATTAATGCTGTTTTGTGTACAGCTTTTCAATTTCATTTAATTGAAATTACTTCCTTTATCTTTTTTGACCACTTCTGCTCCTTATTTGGTTAAGAATTCTTCTCCTAGCTGTTGCTATGAAATGTATCTGATCTCATTTTCTTCTAATTTTCTTGTGGTATGACTTTTAATGTTCAGGTCGAGTGTTCATTTTTAATTTATTGTGGTAAATGGCAAAAAGAGTTTTCTCTAACCTATTTTATGACTAATTGATTTCTAGATTTCCCAGGAATTCTTGTCAGATGAGGAGTTCTTTCCCAAGTAGTTAATGTTCTTGAGTTTATTGACTAGTGTTATTGAGTTCAAATTTTCTGGATTCTTTCTTACCTAGCCTGTTCCCCTGATACTTTATTCTTCTTAACCGATAGCAAATATAACTTGATGATATAATTTGAGGTCTATTCTCTTTTCATTCCTAATTTTTTCCATTATTTCATTTGAGATCTTTTGTTCTTACCAAATTAATTTTGTTATTATTCTATTTAGCTCCATAAAATATCTGCTTGGTAATTTGATTAATACAACACTAAATCTGTAAGTCAATTTTGGTAGCATGGTCATTTTTATTATATAAATGTGGCCAAGACATGAGCATTGAATGTCCCTTATTGTTTGTCTTTACATTTTTTTAAAGGAGCATTTTATAATTATATATAGAGAGGGTTTTAGTGTGTCTTTATAGACTGACTCAGTATTTTATACATTTTATATTTATTTTGAAAGAGACTTCTTTATTATTTCTTTCTGGGTTTTCTTAATGCTATACAGAAATGCTGTTTTTTAAAAATTTTATTCATCTGTTATTTATTAAATAATTAATTAAAACTATTTTAATTGATGTTATTAATAATATAACACACACAATATAATGATTAATTCATAATATTAATTAATATTAAAATAATTAATAAAATATATATTTATTTTATATCCTACTCATTGATTTTATTTGTATAATAGCTTTATCTACTAATTTCTTAAGCAGGAATGTGCGAAAGCAATTCACATGTAGTACTAGCTTTTCAATAAAACAGTAAAGTGACATCTCTCCATACCCTAGTCACATTGGCTACTCTTACATTAGAGGAGAAGCTATTCAATTTTGAACCATCAGAACTAGAAGGATGGTAGCTGTAGTGGAAAGAATACTAGATTTGGAGTTAGAAGTCCTAGCTTTGCTATTTATTAACTGTATGACCTTGGGCAAATCACTTATCTTCTCGGAACCTCTGTTTCCAGATCTGTAAAATGAAGGTGCCTAACTTGATGAGCTCAAAGATCTTTGAGATCTAAATCTATGCTCAACTAATGAATGTATTTTAAAAAATTTTCCCCGTATTTTGTTATATCATTTAAAATTATAGGAAAATGATAAAAGTTCTTACATCTGTGGTTGTGAATTACCTAGTGTAACATTTCCCTTCTATATTTTTATGAAATACATTTCTCACAAAAATGATTTTTGTCAGCCTTGACCACCATATTTGGAAGAACTCTTCTGAGCTGGAAGTGATCTTAGAACACAGGACACAGACTGTCAGTACTGAAAAGAAACTTAGAACTTAGAATATCAGAGTTAGAATGGATCCAAAAACACAAAACATATGATAATAACAATAGCAACAACAATAGTTAATTTATACGTATATGGTGCTTTGAGAGTTAGATGACTTGCCCTGGCTCACATAGCTAGTAAATGTCTGAGGCTGGATTTGAACTCGTGAAGATGAGCCTTCTTGATTCCAAGCCCAGTACTCTATCCACTGCACCACTTAAGCCTTTCCTTAGATGCTACCAGGGCCATTGCCAGTGTTCCTGATTTATATCTGACCACTGGACCCAGATGACTCGAGAGGAGAAGGTGAGGCTGGTGACTTTTCTCAGCCTTCCCTCACTTAAATCCAATTCATTTGCATGTCGTGACATCACCTCCCTGATGTCATGGTCCTTTTTGAGATTGAAGGACAAACAACAACAACAATAACAACAACCCAGAGACCCAGGGAAAGAGAACTGTGTAAGTTGCACAAATGAATAGGAGTCCCAAAAGAGGAGGCTGGTAGTCTGCCCTGATCACAACATGCCTGGAACCTTATCATCAGCTGAGGGGGCCATGTCTTAAGACTCAGGTGGAACGTGAGCCACATCTGCATCTGCTTTAAGGTATATCGTATAGGAGATTGATCACTTAGCCTATTTTCTTCATTTTTAAAATGGGGATAATAATAGCAACCACTTCACAGGGCTATTGTAGCAATCAAATGAGAAAACATACGTAAAGTAATTTGCAAATTTTAATGAGATATATAAATGTTATGATGATGATGATGATGACAATGATGATGACACTGATGACTTGGTCCCTGAGGAGTGAACTAGTAGAAATTTTAGGGGTTGCAGTGTACAAGACAGATAAAACAAGTTTAACGTTTATATTGTTGTCTTTTGTTTTCATGTGACCTTCATCTCTAAATCTATCCCTCCAGAGGAGATGGATTTTGATTCAGTAGAAGGAAGACCCCCTTGGCAATTAAAGCTGTCTGGAAATGGAAGGGGCTGCCTCAGTAAGAAGAGAGCTCATAGGCCCTGGGACTTTTCAGGACGAGACTAGAGAGGCGCTTGTTTGGCTTGTTATGGACAGGTTCATGCTTCAAGTCTAGATTGGACTAGATGACCCATAGTAAATGAAAGAAAACAAAACCAACCCCCCCCAGACCCTGGAGTAGAGGAAGGTAACTAAGGGTGTAAGATACCTGGGTTTGAATCTCAGCTTTGCTACTTGTTGTGTGACTTTCAGCAAATAATTTGACCTCTCCGGGCCTCAGTTTCCTCACCCATGAAAGGAGGAGGTTGTATTGGCTGAGCATTAAGGCCCCATCCGGCTTCTAAGGGCTTATGAAGGCAAACGTTTTCAATTACCATTTTTGGTGTTCTCAACACAGTGGTTTCTTAAAGCTGTGAATGAAACCAGTGATACAGATCTTGTGGTTAGGACACTCTTGGCCTAAAAGGCCATGTTTCCAGCCTTGTTCTAAGGAATCTACAAAAGGAACTGAGTTTCTCAAACCATATTCATGCTTGCTACAAATTCAGACACCCTAGAATGAATCCAAGTTCGTTAATGGAGATGGAGATATATTGTAAACTGAAGCTATAATACCAGTGAAGTGGCCAGAGACAGTGACGACTCTAAGCCTCACCTATGCTAGCTAGGGTGTGTGTGTGTATGTGTGTGTATGTATGTGTGTGTGTGTGTGTGTGTGTGTCTGTGTAATATGTGTGAGCACTTTTTTTGAATGCGAAATAAATAATTTTTAAAGTTAGAATGAATCAGCAAGCATTTATTGAGTGTTTACTCTGTGTAGCTATAGGGTAGCTAGGTGGCACAGTGGATAGAGTGCTGGGCCTGGAGTCAGGAAGACCTGAGTTCAAATCTAGCCTCAGGCACCTATTAGCTATATGACCCTGAGCAAGTCATTTAACCCTGTTTGGCTCAGTTTCCTCAACTGTAAAATGAGCTGGAGAAGGAAATGCAAACCACTCCAGTATGTCTGCAAAGAAAACTCCAAATGGAGTCACAAAGAGTCAGACACAGCTTGACTGAACAGCATACCCTGTGCTAGATACTGTACTAATTGTTGGGGCTACAAAGACACAGTCTCTGCCCTTAAGGAGCTTACATTCTAATGTAGAAACCAATATGTTCATAAAGAATTATGTACTTAATCAATATATAAAACAAATACAAGGTAATCTTGGGAGGGAGTCCACTAGCTGCTGGAGGGATTGGGAAAGGCTTCATGCAGAAAGTGGGATTTGAGCAGAGTTCTAAAGGAAGCCAGAGGAATTCAAGAGGTACAAGTGAGAAGGAGTGTATTCTAGGAATGGGGAACAGTCAGTGCAAAGGGACGGAGATGGAGTGTTATGAATGTGAGACAGCAGGAAGCCTAAGAGTGATGAGTGGAAATAATGCAAAGGCACATGTAGATTTGAAGAAAGTTGAGCAAACACCCAGTAGAGGATTTATAGAAGATGTGGAAAAGAGCCACAGAATGTGGGCAGGCATGGATGGGTTGCAATAAGCTGTGTATTAGGGAGTACCCACATTGATGAGATCACACATTTATTAGTGTTGGACTGAGGAAAACCATTCTACCAATTGTTGGAGTTGTCCAAAAATATAATTGATTGCCTTAGAAAGTAGTGGGTTCCTTCTCACTGGAGGTCTTCAAATGGAAACGGTCTGACAATTCATTGGGGCATTGTTAGGTAAAGACTATGTTTGTATTAGTTTACCTCTGAGGTCCTTTCTGTCTGTGATTTAGTGAAGCAGGCCCAGAGAGGGGGCATGACTTGCCTAAGGTCATAGTAATAAGGAAAGGGATAGAAGGATCATAGCATAGCTAGAAAGGACCTTGGAAGTCATTCAGACGAAATTACTCATTTTTCAGATGAAGAAACTGAGGCACAGAGAAGGTAAGTCTCTTGAATCCCAGTCCACCACCCTATATTTCTTGTGACTATAGTGTAAGTGTTCTCCTGTACATGAGGCAGGTGGTAGTAACTAACTGGAAAGCGAGTATAATTACTGGGTTAAGGGTAACCAGAACCAGGAAGCGGGGTGTTTTGTTTTTAAACAATAGTATCATGTGTTAAATTGAAAATAACTTTACCCTCCCTCACCTCATCATTTCCAGTTCAAAAGTGAACAATATAGCAACTAAGTCCAGAACCTCAGAATCTAATAGAGCTTTATATTCTGTAAGAGTTCTCTTCCAAGATGAGACCTGACTATAATGAGCACAGTGCCGGCCATGTAGCCAGCAAAGGCACTACCAGCCTCCAGCTTTGGAATTCAATGACAGAAAAGGAAGTGGGAGGAAAAGCACTAGAACTTAGAAACTGAGAATAGGAGCTCTTAACCCGGAGGTGACTGTGAACTTGGTTATATATACATATACACACATATGTATGTCATGTATGCATGTATATGTATATATGCACACATGTATTATATGTGTGTATATTCACATAATTGCATTTAAATGGATTTTTTGTATAATCTTATGCATTTAAATCTTGAGCATTTAAAAGGGATCCATAGACTTCATCAGTCTGCCAAAGGGGTTCATGACACCAAAAAGGTTAAGAATCCCTGCTCTAGAGCAGAGGGGCTTAGGTGAATTTTAAAAGTGTTCCACATCCCATTGTTTCAGATGTGGCTATTGGTGAGTGGCAGGGGAAGTGACTTTGGTGTGGGCTGTTGAAAGAGAGAGAGAGAGAGAGAGAGAGAGAGAGAGAGA
>NW_020954619.1:46122403-46231171 GCF_900497805.2 Vombatus ursinus | reverse complement strand
AGAGAGAGAGAGAGAGAGAGAGAGAGAGAGAGAGAGAGAGAGAGAGATTTGCTATTTTGTGTTCACATCAGACCTTTCATCCAGGAAGTTCAGAACTCTTAAAAAAAAAGTAATTTCTTTGATTCTTCTCTTCCTGGGAATCAATGAATAACTATTTCTTTTTTTCCTACTCTATATATAGATAAAATACAACAATCTTCAATTATACTTTTCTAAGGAGGGCTGGAAAGAAAAGCTGCTTAGGGAGGGAGCTTCTTGGAGAAGCTGAATTATGAGCAATGGAACATAGGTGATGATTGTGGTGGGACATTTAGATAGAGGGCTGGACTCAGAGTGAAGAAGACATGGGTTCAGATCACACCATTTAGTAACTGTGTTAAAGCAGTTAGTCTCTTTGATTTTCAGCTTAATCATCTGTAAAATGATGGAGTTGGACTTAGTGGTCTCTAATTTCCTTTCGAGATCTAAACCTATGATTTCACTTGTCTTTAAAAAGTGCATGGAGCTGCCCATGTATGGAAAAGATTCCCTTGCCTTTCCTTCTAGTTGCTGAAGTTCTTCCTTTCCCTCAAAACTCATCTCAGATGCCACATCCATCATGTCACCTTACCAGACCCTATCCATGCCTGCCTTCCCTCAGCTGAGAGTGATCTCTTTCACATGCTGCTTTGACGTGATTTCTCTTTTGTGCTCTATACATTCTTCCTTTAGATCACAGTTGAGTTCAGTGGAAAGAATGATGGACTGGAAGTCAGAAGATCTAAATTCATTTTCTGTCTCTGCCACTTATTACCTTTGTGACCTGAAGCAAGTCATTTTACTTCTCTGGGACTCAGTTTCCTCATCTCTAAAATGAAGGGGATTAAACTAGACGACCTCCAAAGTCCCATCCCATTCAAAGACGGAGAATTTCTCAGCACTGAGTGCAGGCCTTTGTACATCATAAATAGGAGCCTGAGAAACAGAGAATTCTCTACAGACAAGCCAGTGGCAAGCTTGGAAGTTATGATTCCTAACTTTGGAATCTCATTTCATCATAATTCTTCCACAGGGCAACTGGGTATTTGCACAGTGGTCAGTTAGGGATCCTTATGTCTACATGTGTATGCGTGTATATATGTATATGTCTGTAAATACTTGTCACATTTCCCCTTGTTGCATTATTATTTGTATATATAATTTACCCTTCATTAGATTGCCAGCTCTTAGAAATCCAGATTTGTATCGATTATGTAAGACCATAAGCTTTAGTGTTAGAAGGAATTTTAGCGACCATAAAGTTCATTCTCTCTTTTTATAGAGGAAGAAGTTGGATCCCAGATAGGGGAGGTTACTTCTTCTATCTAGTTTAGAAGATTGGAGAACTCAGTTTTTGGACTTTTCTTAAAAATTAAAAAATAAATTACTACAAACAAGACTGAGCATTAATATAATCAATTAATCTATGTTTACAACTATTTACATTTAAATAAGTGAATTCATGCCATAAAATGCCATAGCAACTTTTCAGTTACTCCTTGAAAGTCCATCAGGATTCTTTGTCCATTCATTCTTTCAAAACAGATTTTTATTGATACCTCTTCTTTTTATATCATATAGATCTCTCCATTCTCTTTTTCAACCTCTTTTTTTCCAGAGAGCCATCCCTTGGCTTAAACTAAAGAATTAAAAAAAAAGAAGAAAAAAATGGGCAAAACCAATCAATACATTGAAAAATCTGACATCATATGTAATATTTTACACTCAAGGAATTCCTCTCTGTGCCTGCCTCCCCCCGCCCCCCCCACCCCCCTGCCCTGCCAGATTCTCCAACCACGTCTACAAAGGAGCTGGGGGAGAGGGAAAATATCTTCTCATACTTCTTTGGGGACAAGCTGGTTCTTTAACATGAATTTTCATTTCTTTTGTGGTTGTTGTTCTTTCCATTTACATTGTTAAAGTCATGTATAAATTGTTTTTCTAGCTTTGTTTATTTCACTGTGTATCAGTTCATGTAAGTCATGCTTCTCTGTATTCATGTGTTTCATATATCATAGTAATATTCCATTACTTTCACATACCACCTTATATTCAACCATTCCTCCAATAATGGGCATCTACTCTGATTCCAATTCTTTGCTACCAAATGTGCTGCTGTAACTATTTTGGAACTTTTCTTTTTGTCACTAACCTCCTTAGGGTATAAATGTTTAACAGTGAAATCTCTGGGTCAAAGAGTATAGATATTTTATTTATTTATTTGAATAATTCAAAATTGTTTTTAAAGAATGGTTGTATTGGTTGCAATGGTGAAATTTATAGTTCCATCAAAAAAGTATCAGTGTATTTGCCTGTCTTTCCACAATCCCTCCAACAGTGAATATTTCTATATTTTATAATTTTTACCAATTTCCCAGGTGTGAGGTAAAACCTCAATGTTATATCCTACATCTTATTATTAGTGATCTGGAGAATTCTTTCATTTGATTATTAATAGTTTGCAATTCTTCATTTAAGGACTGTTTGTTCATATTCTTTGATGGCTTATGTTTTGGAGAATGGCTTTTGATTTTACATATTTGTGTTAGTTCCCTATATATCTTGGATAC
Source organism: Vombatus ursinus (assembly GCF_900497805.2). NCBI lineage: Eukaryota > Metazoa > Chordata > Mammalia > Diprotodontia > Vombatidae > Vombatus > Vombatus ursinus. The sequence continues at coordinate 46,228,583 of NW_020954619.1, read as the reverse complement.
CAAACTTTTATCAGAGATATTTACTACAAAGATTTTTTCCCTAGTTGACTACTTCTTTTTTTATGCTAGATGCATTACTTTTGTTTGTGCAAAGCTTTCATATAGTCTGAATTATCTATTTTATGCTTAGTGATTGCTTTTATCCTTGTTTGGCTAAGAATTTATCTCCTCAAAGCTATGAAACAAATATGATCTGCTTTATTTCTAATTTTTAAATGATATGATCTTTAATATTCGGATTACTTTCCATTTTAAATTTATTGTGGAATATGGTATAAGACATTGATTTAAGCCTAATTTCTGCCAGATCGCTTTCCACTTTTCCCAGATGTTCTTACCAAGTAGTGAGTTCTTTCCTAAGTAATACATATTTTGAGGTTTATTGAACACTGGGTTAAGTTACATTTCTTCTGATTTTTCCTTGTCTAGTCTAATCTATTGATCTACTTTTTTATTTCTTAATGAGTATCAAATGGTTTTGATGACTATTGCTTTAAAATATAGTTTGAGGTCTGCAAGTACTATTCTTTTATTCCTACCTTTTTATATTATTTCCCTTGATATTCTAAATCTTTCGTACCTTCAAATTACTTTTGTTATTATTTTATTAAGTTTTATAAAGTATCCCATTGATAGTTTGATTGGCATACCATTAAATCTGTAATTAACTTTGGTGGTATTGTCCTTTTTATTATATTAGCATAGCCCACCCTTGAGTAATGAATACTTCTCTAGCTATTTCAGTTACTTCTTTAAGGAGAATTTTGTAATTGAATCTATGTAAATATTGAGTTGCTTTGATAGATCAACTCTCAAATATTTTGTGCATTTGTAGAATTTAAAATGGGATTTCCTGCTCTATTATTGCTTCTTGAATTTTGTTGTTATAATATGGAAATGTTGATTTTTGCGGATTTATTTTTTAGCTTCCAACTTTGCTGAAGCTATTAATTGGCTCAATTAGTTTCTTTATTGATTTTCTTGTCCACTCCTTCTGAATAATTTTACTTCCTCTATGGTAATAATTCATGTGTACTTCTGGCTCTGCTTTTGTCACTGAATTATTTCGTAATGATCTTCCATAATTCCTTATATTTCTCATACTTGTCAATATTAATAACATGATAGTATACCATTAATGTATCACTGTTTATTCAACTATTCCCCAACTACTGGGTATTTAGGTTGCTTCCAGGTTTTTGTAATTGCACATAATGCTGCTATGAAAATCTGGGAACAGGTAACTCTGTTGTTTGTTGGTAATTTTGGCATATGTGGAACAATTGAGCCAAAGGGCCCTGACTTTCATAAGTTATTTCATTTTAAAATTTAAATTAAAGATTATTTTTTGTTATTTTACGAATTTTCTATTTTACATCACCTTTATTTTCCAGGGTCTGGCATGGGCCTTGCATGTAGTAGAGATTTCACAAGTATTAATTGAATTGAAATCTGGACTTGGGGTCAGAAGGACCTGAGTCTAAGTGCTACCTCAGATACTTAGTAGCTGTGTGATCCTGAACAAGTCACCTAAACCTCTTTGAGACTCAGTTTCATTATATGTGAAATTAGGGGGTTGGACTCAGCCTCTAAGGTCTTGTTCAGCTTTAAATTCATTATCCCATAATGTCCCGCTTCAGCAAAAGGGCAGCACATATTTGTATTTGAGTTGGACTTCAGGTCTACATAGTCTGTGTATCCACATAGATTCATAAACAAGTACATGGTGTTCCAAAAATCTTAGTGTAGTTTTAAGTTTTTAAAAACTAAAAACTGCACTGAGACTTTTGGGATACCCTATGTAAATACTTGGTTCTCCATAACCTGCCTTAACTGCACTTTCTCCTCAAGTCAAATTTTAGTTAAGACAAATAGCTGAAGTATATTAGAAAATGAATTCAACATAACTTTTTCCTCTCCCTTCTTTTTCTGGTTTCCCCTTCACCTCTCATTTATATATGCCATCAGCAGTGTGTTTATTCAGAAAAGGTGGGAAAAAAATCATACCTACCTAGATTTGACTGAAAGTGTGTTTGTGCCACAGACACTGAAGACATTGTTTAAGAATATGCCATCCGTAAAAAAAAAAAGTTGGTCCTGTAATGTTGCCAAGGTTCCTGAGTTATCTATCAACCAAGTGTACCTTGTGTAAACTCAATCTGCCTTGTGACAGTTTTAATTTGTGCATGCGCACCTTCTCAGAAAATGATCCTCATACTTTCTATATGCTTCTTCCTAGTTTACAGTAGTCCCTTGAGCACAGTGATTGTGGATTTGCTAATCTGGGGCATGACCAAGGACAAGTATCATGAAGAAAAGCACAGGGCATGACTTTCCTTTCTAAAACACTTGGAATGAAATCTCTGCATCAGAGGGGGAGTTCTTTATATGACATTGTTAGTCAAAGGTTAGAAGGAAAAGTGTCAGAGGCACTCTGAGATTTGCTGGTTCTTCTGTGCCATTCATGGTGTAAGATTCTCAGGCTGTCACTTGGGAGGCTGAGATTTTGAACAGGTTGGGGGGGATGGACAAAAGTCCCACATTCAAGGCCTCTTCTGATGCCTTGTCATGTAGAGGTCACCTTGGGCTCTTAAAATGCTGGATCAGTATAATAAACTCTGGCTGATTCCACTAGGTAGGAAAGACTTCAAATGTGGACCTAGAAATTTACTGTGTGTCTGTCATTTGAGATCCAGCCTAAGTGCAGAGGGGCTCATCACCCCACTTATAAAACCACAGGTCATTGGAAAATGCATTGTAGTGAAAAGAACACAGGGTTGAGGACTCAAAAATTCTGAATTTCTATCCTGACCTTATCACTTACTGTTTGAGAAAGCAACTTGGGACAATAGAAAGGGTCTGGCTCTAAAGCTGAATTACCTGGGTTTAAATCTTGCCTTTGACACATGTTGCCTATGTGACCCTGGTCAAGTCACTTAACTTCTCTGGAACCTCTTCCTCATTTGAAAAATGAGGGGAGATTGAGCTAGACCCTTCCAGTTTTAAGTCTGTGATTTAATGATACTAAGGTCTTGAACCTCAGTTTCTTCTGTAAGGTGAGAATAATAAGGCTTTTACTACCTCATTAGGTTATCTGAATCAGGTACCAGGATCTTAATGGAGTGACTCCCAATCTGTGGGAAATTGGGCTCATAGAGATTTTCCAAGGGGTCCTTAAATACATGCAAATTCATAAATAAGAAAATATGTTTTCTGCAGGCTGAACAATTATTTAATAAATGTTTTAATCTGTTTAATATATGTAGAAACTATTGCAATTAATAAGCATTACACATTTGTCATGGTTGGAACACTAGACTTGGAGTGAGGATTCAAATCCTATCTCAGACATTAGCTGTGTGATTCTGGGCAAATCATGTAACCTCAGTTTCCTTATCTGTAAAATGGGGATATTAAAAGTACCTACTTCACAGGGTTTCTGTGGCACTCAAAATATACATATATATGCATATCTATATATATACACACACACACACATATACACACATATATAGTACTTGGCAAAACTTAAAATGCTACATATTATTATTATTACTTTCTGTCATTACTTTTTTTTAATAAACTGATACTAACAATACAACTGTTGTTATGTGAAGACCTGAAAATATACTTAAAAAGGTTGGGAACCAATGTTATTTGCTAACAAATGTGAAGGTGTTTGTTAATCTTAGCTACACAATGTAAGCTATAGGGCTATTACCAGTTCTATATTTACATGGGGAAAGAAAAGTAGCGGCATTTCCTTGTACAAAATTATATTGGCCAGCAATGCTGCAATAATGTGTTGCTAAGCAAACGAAGTAATCCTTTAAAACAAATCTGCACATTTATGTTAACTAATTAAATAGAAATATATTGAGGGACTTTTTATGTGTGGAAGACTCTGCTAGGCACTGAGGCGAATGCTGAGATAAGTGACATGGGCCTTGCCTTCATGGAATTTACAGTCTAGCAGCAAGGATGCTACAAAGAGGGAAATAGGCAATATTAAGCAATAATGATAGATATAGTACAGCCTATGGTAATAGAATCATGGATTTAGAACTGGAAGGAAGAACTTGTCCAGCCCTTTCAATTTATAGATAAGGAAATAAGGCTCAGTAAGGTTAAGTGACTTTATGAGCCACACAGATAATAAGTAGCAAAGCTTGGATTAAAATCCACATCCTCTGCCTCCAGACCCAGAAAACTTTCTACTGTAGCAGAGTTTAAGGGAGCTACAAAGTCTTATGTGAAGTTAGAGAAAGGAAAGATAAATTCCATCTTAAGGGAAAGGAAGAAATAGATCAGATGACCACGCAGGTCAAATCCCACCTCCCTTCGGACTCTGGTGTAGACAGCCCACAATTCTGTCCCCAAGAGTCCTCCCACACCACCAGAACAATTTATAGCCTAGCCCTATAGCACAATAGGTGGGGAACCTATGGCTTCGAGGCCACATGTGACCTTCTAGGTCCTTGGGTGTGACCTTTTGCCTGAGTCAAAGTTTTACAGTTTTACAAATTTTACAGAACATATCCTTTTATTAAGGGGATTTGTTCTGTGAAGTTTGGATTCAGTCAAAGGGTTAATGCGTGCCTTTGCATGCCACAGCCAACACTAACAGCTGACCAACTGCTACTGATAAATAGGTAAGCCAGAGTCCCAGGCTGGACCCATAGCTATCATCTAGAGGATTAACCCCTGGGGGTAAGATATTGCCACCACCAACTGCTGACTACATACTATGTCAGGAGCAAATAAGCCAGCTTCATTGAAGCAGCAAGGTGCCCTGAGAATGAGAGAGGAAAACAATAGAAAGGGTCCAGGTAACCCTATGAGGTAGTAAAATTCTTATCATCTCATTTAATAGAAGAGGAAATTAAGGTTCAAGACCTTAGGATTGTCAAATCATATTTAAAACAGAATGGTCATCTAGCTCAATCCCCTTTCATTTTTCAGTTCACCTGGAATGTCTAGCTGAATCAATCTAACATTACTTTCCCTCAGAATCCAGTAGAAACAGTCTAGCACCCTGTACCTGAAAGCCCCAGGAGTAGCAGTATCCCCCAGACCTTGTTTCCACCCTGGCCCCAAAGCCATCTTCCAGGTGAGCAACCCTTGTGGAGATACATCCTGGCAATTGCTTCCATACTAGCCACAGAAAACACAGAAGAGAAAGTTCTTGACACTAAAATCCTCAACACTGCCAAATGGTTCAACATCTGAATAAGATATGGTTTTATCGATGGGTATGACACTATAGATGAATGACCATCTGTTTTGCTGTTATATCTTAGGGACCACTGGTGCTTTACATCTAGGTTGCAGCCAAAACCTTCTATATGTGTCATATCCCCTTGAAAGTTCATTAAGATCAGGTACTGTTTCATTTTTTTTTATTTGCATCCCCAGCAAGTTAGCATAGTGCTTTTCATTAACTAAGTGCTTAATAAATTTTGTCATTCATTCATTCGTTTATAACTAAGCAGCTTCATTTTGGCCAGTTCTTTCCCTGGGTTTGAAAAAGGAAAATTTTAATTATTAAAGGTAGAGATCATCTTATAACCTGCCCCTCCCATATTTTATTTGCATTTCTAGAATTTTAAGCGAAGATGATTTTTTAAAATGAAGTCTTCTATGCTTTTTCATTAACTGATTCAATTGATACCAGCATATCAAGGAAAATATTTTGGTGGCATTAACATGTAATTTAACATTTGCTAAAAAAAAAATAGCAGTTTTAAAAAGGACAAGATCCTTGAAAAGGACAATAGAGCAACAAACTAGGAATCAGGCATTATGGAATCCATTTCCTTCTCTTAGCTGCTGACTTGCTGTGTGGTCTTAGCTAACTCAGTTAACTTTTCTATGTCTCAGCATCTCTATCTGTATAAGATAAATACTGCTTTTCACCTACCTTAGGGTGATCAAGATGAATAAGCTAGCATTTATAAAGATTAATTTGGAAAGGATCTGATGGTCCTCAAATGAAAGAAACCATAAAAGTAAAATGCAATAAGACTTAAAAAAACAACAATAGCCCTTTTGTAAATCATTGATCCATTTTCAATGATGGTAACAGAAGCAATAATACTGAGGGCAGCTTGGTGTAATAGACGGAGCTCTGAATTTAGAGATAGAACACCTTTATTTGTGTTCTGTTACTTACTATGTGACCATGGAAAAATTAATTACTGTTCCTCTCCAAATCCCAGTTTCCCCATCTCCAGACTGAAGGGGTTGGACTATATGTTCTCTAAGGTCCCATCCAAGTCCAATTCTAAAGACCCTAATTATTTATTTCTAATAAATAACATTTATATTATACTTACTAGTACAAAATGTTTTGCATATCCCATCTCATTTGATCATCATAATAAAAGTGAGGTATCTCAGTGGTTCAGTGGATAGAATGTTAGACTTGGAGTTTAGAAGACCTGAATTCAATTCTGGGCTCAAACATGTTCTAGTTGTGTGACCCTGGGTGAGTCACAGCTTCTGCTTCAATTTTCCTATCTTTAAAATAAAAACCTACCTCTCAGGGTTGTTGTATGGATCAAATGAGATGATATTTGTAAATCTCTTTGCAAATGTTAAGTACTATACAAATGCTTATAATAATTATCATTAATTATTAATTAATAAAATAACTATCATTATTATTATTATTATAAAGTAACAAAGGATCAGAGAAGCTAAGTCAAGTCAAATCAACAACTGTTTATTAAGCACCTACTATGTGCTAGGTACTATGCTTAGTGCTGAGTATACAAAGAAAGGCAAAACACAGCCCCTGCTTTTAAGGACTCGATAGTCTAATAATGGAGGAGACAACAGGCAAACTATGTACCAGCAATATAAATAGAGGATGAGTTTGAGCTAAGCTTAGAGGGAAGGCCCTAGCATTAAGGAAGATCAGGAATGACTTCTTATAGAAGGTGAGACTTTAGCTGGGACTTGAAGGAAGCCAAGAAAGCCAGGAGATGGAGATGAGGAGTGAGAGAGTTGCGGGCATGGGGGACAGCCAGTGAAGATGCCCAGAGTTGGAGGTGGGAGATGGAGTGTCTTGTGTGAGGAATAATCAATGTAACAGAGTACATGCAGATGAGTATGGAATGAGAAGACTTGAAAAATAGGAAGGGTCCAGATTATGAAGGGCTTTGAAAGCCAAACAGAATTTTTATATTTTTATTCTGGAGGTAATGGGGAGCCTTTGGGGTTTATTGAATGGGGAAGGGGTGGGTGACACTGTTAGACCTGTACTTTAGGAAAATCCCTTTGCCAGCTGAATGTAGGTTGGAATGGAGTGAGGAAAGACTTGGTGGGGAGACCAACCAGCAGCCTATTGCAGTAGTCCAGGTGTGAGGTGAGGAGGGTCTGCATCACGGTGGTGGCAGCCTCAGAGGAGAGAAGGGGGCAGATAAGGGAAGTAGCAAAGGACTCGTCCAAGTCACATAGCTAGGGGAAAAGCAGAATCGATCCTCCAATCTAAATTTCCTAGGCCCAAATTTAGTGGACAATCTTAGATGAGTATTATATTTATTGAGAAGCTTTGTAAATAGAGTTTTTGGCTTAAAGTCTAGAAGACCTAGATTCAAATCCTGCTGCTGACCCTAGCCATGTGACCATAGGCAAATCACTTAACCTATCTACAGGCAAATCTCTAAGATTTACCTACTGAGTCATAGGCTCCAGGTTTCAGTCTACATAGGTGGAAGGAGTTCCTTACCATGACAAAATCACAGACCCTTGGGGGTGGGGATATTATTCTAGTACTTCAAAAAAGTTCAAAGTAAAACACAACATGGACATAATTTGACTTAAAGACAGTAAGGGCCTGTCAACCTGGAAACAATATAATCTCAACATATATTAGAAGAATGGCACACTAATAGGACTGCCTCTAGAATTTCTAATCCATTGTCTCTTGGGGGAGGGAGGGATTGGCAAAGCTGTTCTGAGGGGCTGCAGTGCCCGATCATCTCTGGGCAAAAGACTTGGCGTTCTTCTCAGCAGGTCACATGTGTACCTCGTCCCAATTTCCCAAAGAATCTTCGCTGCTGATAAGGTGCCTGGTAGATAAATGGTAACTAAATTTATAGTCGTCTTTTGTGGATCCAATTTACATGTTGTACTGTTGGAGCTCACAGCTAAAGGAAATGTGCTTAGAGCCAAAATTGGCTTTGTGGCTCCAGCTTCCTCAGCTCGGCACCACCTGCCTCCAATCAAACTGTCCAATTACAGGAAACCATTGTTTTCTTGCTTTCTGGGAAGTGAAGAAATCCATCCAGTAAAGGACTGATTTCCAAATGTTTCTTTTCTTTTCTTTTCTTTCTTTCCTTTTTTTCTTTTAAACAAAACACCAACACTGGAGGGAGGGGAAAAAAATCACCCACAGTTCTCTGGCCTTTTCCAGTCAAAGTTCAATTATTGGAGTATTTAAAACTCAAGGCTAATAGCCTGAAATGAGGGTAGGGTGGGAGGAAGAACATTTCAGGATTATTGACCACGGACACCTGATCTATAATTATCACTGTGTACAGGCCCTGAGTCTGAAGCCCCAAAGAGCCTCTCCCTTTAGAGATGCTGCCTTTCGGTGAGGCCATAATTAGAGGCTGTGTCTGAGCTGTGATTTCACAGGTGAAATCTTGCAGGAAGTACTATTAGCAAGTAAGAGAATTAGGTGATTTGTCTCTGGCTAATTAAACTTTCTTCTCAAAATAAAATCTTGTATTTAAAACAATGAAATCAATAGCAGTGATACAATTTATCTATGAACCTTTCTGGGACTCATTCCCCCTCCCTGTCCCCCACCCTCTCAATTTGACTTGCTAAATCTTGTTTCTCTGAAGTGGTTATAATCACTGTATGAAGTGATAAAAGGGAAAGAAACCATTGGTCTCATTTGCATAATATTTCACAGAACCTCAGAAGTGGGAGGAAACTCAGGGGTATCTAATCTACTTCATACCTACTCAGGAGTCCCCCAAAATGGTCACAGAATTTTGAATCTGCAGGGAAACTTAAAGGCCACCATATCTCTTCATTTTACAAATATAGAAAGAAGAAGTCTGTACTTAGTTAATAGTAGAGGTTAAATTCGAACCCAGATCTCAAGACTCCTGATCCTTCATGATGATTTTCATCCTTTGGAATGATTCCAATGATATGGATCCCAAAGTCTCCTTTCATTAAACAGTGACTCTAATTGTTAAGAAGTGTTTTCTTATGTCAAGCATAAATGTGCCTTTGAAATATTCCCCCATAGCTCATAGTTCTGCCCTCCGGGGTCACAGAGAACAAGTAAATGCCCCCTCTATGAGATAAACTTTCAGACACTTGAAAACAGCTACCATCATCCTCTCTAGCCTTCCTTTCTCCAGGTTAAAAGTCCCTATGCAGTGAATACTGATGAAATCTGTGGTTTCCTTTTGTAGATGGTGTTGTAGTGAAAATAACCATGAAATTGCATTTCATGTGTATTTCTATTTGTCTTGAGAGGTATTTATCAGAGAATAAAAAGTAAAACTACTCAAATATTGCATGATTCAGTAAAACTAATCATCTTGCAGAAACCTCTTGTGATAAGGCTTGGATTGCTAAGTTCCCCAAGGAAAGTCCACACGTGCAGTGCTAGCTTTCCATCCTGTTGAAATGTACAGCATGAAATGCTTCCAGTTTTGTTAGGTTGCATTTCATGGCTTCCCTCATATGGGATATTTTCATTATGAGAATCGTCTCTCCTGAGTCCTCATTGACACTGTTCATTATCCCCTCTTTCTTAATCTTGGCACTTGAAGGACCTCAGAGGTCACTTAGGCTAACCTGTACTTGAACAGGAATCCCTTCTTCAACATCCTTGCCAAGTCAGTCAGCTGACAAGCATTTATTAAGCACCCATTCTGTGCCATACCCTGTACTAAGCACCGAGGTTACATAAAAGCCGGGGCGGGGTGAGGGAAGGAGAACCCAACCCAGTCTCTGCTCTAAAGGAGTGCACATTCTAATAGGAGAAAGAGCATATAAAGAGCTAGGCACATAGAAGATAAAGATAGACTAGATGAAGGGATTCTAAAAAGGGAAGGCATTAGTAGCAAGAGGGACTGGGAAAGGTAGAAGGTGGAATTTGAGAGGAATCTTAAAGGAAGCCGTGGAAACTAAGAGGTCCAGGTGAGAAGTCAGAACATTCCAGGCACCAGGGACAGATAGTACAAAAGCACAGAGATGGGAGATGGTTCATCATATTCAAAGCACTGCAAGTAGGTCCATGTAACTGGAATGTAGAATTTGTGCAGGGTAGCAAGGTGTGAAAAAGCTGGAGAGGTAGGAAGGAGCCAGGTTATGAAGAGCTTTGAATGCCAAACAGAGGATTTTATATATGATCCTGGAGGTGATAGAGAACCACTGGAGCTCGCTGAGCAGAGGGTGATATGGTCAGATTTACACTTTATAAAAATCACCTTAGCCACTGTGTGCAGGATGGATTAGAGTAGGGAGAGACTTAAATCATGGAGGTCCGTTAGAAGGCTATTGCAATAGTGTTTTGTTGTCATTGGTGTTCAATCATGTCCTACTCTTCACAACCCCATTTAGAGTTTTCTTGGCAAAGATATTGGAGCAGTTTGCCATTTCCTTCTCCAGCTCATTTTACAAGTGAGGAAACTGAGGCAGAGTTATGTGACTTGCCCAGGGTCCCACAGCTAGTAAGGGTCTAAGGCCAGATTTGAACTCAGATCCTCCTGATTCCATGACCCACAATCTATCCACTGTGCCACGTAGCTGCCCCTTATTGCAGATAGTCTAGGATTAAGGACCTGAATTAAGGTTATGGCTTTATGAGTGGGAAGAAAGGTTAGTATATAAGAAATGTTGTAAAGGTAAAAATGGCAAGATTTTTGACGGGTAGAATATGTGGGATGAGTGAGAATGAAGAGTTAAGGATGATGGAGGAAAAATAGAGTTCTGTTTTGGACAGGATGAGTTTGAGATGCCTATGGGACATCCGGTTGATGTCTAAGAGGCAATTGGAAATACAGGATTGTAGCTCAGCAGAGAGGTCCAGTTGGGTAGATCTGCCTAGAGAAGACAATTGAATTTATGGGAGCAGATGAGAGCACCAAGCATTCATTCAGTTTTCCATGAAGAAGTGATGGGGAGCTAATTCCATCCTGAGGCATACCGTGCCATGTTTGGAAAGCATTAATTGTTGGGAAATTTTTTCCCCTAGGGATTTGAGATCTGACTCTTTGTAATTTCTACCTGTAGCTCCAAGTTGTGTTCAAGCAGGTCAAGTCAGCTGTCTTCCTTATGACAGCTTTATTTAAATGTGTTCAAATACTTGAAGACTGTTGTCATGCCATTCTAGCTCCATCCTACCCCACCTCATTCTACTCCACCAAGTCCAGGTTAAATAACCCTTGTTCCTTCAACCAATTCTCATATTTCATGGTCTCTATCCTAGTTTCCCTCAAGGTTCCCTTGAGTTTCATCATCATATATTTAGAACTGGGAGGGACATTCTAGTTCAACCCTCATATTTTACAGATGAAAAGGTTAGGGGATTTGCACAAGGTCAAAACGTTAGTAAATGGCAGAGCTGGGATTTGTATCTAGGCCTGGTGACTCCAAATTATATGGTTTTTTTTTTCTTTCCTACACAATGTGTAGAGTATAAAAACAATTGTGTAAAGGCACTTTACACAAATTACACAAACTGTCTTTCTTAAAATTAGTGCCCAGAGATTAGTGCGGAATTCCTTGGATGGACTGATAGAACGAAGTAGTTATGATTCTCCACCTTCTAGACTCCATGCCTTTATAAATGCAGCGGATGATTGCATTGGCTTTTCTGATCGCCATTGGCTCATATTGAGCAGGTTGACAGCCCACTAAAACCTCCAGATCTTTTTTTCACACAGGCTAGCCATGGCTCCTCAGTGCTTTAACTGTGTAAGCACATCCCTTGACATTCATTCCTGTTAAATTTCATCTTGTTAGACTCGGCCTCATCTTGATCCTCTTTTCTCTTGGCTTTTGTGATAGTGTTTCTCTTCTCTTCTCTTCATTGTCTCCATTGCTGTTTCCTCTTACTCCTGCTCTGTCTCCCTTTCTCTTCCAAGGAGGAATAAGGAGTATCCATATAACCATACTACTGCCATCAACTTATGAAAGTCAGTTAATTAACAACATGTGTAAAGGGCTGAACAATTTTATTAACCATCCTAAGTGAGAAAAGGAAAACAAAACATGCTATTTATAGTTCTGATTTGATATCGATCTGCCTTGTCTGATGTTATATGGAAACTGGACATTCCCATAAATGAGTATGGGGTGGTGGTGTGTGCTTAAAATTCTTGTTTTTTAAAATAATTTTTTTAAAATTAAAATCTATATTCTCTCCCTCTTGCCTCATTTACCAGCCCCCCCCCAATTAAAGCTGAAAATAAAAACAAAAACCCTTGTAACAAATATGCACAGTCATGGAAAACAAATTCCTTCACTGGTTACATCCAAATATACACAAAACACACACACATACACATATATATACATACACATACATATATAGTACATACATACATACATACATACATACATATACAAATCACTCTGGCTTTCATTGATTGACCAACTATAGGTCCCAGGCCAAACCCCACTTGATCATTGTTTGGGCTCTGATTGATTCAGAGTGAAAGTAAATAGCAATTGTTTCTGTTTTGGCCAAAAACCCGAGGGTCTTCCTCTCCCAGATTTTTTTTTTTGACTAGGTAAAAAAGGCCATTCTTTGCCTCCTTTCTTACCTAGCCTTAATCACTGAATGGGAGTTGCCTCAGTCAAACTGAGACCTGTTAAGTACTTTAGCTTTAAAAGGCCAAGGTCTCCCACTGCATCCAGGGCCATGTCTAGTCTTCCTGATCTATATCTTGCCACTGGACCCAGATGGCTCCAGAGGAGAAAGTGAGGCTGGTGACTTTGTACAGCCCTCATCCAATTCACTTGTATGTCATGGCATCACCTTCCTGATGTCATAGTCCTCTTTGACAATGGACAAACACCACCACCACCACATACGTACATACATACATACATACACACACATACATATATACACATATGCCCACACAAACATAAAAACACACATATACATACATACTTCCATACCTACCTACCTATCTACATATATGTACTACATCCACTCCCAAGTGGCATTATAATAAGGCAGACTGACTAGATTGAACAGACTAGCTGTGAAACCTCGTAGGCAATTGCAAGTCTATAGTCCTATATCTTTAGATGCACACTTGGTATGTATATGCTTGCTGCTAGTCAAAGTAACCCTGAGCAAGTGTATCAACCTCCCTGAGCCTCAGCTCCTCCAGTTGAGCTATACTATGAGCTCTTACCTCAAAGTTTGCAACACGAAGTTAGGAAGTGGGATTTGTGCCAAGGTATCTGGGTCAACAAGAAAGGGCTTAGACAACTTCTTAGGACATTCAGTTCAAATATTCAGAATATTCTACAAAGCTGTGAAAGAAGGAAAAGCCCTTGCTTCTTGGCCTGTGCATTGAGGGCACAAAGAAGGATGCTCTTTTCTAGCTTTTCTATAGCATTCAGATTTGTGACCCTGAGGATAGAATCAGACAAGGGATGAAAGGAGCTCCTTGTTAGAATCAATGTAGTCCTAATTCTATCCTATCCAAAGTATACTTTGGAAGAGGAGGAAAAGAAAGAGGAGAAAGAGAAAGCAGTTTTATGGAATTCCTAGCTCAGGCCCTCATTTGAAGGATTTTGGAGTGGCAGGGATCTGTAGGAGGCCCAGGTAAGGTTCCTGGGGCTTGAACTACGTTAGGAAATCTTGGTTCCTATTCCCACAGAACAATCTCAGACAGGCACATGGGCATGAGTGTGGTATATACCAAGAGACCTCTCCCTCTCAAATACAGTCTGAGAAACATGGGTCTAGGGGTTTGGTTTACACAAGAGAAAAAAGCATAGTCCAGCAAAAAAAAGCATATGACTAGAAATCTAGGAGACCTGGATTTTAGTGTTATCTCTATGTTAACTTGAAGTATGGCCTTAGCCAAGTCATTCCCCAATCTGGATTTCAGTTGCCTCTTCTGTAAAATAAAATGGTTGGGATAAATCATTTTTCAGATCCCTTCCAGATCAAATACTCCATGACTTTCATGGATACTGAATTTTATAGGCTGAGAAGGCCCTTTGTCATGTAAGCATCATATATGCAAAAGAGGGTGCAAATATTTGTGAAAACACACACAGAAAAAGCAAAAACCTGATATAAGGAAGACTCAGGACAAGGTAAATTTCATGCAAATCTATCTGAAGCTCTGAGTACTTGATTAAATTTCAGGGGATTTGGCCAATTATGACAAACTATATTTTCATGCTAATTTCTTGGGTATTAGGGGGCCCCACTGATGGCAGGTGTGGAGGATTGTGGAGGTACAGCAAGGGGAAGATGACAAAATTTTGGGCATGGAAATTGGCCACTGGCAATATGTGAGTCAGTGTCCTGAAGAGACCTGCTGGGAGTAATGGCCCCATGTTGTATTCCTTGGCTCAGCTCTTATTTTCTGGCTTTCTGGAGCCCCCTGATCAGGCAACCCAACTCAGCCTCTGATTCCAGTTGTGGTGATAAAGCACATGGTGGAATTTCCTTGGTACTGGTTCCTGGATGATGCCCTCAGAATCAGAGAAGGGATAATAGTGTCTGGATGAAAAGTGGAAAAGGCTAATTGTTTGATGTCCTTAGGTCTGAGGTCATGACCCAAGTAGGGCAGATGAGTCAAGATGGGGCATGGTGGTCCCAGCCCATGATGACGTGTCAACTAAGGGTGAGGGCAAGAGTTCCCATAAAAGGCTAGTGCTGTGAGGATATAGATTGAGTCATTCAGTCAGCTCCCTGGGACTCCTTATTTCAGCCTTCTAATATGGTCTCCTGGGCTGGACCTCTGCTTCTGCACTCAGCTTCATACCTCCATCTCAACCCCTTGATACTGACAGCCTGGAGAGCCAATTTACTTCCCTAGATTTCATCTAAAAACATTTGTAAAATAAGGAAGGTGAAGAAGATGACCTCTAAGGTTTCTTCTAGTCCTGAATTTTATATTCGATGATCTATGACCTAGGCAATCACTGGAGACTCTACCCACCTTGCAACAACAAAAAGAAAGGAAGACAAATCCTAAACAGGATTGATTGGTAAGGAAGGTGAGCTCTTGTGGCCACCTAGCTGAGGCAGTTATTTCTAAATCATATGATGTCAATGTGGAAGGGTCATAAGTAAGGAAGGAATTTGAAAATCAGAGACTGTCTTTATTTCTGTGGGAGCTAAGCTACTTTTTATCCCACAGTTCCTTAGAATGTCAGAGCTAGATTGGATTACTGGATAATAGGATTTAGAGCTGAAAGAGACTTTCAAGATCGTCTTGTCCAATGACCCCATTTTACAAAGAAGGCAGCTGAGACTGAAGTGATTTGCCCAGTGGTGCACAGGGAGTAAATAGCAGAGTTAGGCTTAGAACCCAGGTCTTATGATTGAAAATTCATTGCTCTTCTACTATGTTATAGTTTGGGGAGAGGGAGGAGATAGGAAGGGTGAGAGTATCAGATTGTAGAATGCCTTCAATGCCAGGCAAAGATATTTGAACACTTCTTGGTAAACAACAGGCAATCATCAAAGCATTTTGAGCAAATGAATATGTCCAGATCATCTTTACCTGGAAGAAAAGAAGAATGAAGAGGGACCTAGTAACTGTCTTCAAGTATTTGAAGGGTACCTTGTGGCAAGGGATTAGACCTATTCCCCACCCCCCCCACTCCTTCCCCCTCCCCCCTAGAGAGGACAGAACAAGAAATGAGCAGAAGTTTCAAGAGGCAAACTGAGGTTTGATATCAGAAAAAGCTTTCAATCAGAGTTCTTCAAAAATAGAAGGGGATACCTCCGAAGTTTTCCCCTGTTCAGAGATTTACAAACAAAGGTTGAATAACCATATGGCAGATGAGTTATATAGAAGGGATTCCTCTGGTATATGGTTTGGACTAAATGTCTGCTAAGGTCTCTCCCAACTCTCAAATTCAATGACCTATTTAGTCTAACACCCTCATTTTATAATTGAGGAAGCTAAGACCCAAAGAAGGGGAATATGAGATTAGTGGCTGATCCTCCAAATCACTTTGCATCTGTTTTGTATTTATGCCCATATATGTCTAGTATGACTAACAACAACAACAATAATAATAACTAACATTTCTATATTAGTTTGCAAAGTGCTTTACAAACATTACCTCATTTTGTCCTGACAACAACTTGGGGACTATTATTATCCCCATTTTATAGTTGAGGAAACTGAGGCAGATAGAATTAGGTGACTTGCCCAGGTTCACAGATAGTAAGTATTTGAAGCTAGATTTGAAAATCTTTGAGGACAGGTGTTTCATTTTTTATTTTGTCTCTCCCACTGCTTGGCATTTATTAGACAGTTAATAAAATCTTTCTTGCTTGAGATTCACATATAGCTAGTAAATATCAGAGCCTGGATTCCAATCTCTCCTAAAACCAGGGGAAGGCTGTTGATGAGTCCTCGATTTTTTTTTTTTTGAAGTTCGATGAGTGGCTACTCTTCTCACAACTGAGTGATTTCAACATGTGCTCTCTTTCCTGGACATATTTACATGCACTCCGCTAAGTATAAGAATCAGATAATTGCAATGAATAACTCAGCTGGCTCAAGCAGAGAATAAGCAACTCAGGATGAAAATAAATGTTAGTTAAAGTATAATAAACACTGAAGCATTAAGCTGACACACTGGAGAAAAAATGATGCTGGGGTATTTACCTTGAGATCCCAAGAGTGGGCTCCCTCCTCTGTGCTCAGGCTGGCAGGCAGCGGGGAACTCACCCCGGCTCCTTCCATTTGGAAGCCACAACTTGAGCACCTGACCATGTCTACCTCTGTCTGGAAGCCAGTGCTGCCGCTGCGGAGTGGTCTGGCTGTGACCATGAACTAAACGGTTACTTCCTCTATTGCCAGCAATGGAGTACATTACAGAACTCCAATGATCCATGGGCTGGGAGCAAGTTCCACTCCTGAACAAGCCAGTTTTGCTGCCATCAGGATAAGTAGTAAAGAATAACATATCATGAGGCCAAATGCAAATTGTTTTAAAATACACAGATGAGCTTGGTTCAGGTAGTGCCAATGCAGCTTCTATTTCAGCAGAGAGCTGTTTGGGGGCACTTTTACTACTGTCATCCAATAAAAAATGCAACTGTTCAGGGATCCATTAAGTTACACTTTTAGGAGACGGTCAAGGAGAACAGGCCACAAATCTAGCCTGATTCTTGCATAGGCTTTCAAAGGGGGCACATCAGTTCTTTGGATATGTGACAACTTTGTGCCATGCAGCAGAAAGAACGCTGAAATGGGAGTCAGAAGATCCAGATTCAAGTCACACAGGGCAGTATAGCTCATCACTGCACTTCACATTTGGAAAACCCGAGTTCAGCCTGGTTGAAGGGAATAGGGATGCTTGACCTGGGGGGAAAAAGGCTCAGGGAGGACCCCAAAGCTGTCTTCAAGTACTGGAAAGGCTGCCATATGGAGGAAGGACTAGATTTGATCTGTTTGGCCCCAAAGGGCAAAATTAGGAGCAACAGGTGGAAACTGTAAAAAGGCAGATTTAAGTTTGATGACAGGGAACATTCCTAACTATTAAAACTGTCCAAAAGAAGAGTGGGCTTCCTTGGAAGGTGGTGGGTTCCCTCTCCTTGGAGGTCCTCAGACAGAGCTGGTGGTTATCGAAGTCTCTTTTAATCAAAATCTGTGATTCCTGCTTGAGACATTATTCTCTGGTGACTCAGCTTCTTTGGCCTCCGTTCCTCACATACAAAATGAAGGGGCTGGATTACACTGCCTCTAATGTCCCTTTTAACTCTAATTCTATTATCTCATGACCTTTTGGAGCCTTAGTTTTCTCATCTATAAAATGGGAACAAATATGCTTACAATTACTTGAACTTTAGAGAGTTGTGGTGAAGGTCTAGTGAAAGAATGTCTGGGACATGCTTTGCAAAACACTAAATGAACATATTCTATATCTGCATGGCTATTGTGTGACAAATAGCTACATAAATATAAGATTATTATTATTATTTTTTGCTAGGCAATGGGGTTAAGTGACTTGCCCAGGGTCACACAGCTAGTAAGTGTTACGTGTCTGAGGCCAGATTTGAACTCAAGTCCTCCTGAATCCAGGGCCAGTGCTCTATCCACTGAGCCACAAGATTATTATTTAGATTGAACTCTTTAATCTTATTTCTTTGGGTGCTTTTAATTCAATTTGATTAGAATGGAATGAGCCTGTATTCATTGAATAGCTGGCTCTTACTCTGTGTGGGTTCTAGGGAGCAGATGTTGCTGTCTCTGCCTCACGGACCTCTAGGAAAATAAGACTCCCATGAAAGTGTTCCTGCAATGCTGCAGTGTGGTGGTCCTGGGCTCTCAAAGGCTTTTCCAGCAGAGGAGCCAGCCATGGCAAGTCTCATCAGACTAGAAGGGCTTTTAGCACAGGCCTATAACTGACTGTATCTTTGTTGTCTGAGCACCAGCCTAGCCAAGTTTACAGAGGCTCCTTAGCAAGTTGGTTAGAAGGTGATGGATTATTTGACCATAGCAACTCTCAAAGAATACTTTTGTCAGTTGTAGGGGGATTTTGAAAATGATAGCTATGGTAGCTGGCATTTAAGCTCTAAGTTTTGCAAAGGGCTTTACATATATTATCTCATTTATATCAGTCAACAATTCTGTGAGGTGGGTGCTATTATTATCCCCATTTTATAGATGAGGAAACTGAGGTACAGAGTGGCTAAGTGACTTTCCCAGTCCAGAGTCATACATCTAGGAAGTATCTGAGGTAGCCTTGGAACTCAGGTCTTCTTGACTCCAAGTTCAATACTGTATCCACTACACATTGTTGTAGAGACCCACACCAATGAAATCACAGATCCTTAAAGTATATTGTTGGGGCAACTAGGTGGTGCAGTGGATAGAGCACTGGCCCTGGAGTCAGGAGGACCTGAATTCAAATCAGACCTCAGACACTTAATTAGCTGTGTGATCCTGGGCAAGTCACTTAACCCTGACTGCCTCCAAAAAAAGAAAGAAGGAAGGAAGAAAAGAAAGAAAAAGAAAAGAAAAAAAAAGTATAGCGTTAGGGTGACTATACGATAAGTCCTAAAGTGACAAAGTACTTTACTCTACAACAACGAAGTGAGAATACATCTTGATTGTTCACTAGGTTTAAAAATGGCCTAGATCCCTCAACTGAATCAATCAAGCATTCATAGGCTTTTGGCTAAATGTGAAAAATCTTTGATTAATTTAGACATCTTTGAAAGCCATTGGATGAACTAGAATGATTGCTGCACAGGAAGTCTTTTTGGATTGGTTGAGGCACTTTACCCCCCTTCTCCCTTTAAAATTTCATCTTCTACAGGAACTCTCTTCTAACTCCTTAATTCTAGTGCCTTTGATCTTTCAATTATTTCGTTTTTATCCTTTCTATGGTTTGTTTGTATGTTTGTCCCCCCTGCTCCTTGAGGGCAGGCCCTGTCTTTTGCTTCTTTTTGTATCCTCAGCACTTAGCACAGTGCCTGGCACATAGCAGGCATTTAGTAAATATGTATTGACTGACTGACTACCCACGCTGGAGATTTGTATAAAACCAAGAATACAGATGGAATCCAGGAGTTGTACTTAGAAGCTTAGTAGTGGATATGTTCAGTCAAGTCCTTGAGAATGAATGACTTAGTAGGAAGGAGGGGACCACCTTGACTTTGGCCATTGTCTCTTCCTTTGACCAAAAAAAGACCTTGTGAACTTTGGAGGACCATAGGATTTTGACATTTCATTAGCATCTTAGTGTCATCCCCAAAGGGGGAACTGGGAACCAACCAGATAGGATGAAGATCAGCAAATTCAAGCTCTATAAGGAGCCCAGCAGAAAGCTACCACTGTGTCTAAAGGAAATTTCATGAGTACCTCATGAAGGGGATAAAGAGGCCAGAACCAGAAGCTATGAGTTACCACTTTGCCACATGTGCTCCCTAATCTTGAACCCACTTTTCTCTACATTCTATATATACTTGTGGGAGAATATCACAGACTTTTTTTTGGGAGGAATCTTTTGTATCAACTGTTCTTACCCTATCACCTTAGTAAAAACTACTAGTTAAAAGTTAATTGAGCGTGGCTGATTAATTGTTACCAACTGATAACCCTGGTGGGGACACCAGAAAAGACAGCCCTATACTTCTCCTCAGGGCTGAGAGGTGATGAAGCAGCCTAGCTCTGGCAATCGCACCCACTAGTGGGAGTTTGGGTTGGAGGAGCAAGTTGAAAGTCTGGTGAAGAAGAGGACAGATATGTGTTGATGGAAATCACTGGAAAGACTTTACGAAGCAGACTTATAATGGGCTTTGAATGACTGGTAAGTTACGGATTGGTTGAGGGGGAAAGGGAAGGCATTTGAGAAAACAACCAGAGGGACAGTATGGCATAGTAGGGTACTGGAGAGACTTTGGGTGCCAAGATGGCAGAGTGAGGAAGGAACCCTTTAAAGCCCTCCCAAATTCCCCTCCAAACAACTAGAAAACTACCTCAGAACTGATCTAGCAGCAGGGAAGCAGCTTACCAGCAGGAAAGGTAGGTCTCATTAGGGTGGGAGGGGAGTGAGGTTTAAAAGCAGCAGTGGATAGCCTCCCAGCATGATGCCTGCAGCAGGGCTGGGGCAAACCACCGGTGAGGCCCTGCTCTCCTACAAGCCAGCAGCCCCCTAGGCAAGTGAGCAGTCTGTGCAGCACAGCAAGGCCCCACCCCAGTGACCCCACCCCCAGTACAAGTCACCAGTGAGGCCTTGACCCCATTGCTGATCCAGTAGTGAAACCCTGCTCTGAGGCTGGCCAACAGCAAGACACCAGCAGAAAGACCCTGTGTCCATAGCAACCCAGAAGCAGGGCCCCTCTACTGGGGCAGACCATCAAGATCTCTCCTCCATGGCCAGCCACTAAAAATATCTGTTACCATAGCAACCCAGCAGCAAAGCTCCACCCCTGGAGCAGGCCAGCAGCTAAACCCCATACTCAGGGGAGGCCAAGAGGGAGACCCCCCCCCACCTCAGTACAAGCCAGAAGGAAACCTGCCCTCTAGAGAAAGCAAGCAGTTAATCCCTGAAGCCCAGTGAAAGCCAGCAGTAATACACAGAACCCAAGCACAAAAAACCTGGGACAGTGCAAGACCAGAACCCAACTCTCACATAAAAACACCAAGTCACAAAAAAAGGGCAGGAAAAAATGAGCAAAAAAACAAAAAAGATCTTGACTGTAGAAAGTTACTATGGTGATAGGGAGGATCAAGGTATAATTTTAGAAGAGGACAATAATGTCAAAATGGGTACATGTGAAGCCTCAAAGGAAAATGTAATATGGTCTTAGGCCCAAAAAGAATTCCTGGAAGAACTTAAAAAGGATTTTAAAGAGCACATTAGAGAAGCAGAAGAAAAATTGCAAAAGAAATGACAGTAATGCAAAAGAATCATGAAAAAAGAGCCAATGAATGGGGAAAAATATACAAAAATTTACTGAGGAAAATAACTCCCTAAAAATAGAATTAGTCAAATGGAAAAAGAAATATGAAAGCTCACTGAAGAAAATAATTCCTTAAAAAGTAGAATTGAAGAAGTATAAAATAATGGCTCTATAAGACATCAAGATGCAATAAAACCAAATAAGAAAAGTAAAAAAAAAAAATAGAAGAAAATATGACATTTCTCATTGGAAAAACAACTGACCTAGAAAATAGATCCAGGAGAGATTTGGGACTCTAGGAGGGTCCAAAGAATTATTGGACTACCTGAAAGCCATGATTAAGGAAAAAAAAAGCCTGGACAACATCTTTCAAGAAATTATCAAAGAAAACTGTCCTAATATATTACAACCAGAGGGCAAAGAAAAGGGGGAAAAAAAATGGAAAGAATACACTGATTACCACCTGAAAGAGATCCCAAAATTAAAACTCCCAGGACCATCATAGTCAAATTCCAGAGCTCACAGATTAAGGAGAAAGAATTGCAAACAGCCAAAAGGAAATAATCCAAATATTGTGGATCTACAGTCAGGATTATATAGGATTTGGCAGCTTCCACATTAAAGAACTGGATGGCTTGGAATATGATATACTAGAAGGCAAAAGAGTTAGATTTACAACCAAGAATCATCTACCCAGAAAAATTGAATATAATCTTTCAGGAAAAAAATGGATATTTAACAAAATAGAGGACTTTCAAGCATTTCTAATTAAAAGACCAGAGCTAATAAAAAAATTGACTTCCAAATACACAACTCCAGAGAAACATAAAAAGGTAAAAAAGACACCAGAAAGAGAAAACATAACAAATTCAATAAGGTTAAACTGTTTATATTTCTATATGACAAGATAATATTTGTAATTCTTAACAGCTTTATTACTATAAGAGCAATTAGAAGGAACATATGTGGACAGAAGGGGTGGACATAAGGTGACTTTTATGGAATGATAGCCCAAAAACAAAATAAAGGGGTGAGAAAGAAAATTGCACTGGAAGAAGGAAGAGGGAAGTTGAATGGGGTAAATGATCCCATATAAAAGAGGCATGAAAGAATTATTATAATAAAGGGGAAGATGGAGAGAAGGTGGCAAGCAAAGCTTAAACCTTACTCTCATCAAACTTGGCTCAAAGAGGGAATAACATACACACTCAATTGGACATAGAAATCTATCTTACCCTATAAGGAAGTAAAAAGGGATGGAGATAATAGAAAGAGGAGGGGAGGACTTACAAAAGGGAGGGTATATTTGGGAAGGCAGAGATCAGAAATAAAACACTTGTGAGGGGAGAAAGGGTGAGGGTAAGAGAGAGAGGGGGATAAACAAGTGAAAAATAGCATGGAGGGAAATAGTTAATTATCATAGTTATAAATGTGAATGGAATGAACTCACCCATAAAACAGAAGACGATAGCAGAATGGATTAAAAACTAGAATCCTATGATACATTGTTTACAAGAAACACATTTGAAGTAGAGAGTTACACATGGTAAAGGTAAAGGGCTGGAGCAGAATCTGTTATACTTCAGTTGAAGCAAAGAAAGCAGGGATAGCAATCATGATCTCAGACAAAGCAAAAGTAAAAATAGTTCCAGTTAAAAGAGATAAAGCAGGAAGCTATATCTTGCTGAAAGGTCCCATAAACAATGAAGTCATATCAAGACTAAACATATATGCACCAAATAGTATAGCATCTAAATTTCTGAAGGAGAAATTGAATGAGTTACAAGAGGAAATAAATAATAAAAGTAAGTAGTATGGGACCTCAATTTTCCCCTTTCAGATAAATCTAACCAAAACATAAACAAGAAAGAAGTTAAGGAGGTGAATAAAATTCTGGAAAAGTTATACATGATTTATCTCTGGAGAAAATTGAATGGGAATAGAAAGGAATATACCTTTTTCTTAGCAATACATGGCACCTATGCAAAAATTGACCATGTATTAGGACATAAAAATCTCACAACCAAATGCAGAAAAGCAGAAATAGTAAACACATCCTTTTCAAATCATAATGCAATAAAAATTACATTCAATAATGGACAATGAAAAGAGAGATTAAAAATTAATTGGAAATTAAATAATCTAATCCTAAAAAACAAGTGGGCCAAAGAACAAATCATAGAAACAATCAATAATTTCATCAAAGAAAATGACAAAAATGAGAAAACATGCTAAAATTTGTGGGATATAGTCAAAATGGTACTGAGAGGAAAATTTATATCTTTAATTGCTTATATCAATAAAATAGAGAAAAAGCAGATCAATGAATCGGGCATGCAATTATAAAAACTAGAAAAAGGATGAATTAAAAATCCCCAATTAACCACCAAATTGGAAAGAAATCCTGAAAATCAAAGGAGAGATTAATAAAATCAAAGTAAGAACCACTGATCTAATAAATAAAACTAGAAACTGGCTTTATAAAAAAAACAATAAAATAGATAAACCATTGGTTAATTTGATTAAGAAAAGGAGAAAACCAAATTATTAGTATCAAAAATGAAAGGGGTGAATTCACTACCAACGAAGAGGAAATTAAAACAATTGTTAGGAGCTATTTTGCCCAATTATATGCCAATAAATTTGGCAATCTAAATTAAATGGATAAATATCTATAAAAATGTAAATTACCTACATTAACAGAAGAAGAAATATTTGAATAGCCCAATCTTAGAAACCAATCTTAGAAAAATAAATTGAACAAGCCATCAATGAACTTCCTAAAAAAAAATCATCAGGACCAAGTGGATTCACAAGTGAATTTGACCAAACATTTAAAGGACAATTAATCCCAATACTATATAAACTATTTGGAAAAATAGGCAAAGAAAGAATCCTACCAAATTCCTTTTATGACAGAAATATGATGCTGATAACCAAAACAGGAAGAACCGAAACAGAGAAATAAAATTATAGACTAATTTCCCTAATGAATATTCATGCAAAAATTTTAAATAAAATACTAGCAAAGAGATGACAGCAATATAATACCAAAATAATACACTATGACCAGATGGGATATATACCAAGAATTCAGGGTTGGTTCAATATTAGGAGAACTATCAGAATGATTTACCATATCAGTAACAAAACCAACAGAAATCATATGATTATCTCAATAGATGCAGAAAAAGCCTTTGACAAAATACAGTACCCTTTCCTATTAAAAATGCTAGAGAGCAAAGGAATAAATGGAGCTCAACTTAAAATGAGAAGTAATATTTATCTAAAACTATCAGCAAGTATTATCTGTAATGGAGACAAACTAGAATCTTTCCCAGTACAATTCGGGGTGAAGCAAAGATGCCTATTATCGTCTCTGTTATTTAATAATGTACTAGACATGTTAGCTATAGTAATAAAAGAAGAAAAAGAAATTCAAGGAATTAGAATAGGCAATGAAGAACATCAGCATTTCCATATATTACCAACAAAGTCTGGCAGTAAAAGATAGAGAAATACTATTTAAAATAACTATAGACAATTTAAGTACTTGGGAATCTACCTGCCAAGACAAACTGAGGAACTATATGAACACAACTATAAAGCACTTTTCACACAAATAAAGTCAGGTCTAAACAACTGGAAAAATATTAATTACTCATGAGAAGGCCAGGCCAATACAATAAAAATGACAATTCTACCTAAATTAATCTATTTGTTCAGTGCCATACTAATCAAACTATCAAAAACTTATTTTATAGAGCTAGAAAAAATAATAACAAAATTCATCTGGAAGAACAAAAGCTCAAGGATATCAAGGGAATCAATGAAAAAAATGCAAAAGAAGGTGGTCTAGCCCTACCAGATCTCAAACTGTATTGTAAAGTGGTAATTATCAAAACAATCTGGTACTGGCTATGAAACAGAATGGTGGATCAGCAGAATAGATTAGGTACAAATTACATTACAGTAAATGACCATAGTAATCTAGTATATGATAACCCAAAGATCCAAGCTTTTGGAGCAAAAATCATCATTTCACAAAAACTGCTGGGAAAACTAGAAGACAGTATGGCAAAAACTAGGTATAGATCAACATCTCACTCCATATACCAAGATAAGATCAAAATGAGTACATGATTTATACATAAAGGGTGATGCCATAAGCAAATCAGGAGAGCATAGAATAGTTTTTCTGTCAGATTTATGGATAAATGAAGAATTTAGGACCAAAGAAAATATAGAAAGCATTACAAAATGCAAAATAGATAATTTTGATTATATAAAATTAAAAAGTTTTTGCACAAATAAAACCAATGCAACCAACATTTTAAGGAAAGCAGAAAACTGAGAAAATTATTTTGCAACAAATATCTCTGATAAAGGCCTCATTTCCCAAATATAAAGAGAGCTGAGTCAAATTTTTAAAAAAATACAAGTCATTCCCCAATTGATAAATGGTCAAATGATATGAATAGGCAGTTTTCAAACAGAGAAATCAAAGCTATATATAGTCATATGAAAAAATGGTCTAAATCACTATTGATCAGATAAATGCAAATTAGAACAACTGAGGTACCACCTCATGCCTATCAGAGCGGCTAATATGACAACAAAGGAAAATATTGGATGTTGGAGGGGATATGGGAAAACTGGGACACTAAAGCATCCTTGGTGGAGTTGTGAACTGTTCCAACCATTCTGGAGAGCAATTTGGAACTATGCCCAAAGCGCTATAAAATTGTGCATACCCTTGGATCCAGCAATACCGCTGCTAAGTGTATATCCCAAAGACATACAAATAAAAGAAAAAGGACCTATTTGTACAAAAATATTTGTAGCAGCTCTTTTTGTGGTGGCTAAGAATTGGAAGTCAAAGGGATGCCCATTAATTGGGGAATGGCTAAACAAGCCGTGGTATATGATTGTAATGGAATATTATTGTGCTATAAGAAAGGGCTCTTAAACTTTTTCCATTTCCAACTCCTTTTTGGCCAAGATATTTTTATGTGACCCTGGGTATATAGGCACATATAATAGCTATACAAATAAAACATTTACTGATAATAAATCATAAGGAAATTTATTTTAAAACAGTTCTTTGATGTAAATATAATTTTACCATTTATTAAAGTTGAGAACAAATTTGCATACTAATGAGATGGATGTGCTTTTTATTTTTACATAAAGAATTAAATCTTGGTAGAATATTTGATA
Source organism: Vombatus ursinus (assembly GCF_900497805.2). Taxonomy (NCBI): domain Eukaryota; kingdom Metazoa; phylum Chordata; class Mammalia; order Diprotodontia; family Vombatidae; genus Vombatus; species Vombatus ursinus. The sequence goes on along the minus strand of NW_020954619.1, from coordinate 46,201,753 downwards.
CTGCAGGATGTAGAGCATCTTCAAAGTTTTTCAAGAATGATTGATATTTTGATTTTATAATCATCAATGCTGAGAACACCACTTCACACAAATACGTAGTACAAAATGGCAGAAGTATGTTTAGGGCCATTTCAAAAACTGTTGGAAATTCTGTCCAAATCTCAAACCCAAATTCATTTAACAATTTTTTATGAAGTTCAAGTTTTAAACCTGTGTCACTTGATAACTCAACAAATTCTTCTTCAACTTTTAATGTCAGATGACTAACATTTTTTATTTCAATTGAGTATGATTTATGAAACCAACTTAGTTTTTTAGAATCAAAATTCAAAGGGAAATATTTTTGAAACTGTGTCTCCAGGCACTTCAGATGATCAATTATAACTCTTACAATTAAATCTTTGGGAAGGTTATTTTCAATTATAAAATCATCTGTAGCTGTAAACATTTCTAAAGAACCATTTTCCACCCTATTCTTCCATATGTTAACTTTTTTAGTAAAGCTTTTAATTTTATCTTTTAACATAAATATGTTGCAATTTTTTCCTTGAAGTGACATGTTTAAATCATTGAGTTTTTCAAAAATATCCAACAAATAACACAGTTTTGAAAGCCATAAGTCATTATGAAAAAAAATTTAAAATTGGATTTCTGCTCAGTCAAAAATATAACAACTTCATCTCTCAATTTCAATAATCTGTTTAAACTTCACTCTCTTGAGAGCCACCTTACCTCTGCGTGTAGTAATAAGCTTTTTTAATTGGAGTCCATGTCTTTCCAAAGGTTTGAAAACAAATGACTGTTAAGGGCATGAATGTAATGAAGTTAATGATTTTGATAGTGTCATGAAGCACAACATCTAACTCTGGTGATATTTTTTTTTGGCTATGAATGCCTCCTGATGGATCATGCATTGAATAAAAGTGATATATTCATTGCCACCAGCTTTGACTTTTGCTACAAATCCAATATTCTTGCCCATCATTGTCCAGCACTGTCTATACAGACTCCAATGCAATTTTCCCACCATAAACCTTCATTTGTGAAAAATTCATTGACTTTAAGATACATATATGTATATGTCTTCCCCTCTTGTGTGCTCTTCCAAAGGATGACAAAACAATGATTCCTCATGTATGCTTCCTTCATAAACATATCTTACATAAAGTAACAACTGTGCCATGTTAGAAATATCAGTTGTTTCATCTAACTGAATTGCAAAACTTCAGGCTACCCTTAAGCCTAGTAATAAGCTGCTGGAATTGGTCATTACTAATTTCAGAAATTCTTTTGGAAATAATATTATTTGATAAATGAATTTTATGTATTTCATTCCCATCCTTTTTCCCATGAACTTAAAAAAAATATTTATTTATTTTTTTTGTGAGGCAATTGAGGTTAAGTGACTTGCCCAGGGTCACACAGCTAGTAAATGTCATGTGTCTGAGGCTGGATTTGAATTCATGTCCTCCTGACTCCAGGTCTGGTGCTCTATCCACTGTGCCACCTAGCTGCCCCTCCATGAATTTTTTCTGACATTTTAATAGCAGCAGGTAACGTAAGATCTTCTATTGCATAGGACTTTTTAGTTTTTGCAATTAAATAAGAAGTTTCGTAAGCTTCAAGTAAATGCTTTTCATTGACAGTAGCTAATTTCTCAAAACATTGTTTTTCTTTATTTGAAGACTTTAAAAGTTGTTTAAATATTCCTTTGGTTTGTTGCAGTATGCTGCATGCTTAGTAGTAAAATATCATTTTAGTTTGGCTGGTTTCATGCTCTCTGTAGCCAAAACTTCATTACAAATTAAGTAAAGAGGTTTTTCCACACCATTATCATTATTAGAAGTAAATCCATATTGCAGAAATGATTTGACATATTTTCTTTTTCTTGTCAATTTCAGTGTACTACAACCTGGTAGTGATGACACTGCCACATTGTCATCAGTATTTTTTATCTCTTCTGTCTAAATTAGCCACTTATCCATAACTGAAATATATTTTTGTCCTAAAACATAAATAAATATTGCTAATAATATTTCAAATAAATACTAGCTTTATTGTATAAGATTACATTTGTTTGTTCTTAATATAAAAAATATCGATGTTCACACATACATACACATACAGTGGCTATGGTGGAGAAATATTAAAGGGCTTTTGTCTTTACTTGCTGCAGTTAAACACTTATGTTTCTGTAAAAGGAGATAGCAGCAATTTTAAAAACCAAACATTCTAACATAATACAATCCAAAGATATGCTAATTTGATGCTTACATGCTGAGGAATGATGGTAGGAAAATATTAAAAGTCTTTATTTTCTCTAATTAAACTATTATGTTTCTATAAGAGCAGAAAACTTTGTGTGTACAGTAAAAACACTGCAATTCATAACATACGTGGTATTGAATCTGAGCCGAAGTGTTTCTAGAAGGCAGTGTTCATTGGTGTTGCATGGCATGATGACATGCACAGTGTAAAGTGTGCATGTTGTGTGTTCAGAAACAAGGCTGTAATGAAGTCATGTGTTACAACACAGGCAAGCGCTGCCAGAAACCCCTCAGATTCAATTCATGTTAGATTTTGAATTAATTTTTAGTCGTTGCATGTTCAGAAACCTTTTACTGTTGACAAATTTTTCGCAACCCCCACATTCAGTTACATGACCTTATATGGTGTTGAGATCCACAGTTTAAGAAGTGCTACATAAGAAATGACAAGCAAGATGGTTTCAGAAAAAACCTGGAAAAGATTTACATGAACTGATGCATAGTGAAGTGAACAGAATGAGGAGAACATGCAAATATTGTTCCATGAAGAACTGTGAATGACTTAGTTATTCTCAGCAATATAATGATCCAAGACACCCCAAAAGACTAATAATGAAGCAAAATGACTAATATGGAAATGTTTTACATAATAAATAACACATATATAACCTATATCTGATTGCTTACCATCTCAGGGAAGTGGGAGGGAAGGGATAGAGGGAGGGATAGAATTTGGAACTCAAAACTTTAAATAAAAGTGTAAAAAAAAAAGTAGGGTAATGGATTTAGATCTAGGAAGACTTCAGGGCATGGAAGTATAGTAGAAAAAGCAAGGAATTCCCTACACCAATCAAAGCACAGGTTTAAATCAAACACACACACGTGCATATTTGTGCATGCACACACACATACACACAATTTTTCTCTCACTCCCTCTCCGTCCACATAAAATATACTTTGGGTTGGAATCCACCAATAGGCATTGACATCAGTGGCACAGACTTATCACTGAAGCGTGGGGCCCTACCTACCGCTTACTAACTGTCATGGTTACCAGTTTCAACCTAGGGACATCGAAGGAGGGAGAGGAACTGGTTTCTCATATTCTCTGGTCTTATCCTGTAGCTCTATCCTAATACCCCACTACTCCCTTCCCAAATTAGTTGGTTGAAAATAAAGTCACTCACAAAATCACAAAATGATAGAACTGGAAAAAAAACATAGATATCATCTGTCCAGTGCTTTTATTTTAATGAGAAGGAAACTGAAGCCCAGAGAGGGAAAGTTTCTTGCCCAATCTTGGGGCTTCTGACTTAATTGGTACTCTTTGTCCCCCTATACTATGGTGTCTTAAGGCAAGAATACAGTAGGAACTTGTGTTTCACTATGATATATATTTTTAAAAAAGTAAAATATGGGCAGACCAGGCCAGACAACATAGTGGGGTTAAAAAATTAAGACTTACTTTATTAAAAAGCTTCTTTGTGGTATCAGGCAGGAAGTGAAACTGCTTTAAACGGCAAACATTTCTCAATCATTTCATGCACCAGTAATCTTGGTGATCTTTCCACCCCCAGCCCCTCTAATAAAAAATAGTTCAAATGAACAGATATAGTTGAGACAAGAGGAAGGGAAAACACACGTTTTCAGTGACTCTGTGTATTTTCATAATGCCACCTCTGAAGACACGTCCTTGGGGCAGGCAGAGGTACCACCAAGGGGCATATGGTTTTGTACATCAAGGAAGCTGATTCTGTTATGTGGTTAATAGTAGACCACTTCTTATGTAGTCAGCAGGGTGTAGTGGAAAGAATGCCAGATTTGGAGGCGTTTAAAGTTAGAAGGGACCTCTGAAGCCTGGTCTAACCCAGACCTGAATGGGAAACACCCTTTGTAGTATACCAAGCAAGTTATCTTTCATTGTTCAAAGTGTTCATTCATTGAGGGAAAACCCACTATCTACTGAAGCAACCCATTCCGTTTTTAGATAGCTCTAATTTTTAGGAAGTTTTTTTTTTTCTTACATCAGGTCTGAATTTGCCTCTTTAAGACCTCTATTGCTTCTGTCCCCTGGGACCAAGCAGAAAATGTCTGATCCTTCTTCCAGGTAAGTATTTTCATATACTTGAAGATTGCTATCATGTCCCACCTAAACCTTCTCTTCTCCAGGCTAAACATGCCCAATTCCTTCAACCAAACCTAATAAAGTTCTCTGGAACTCTCTGGAAGCTCTCCAGTGATGACCTTCTTAAACATATTGCCCCAGGCACTGTGCATGTAGTCTGAGCACGGCAGAGCACAAGACTATCACCTCTCATGTTCTAGGCACTGTGTCTATATTAATGTAGCTTAAGGTTGAATTATCTGGTTGCCATATCACATTGTCAACTAATAAAGAGAGTCCATCAAAACCCCCAAGATCCCTTCCAGCTTCTTCCACGTCTGGCATAATCTTTTCTTCAGTCATTATCATCTTTGGTATTCTATGTTCTAAAGTACCTCACAAAGCTCCAGTGTTCTAGATTTTGAGGTCTCCTTAGATCTGATATTCTAAGTCTCATGTTTTAAAGTCTTCTGACTTTGTTTTATGTTTCAAACCATGACCTCCTGGTAGTGTGGGTTGATTTCAGGGAGTCCATTATTCTTGGATGGGAAAAAATATATATATTATATATATCTCCTTATTTTCATTAAATGGAAATTTAGTATTTCTTTAATTATAGTATGTCTTACATATATAATTTAATTATAAATTTAAAAGATATTCTGAGAAGGGGTCTGCTGGCTTCACCAGACAGAGGGGTCTATGACACAAAAAGGTTAGAACTCTTCTTCTAAAGGTTTTTCCAGCTATTAGTATTCTGTGATTCTTTGATTCTATGACAAAGCCTGGATATCTGCTTAAAGCCATAGCTTGAACCCATCTTTTTAGATTTCTGATCTTAAGCTCCTTTACTTTGTCAACCAAGATGGATTTATTGTTACTTCTGAATTATTTTCTTTCATTAGTTTTTCATTGTTCTTTCTGTCTCACTTCTAATATTCTTTTCTTTCTCTACAACAGAAACATCCATGCCAAACCTCTTGTCCTACAAATCCTTCTTTTCCCTAAAATCACTTTGTTGGATCTTTGTTCAACTGAATCTAACCCTACATTAAGAGAAATGTTTTTGTGTCTATAGAAGGAATATTCTGGGTGAGCCATAAACAAACATTGCTATAAATCTATGATAACTTATGATGTGACACAGGTAGCATGGTGTAGAGAGGCCCCATGGTGTAGCAGAATGAATCTAGTGCCTGGAGCTGGGAAATCTGGGTTGGAGTTATGTCTCTTCCTCTTACTATTTGTATTGTGATAGGCCTGTCAGCCTCCCTGAGTTGTAGTAGTTGTAGTTTCTTGTAAAATAGGAAAATAAAATGTAGGGAGGCTCAGAACCTGGGAGAGTTATTGCTGGCTGTGGTTGTATGTGAAAGGCAGTCAGGTATAACAAAGGAATTGAGTTACAGGGTGATAGCCTCATGATAGTTATCACCATCTAAAAATAGTCTCCCATGTATTTTTTTTTTGCCTTTGGCCAGCTATTCCATTCTTTTCTTAGGACACTGGGTATATTTTAAAGCAGGAGAGGATAGGGAGGAAGAGTGGAGAAAATTTGAAGTACCTTGGACCCACACAGGTCTATGTGATTTGATGATACCCTCTGAAATGGTTTGAAGGGGAAAACAAGTTGTCAATCAGGAATTATGTAGTTAAATGGGCATTGCTAACTTTAAATCATATAGAAGCTTGGGGAAAGGACCCTGAGACTTCTAGCAGGAGGTAGTTAAAAAGATAGACTAAATATCCATGGGGTCTAATTCACTGGTAGGCTGTTCTATGTTACAAAAGAGCTTAGACCAAGGAGCTATGATTTTGGGAGTTTATAGGCCTCTCCTGATGGAAAGCTACTTTTCCTGAGTCCAATTATTGGTTGTATGAGGGCACTGCTTTCCAAAAAGAGCTGAAGCTTAGTTTCTAAGCTAAAAAATGGTGGGACCAACACCTTTTAATGAATGGAAAAGCATTTATTAACTGCTATGTGCCAAGCATTCTGCTAATGATAGAAATACAAGAATATCCCTCAAGGAGCTTATTTTCAAACAGGAGAAGAAAATGGGGAGTAGTGGCCAGGGAATTGTGTTTTGCTTAGAGAAGCCATAGGGTTAGTGACTATAATTATAGGGTAATTGCTTGACATCTACTTTCCAGGAATGGTAGTATGATATTGTATGGTTTGACTACTGTTCCCAGAAGTAGAGGTGGTAGGGGAAGATGGGAGAGGCAGGGCAAGATGGCTGTAGCAAGGATATGGCAGTAATAGTTCTGCTAGGTCTGGGTCAGGCTAGTCATGGTGATTGCTCATTAATCAGAAGCCCAGTGCCAAAGGGTAGAGCTGGAGCTGGAGGTCTAGGTTGGAGGGAGAAACTGGAGTGCTGATCCTGGTGGGAAGATATCTGGGGAACAGTTCAATAGATGTCAGCAATGAGAACAGTATAGGAGAGAGTCAGAGGTAGGGAGTATCAGAGACATGCTGTGCCAACTGGTGAGAATCAGTGGAGATGTGACAGCCCATTGAGAAGCGGTGGTGATGCAGTAGCTAGTGGGGAGCAGGCCAGGAGAGCAGAGTGAAATGTTATAGCCAGAAGACTGTGTTGGCCCTACCATGTTGGAAACATCAGGCTCTATGCATGTGCCTTGCTCTGTGGTGTGTGTGTGTGTGTGTGTGTGTGTGTGTGTGTGCTGGCCACTTGTGTTCCCAATGTAGATACCCATCCATATGTGTTCCCATATATGTTCATTATTCCCTCTTGGTGATGTGTGTTTGTGTTTGTAGAAGAGTGCCTCAGGCTGGTGGGAGTATGGGCTATTGCTGTTTGTTTCTTACTATGTTATTTCATTAAATGTTCATTGTTTGAACTCAGGATCTTGGGAGCTGTGCTTTTGAGTAGTTAACAGCTCAGAGTACATTGAACCTGGGGTAACTTTTCTGGTGTGAGAGGGCAGAATGCTATAAATATTTGGATTGTTTACTTCATGTTTTGAAGGAAAATGTTTTGTAAACCTTAAAGTTCTATAGAAATCTGAATTAACAAAATTTTAACCCCTGCATAACATGTAAATGATACTCCTTTTTTTCTTTCATTTTAAGATTTTCATGGCCCTTTAAGAGTTGTAGACAAATGAAAGCACAGTGAGAAAAATCAGGTGGCAACTAGGCAATCTCTTAAGGGAATCATAGATTTAGAGACGAAAAAGACCTCAATAAACCTTGTAGCACAAGCCCGCATTTTAGGGATTAGGAGGCTGAGATCCAGGGAGAAGTAACTTCTCCAAGGACCATAATGCCTCAGGACTGGAAGGGACTTTAGAGGCCATCTATTCCAACCTCCTCATTTTACATATGAGGAAACTGAGGCTCAGAGAGATTAATTGACTTGCCTATCAGGCTGAACTCAGGCTCTCTGATTACAAATCCATTGCTTACTCTACCACTTTTCCTCTAAAGGTTACCCTGGTAGTAAGAGTCAGGATTTGAACTCAGGTCCCCTAACTCCAAATTCAGCTGTGTTTCCACTGTACTGCTTTGCCGTCATAGAAGGGATTCTTGCCCAGGTACTAGTTGCTCTTTTCCAACTTTCACGATCTGTGATTTGGTGCAATTTGGTGAAAATTCTTGCTGGCCTCCATTAAACAGGCCTCATTTTTATGATCTGGTGATTACTTAGCATCCCTGTTTAAAAGCACTTAAACTCAACATTCTAAACCTGTAAAAGTTATTTCAGAGAGTGAGACACTCTGATAGCGGGGAGGAACCTTAGTGATCACCCGGTTCAAGCCTCTCTTTTATTTATCAAAGGCACACAGGCCTGACTAAAATCGAGAGGGTGAGAGAGTTTCTCTCTTGATTTTTTATATGCTAATCATAAGTGGGTTTGAGGGCAGTTTTTCTTTGACTATTGAAAAAAAGTGGCTGCTTAGGTGCTGCCATTGTATAAACATTCTAAACAATGGTGGCTTGTGTAGCCTAATAGAACTTCACCGGCTCATATTTCTCCATAAATGGCTCCCTGGCTGATGGGTTGGTTAATGTTCTTCCTTGTTTCAATCAATCTGATTATTCTAATACTCATCATGCTTGTGATTCCTTGTTTGATAAAACCCCGACGGTTAAGGGGGAAGTATTCGTCATCTTAGCACCTGGTTTCTGGAACAAAGTACTCACCTCCCAGCTGTGTCAGCCATTTCAAAATAACCTTTGTTCAAGTATATCTGAAAGACCTTGCATCTGCATCATGCCCCACATAAGTAGAAGGCCGATAATTTTAGGCCGGAAGGGTTTTAATAGGTTGACAGAGGTTTACCTAGAAAGTTTACCTAGAAGAAAGCCTAAAGATCATTTAGTTCAAGCCTTTCATAAGCAAGTGAGGCCCAGGGAATTGAAATAACATGTGCTAAATCATCTGTTTGGGAAATGGCAGAATACATTTCCTTTTTCTCTTTAGCTGGCATTCTTTCCGTGACACTCTACCCAATGCCCATTGATTTGGGCAGGGTTAGGAAACATGGCTACCTTTTCATTTACATTGTGAGGTGGGAGGCCAAAGAAAATGGACTATTTTAATGATTTATCAGTTTTCTAAATGGATAACATGATAACACACTTTGAGAGTGCTGAACTTCAGAGAATTAGTCAGAGCTGAAAGGAACCATAGAGATCTGTTAGTTCTACTCCCTTATTTTTCATGGGAAGAAACCAAGGCCCTGAGTGGAGAAGTGACAAGATAATGGTGCAGAACCTAGTGCCACACCCATAGTGTAATGTGTGGCCATCCACACTCTAGTTTATTTTTTATTTTTTGCCCTTTTGAGATTATATTTTTTGTTATTTTATTTTAAACTTAAATGCTGAAACTTAAATACACAATAAGAAAAGAAAAAAAAGCATTTCCATGTGCACAGCAGAACATAATAGGATTCAAAATATACAGCAATAAATTTCCATTTCAAGAAAGCCTATATAATAAATACTGCACATTGTGTTCAGAGCTGTCCATCTTTTCTTTGCTTCCTTGTAAATTTTCTTTTGTTCTCTGCTGTTCACTTTTTACTTTGTTTTTTTTCCCCCTTCCTCTCCTCCCCCTCCCCAAGGCTACAATTAAGTTCAGATATTTATATATAGATGCATATATATACATATACCCACATACATATACTTACATACATATACACATATATATACTTAGATATCTATAATCATACTCAAATACAGACATACATTCATATGCATCTATGTAAGATCATTCTATACTTATTTGTCCTCTGTTTCTCTGAGGGTGGATAACATCTTCCTTCGTAAGTCCAAGTCTTTCCATATTTTTCTAAGTCCACCAATTCATCATTTCTTACACTACAGCAATATTCCAACCTTATACTGTCTAGTTATTTTAAATATTCTAACACAATATTGATTAATATGGCTGACATATAGTATAGTTTCCCTATTTTTTTGTTTTGATAAAGTCTATTTTAGCTTTAACTTTGTCCATCCACACTGTAGTGCCTCACCCTTTTTACAAAGGCCCTTGGGATGCCCACTTCCTCTCTGCACTGGCTTGTTCATTCAACCTGCCTTTGCATTGGCAAGTCTCGGTTTTCCTGGGAAGACTACTACAATGTGACCACACTCGCCCTCTTTCAGCATTTTTAAGTGTAATGCTGTTGAGGGGAACACACTTTCCTAACTTACTACTTTAGTACTTTTGAATACCCACTTATGTGCTCTCATTTACCTACATTTACATAAACCAGTCACTCATAGGGATGACACTTTTAGATCTTAACCATAACCACTTATTTAACAGTAAGGCAAAAAAAACAAAACAAAACAAAAAAACCCCAAAACATAAAACCACCCCTCAGGCACTCATATTAAAGTAAATGCAAGAATAATGAATATATCCTAATCCACATGTAAATCTGAGTTATGCTCTCCCACCAATGCATTCAGCACTTGTCAGGGAGAATGGGTACACACTTACAGAAACCTGGGAGTGATCACAAGAATGATGAAAATCCATGTGTCTGGGGCAGCTCACAACTTTGGGCTGCAGACTTTGATGTCATTAGTTCATTCTGGAACTTTGTACTGTACAAAGTTGCTTCTATGCTAACTGCTACCCTTCTAGTCCTAACTGTTCTCCAGCTGGACAGACCATTTTTGTTGTTGTTTCAGTCCAGTCTGACTCTTTGTGACCCAATTTGGAGGTTTTTTTTGGCAGAGATACCAGAGTGGTTTGCCATTTCCTTCTCCAGCTCATTTTACAGGTGAAGAAACTAGGGCAAACAGGGTTAAGTTACTTGCTCAGGGTCACACAACTAGTAGGTATCTGGGGCTAGATTTGAACTCAGGAAGAGCAGTCTTCCTGATTCCAAGCCCAGTGCTCTATCCACGGTACAACCTAGTTGCCCCTTGTCAGACCATGCTTTCTTCTATTCTTGAGCCAAAGAAGCATTTACAAACTCTTTCAAATCACTGTCATGCTTAAAAGGGCTCTGAAAAAGTCTAGGCTCTTGATCTGGATAGCAGCTCCCCCTGAGCCAGAACACTATATTGCTTGCTAGGCTGGTTCTCTCTGAGCAAAGCAAACAAGGCCAGCCAACTCTTCACTTTCCAGAATTCTGTGGCATCCAATTAGATATAATTTCTTTCTCTTCATCAACACCTGTCTTCTCCTTTTCTGCTTTTCCATTTCAAGCCAGAATGGGAAGCAAAGAACAGTAGCTGCTTTGGAGATGCTTCACCTCTCTTAAATTCTAGGTAATGCTGAAAAGCAGGGAGTAAAAATAAAATCCTCCTTTCAGGAATCTCCAGGCTCTCTTCAGACCATCAGGAATCATGTAGTTGAAGATTTCTCTCAGCTGACTCCTCTAGCTACCACTTCTTCACACAACTCCAACAGAACTGGCCTTTCTACCTCGTACTGTGTCTTTATTCTTCTGTCCATTTTTGACCCTTCCAGACAATTTTCTTTAATCTTTTAATTATCCTTCATATTGGTGCCTCCTGGTACTCAATAGCTTATCTTTCATTTGTAATACAGGTTTTGGGCTCACTGTCTCCACTCTTTCAAGCAATAGATGGTTGGTTTCCTAGAGAGGGAATGGTTACCAATCCTTTGTTTTCGAAGAGGACCAATGACATCATGGGGTGATGTGTTGACTTGTGTGTAGATTAGATTTAAGTGAGGCAGTGTTGCACAATGTCATCAACCTCTCTCTTCCAGAGTCATGAAATCCAGTGGCAAGACAAAAGTCAAGATAACAGGTGATGGTCTGGGATGCAGTGGATGTCCTTGGCATCTTTGATGTCTGACCAAGCCCTAAGACTCCATAGTGCCTGCTTCAGCTGCCTTCATGGCCTTTGGAACAAATTGTTCTCATCTACCTATTCTGCCTTGGGAAAGTCTTTACATGCTTGGGGTAGACACCTTAAATCACTGACAGGTTTCAGGCCTGTTAGTTACCCTGAACCTGGTTTAGCCCATCTGCCAAGATGGTTTACCAGGGTGTGGTCACTGTGCATGCTACAGCTTCTTGGAGCCACAGGTGAGAGCTGAGTGCCAGGTGGACACCAAAGGTGAATGAGTAGCCTTGAAAAGAGCTCGGCAAGCCCTCACACCAGAGGTGCTAATCCTCCTCCTGAACTCCCCATATCCCCCTAGAGTAATTCTAAGGGCTAGGAGGTTATTTGTATCATTCTCACTATGTACTCTTACTCACAAGACACTATCCAGTATATTATTAACCACTTAATATCTCCCCAATATCAAACAGCCAGTTAATAGCAATTGGATTTTACAAAGGTTTATTTACTATAAAGGTATAGCAAAGGTCAAAATATAAAAACACCCTTCCCCCAAAGTCTGGTACACACTCTCCTACACGTCATACAAATTTTGGAGGGAAGTGGGTACAAGCTTAGACAACACATGTGGAAAAGGGGTAACTCAGAGATCTTGGTTTGATGGAAGTCCTTTTCTACTTTTGAGGAGTCTGCATAAAGATTTGCTTATGGGTCTGTGGTTCCTTGCTAGGCTCTGGGAGTAGGGCTTTTGTGGAATCCTGAACTCTTCTCTTTCGTCTATTCTCAGCTTCTAGCTGGATGCATTATATATTGTTGGTTGTCTCTTCAGTGGCATGGTCAAATGTGGAGTGGGAGGTGGTAGAGAGAGAATGTAACAATCTCTCTGGGCCTCTCTCCCTCCATCCTTTTGTGCTTTCCCTTTATCCCCAAGTGCAAAGATCTGCCTTCTCAAAGCCCTCTTAAAGCTTGACACCCAAAGAAGTTGCTGGGATCCTTTGGTTGGAACATTTTCCTCTTAAATACCTAGGCTCTGAGGTGTGTTTAATTCTTTCCCATCATCCCATTTCATCCAATGGCTTGAAACATTTCACTTCACAACTTGATTAATTAGATTATTTACACATAGTCTGTACCTTTGATTGATCTGATCAATTGATTCAACCGAGGTGACTGGGAATTGTTCAAATTTATTTTATACCTTTCGTTGATTCTATAACTCTAAGAAGTTTCTTACCTAGCAAAGACATCAGGGCTTAGACTATCTTGTTATACCTAAAGACTGTGAAATGAAATGTCCTAATTTAACTGTCCCATAATCTCTAAAAGATTATTTAATTTTACCTTCTTAAGTTTTAAAATAGTTACATGCAAATGATCAGAGGGACCATAACATCCTGTAGCTCTACACATTTATCAGTTCTCAGTGATCCTCTCCCATAGACTATGTCTTTAAAACCTGTGTTTCTCATACTTACATCTTAAAAGTTTTCAATAAATAAAAGTTTTTTTTAAAGTTCTTTTAAAATAATCATATGGTTCACATACAGAATAGGTAATGCCCTACATCCTTTAGGAGGTGATTTAGGCTTTTATGTTTATGTCATAGCTTATTTTCTGCTCCTAAATCATCACAATCTATCTGAAAACATTTCTTTATATGTGCATTTGTAAGGTTTTTTTTTATGAAACTGAAGTTCTTTTCTTTCTCCTTTTAATCATCACACTGTTAACCTACAAAACAGTAATATTTTATATCCTTTACCAGGTGAAATTATTATTTTTTTTCTCATTTCAGTACCAAACTGCTCCATATGAAAGAGACTGTATCTTACATCAGACTGTAATTTAAATCTCCTGACTCCAAGTCTAAGGTATTTAGTGTGTATTAGGTATTTATGTACTTTAAATTCTGGAATTATGAGGAAATATTTTAGAATCAGAATCTCAAAACTGTGAGCCACAGAGGTTATCTAGCAACTGCTAGATATGAACAAATAGAGAACTAAGAAAGTTTAATGACTTGCTCACAGTCACATAGGTAGTAAGCATCAGAAGTGAGATTTGAAACTGGGGCCTCTGACCCCAGAGACAGGGGTCTTGTGCCTTCATATTCTGAATCATACTTGACCAAGAATCAATTCTATAGCTTCCACAATAAATGATCATCTAGCCTCTATTTAACAATCTCCAGGGAAGGGGAATTCATGAATTCCTTAGACAGCTCATTCTACTTTTGGAAAGCTCTGATTATTAGGAAGTTTTTCTTTATATTAGACTGAAATCTTACTTTTTTGCAACTTTCACTCATTGTGCCTAATCATCTCCTTTAAGGCCAATTAGAGGAAATTTCATCTCCCTTCAACGTGATAACATTTGATATGTTTGGAGGCAGATATCACCTCCCCTCTAAATCTTCTCTTCTCTAGGCTAAACACTCCTAGTCCCTTCTATTGCTCTGCAGAGAGAACACTCCTACCCTCCTGGTCATGTTTTGCTTTGCTACTAGCCTTCCAAATCCTATTCAGATGCTATAGCTTCTTTATGGAAATATATCAATGTAGGAATCACCTACCGAACCTTTCATTAGGGACTTCAATTTTTTCACCATTTTAATGCCAGAAATCACTTACACGTGATTTACTTTGTAATTCTTTGCCCTTATCTGCCTCAGAGAATTCCTATGCTTGAACTATAACAATAGCCTTCTGGATTGTCTCACTTCCTCAAGACTTTCCCCACTCCAATTTATCCTTGACTCAGCTGCCAAACTAATTTTCCAAAAGTACAGATGGGACCATGTCACTCCCTGCTCAAATAAACTACAGTGGCTCTCTATTACTTCCAGGATTGTACATAAAAATGCTCTGTTTGGCATTTAACACCTTTTACAACCTGTCCCGTTCTACCTTTCCAGTCAGTCTTCTTATATCTTATTCCCCTCCATGTACACTGGACTCTTTGCTGCTTCTCACACATGAAAACTTCATCTTGCACCTTCAGGATGGCTGTCGTCCATACCAGGAATGCTCTTTTTCCTTGTTTCTACTTCCTGGCTTCCTTCAAGCTTCAATTTAAATTTCACCTCTAAGAAGTCTTTTCTTGACCTCTCTGTTCCCCTCTACTCCCACTAGTGCCTTCCTTCTCAGACTGCTTTCTATTTACATTGTACATATATAAGTATGTGTGTATAGTTATTTGCATGTTTTTTTTCTCCTATTAGAATTGAACTCCCTGAGTGCAGGAGCCATGTTTTTATCTTTCTTTTCTCAGTGCTTAGCACAGTTCCTGGCACGTAGTAAACACTTAATAAATGCTCGTTGACTAAACTGTGAGTGACACATTCAAGTAGCCAATATCTAGCCTCTTCCTTCTGGGTGAACAAGGGAGGTGACTGCAGAGGCTGTCCACATCTTCAAAAGGAATTTCCCAGGTTGTCTCATTGTCTTTTTAGAGCTTTGGACAATTATGGTGCTCTTTGACAAGGTGCCTGGGTTATTTTTTAATTTTTTTTTTCAGTGAGTAGCTAAGCTATGTGTAAATTGAGGGGAATGGTGGTTTAGAACTCTATGGGGACTATCCCCTGGGCTATTGGTTCTGTCCAGATTGGCACTCATACTAAGAGAGCTAATTTGTATATGTGCCCCACCCAGGATTATTTCTGGGGCACTCTTTGTGCAAAGTTATTTACCACAGTCTTGCCTTTCAACCAAACTCATCTGAACTCCTGAGTTATTTCACCTCCTGTAGTCTGTCATTTGTAACTGGTTCCAGCCCCTTTGAGAAATAGCTGCTCTCTGGAATTCATCAGCACTTTGTTTTCGGACCAGAAAGGGGCACAAATACCTTATTACTTTACAGACTTATGATCATAGGATTTTAGATTTAAAGGGGCCCTTAGAGTCCATCTATTCCAACCTACTCCTTCAATAGATGAAGAAACTGCTATTTACCTAGAGCATTCAAGGGAAATTAACTTCTCTGCTCAGAGCCTTTTCTGTCAGGTCTCGGGCTGACAGTATCAGGACATCTTTCTAAGAGGAAGAGGAAGGAGGTTGGGGTAGAGGAGGTATGTGGGTGTGTGGGTAGGTGAAGGTGCCATTCCAAGTTCTACTGTATTCAGAATTTACCGTAAGCCAAGAGCTTTATGAGGTATCCTTCCTTCTTCTTACCCACTAGAGGCATATTTTCTTTTTTCTACTATCCTAAGTAAGCACAAGTGAGATCTTTTGAAACGCGACTCGATTCACTAGTGTTCACAAGCAAGGCTGGCTCAATAAAGATGAATGGATCAGGGGGCACAGCCTCAGAAACCATCTAGTTCATTTTACAGATGACACAGTCCTGGGAAGCTAAGTTACAAGATCACATAAGTCTTACACATCAGTGAAATAAGCACAATTTTTCTTGATATTCCCCAACTACAAATGATCTCTCCTTCCTGGGAACCCCTCTAGAGCTTTGTCGGCTTATTCTTTTGTGGAAAATATCATTCTACATTAAAGTCTTGCCTCTCATATTTGCTGCCTGGATGTATTTGGACAAATCACTTCACCTTTTTGAAACTCAGTTTGCTCAATTGTAAAATGGTGATAATAATGCATTTATTAGTTAATAGAATTATTGTGAAATAAGTACTTAATAAGCCTTCTGGTGACATATAAGTGTATTATTATCATTATTAGCATATTTACTTATTTTATCTTTCCTGCTAAATTGTATGCTTTTTACATGTAAAGACTGCCAGTTTCCAAAGTCCTTAGTAGAGCATTTTGTACAGAAAGCCATAGAGCTTTAGAGCTATAGAGGTTAAATTCATTTTGCAGATTGAAGCATACTATTTGCCCTTTTTTTTTCTTCTGTTTTGTTTTGTTTCTTCTTTCTTGTGGTTCCTCCTATTGGTTCTAATTCTTCTTTACAATATGACTAATGTGAAAATATGTTTAATAGGAATGTATATGTAGAGCCTATATCAGATTGCACGCCGAGTTGAGGAGGGAGACAGGGAAGGAGAGGGTGAAAATTTAAAACTCAAATGGAAGTGTTTATGGAAGTGAATGTTGAAAACTAAAAATAAATTAATTAATTTAAAAAAATAAAGCCAAGGACAGCCGTGCTCTGGGAAAAAAAAGATTAAATTCATTTGAACAACTCTATGTTATGAACCCATACTATGTGAGGAGGTAGTTGGAGAGTGAGCTGATTTCAGAGCCAGGAAGATGCAGATTTAAGTTCCACCTCTGACAGACTGGCTGTGTGACCTGGGGCAAGCTATTTAATTTCTCAGTGTTTTATCTCTCTAACTCTCTAACACTGTAAGTTTCAAAGAAAGGGATTTTTCTCATCTAAGAGTACCATGTACTGAGCAAATCACAGGCCTAGACCCTTTTGTTGTTATTGTTGAGTCATTTCAGTCATGTTCCTCTCTTTGTGACCCCATTTAGGGGATTCTGGATCCTCATCCAGATCATACCCCCTACTGTAGATCTCCTTCAGGGTTCTATCCTGGGATAGAACCTCTTCTATTTCTTCTCTTCTCCCTCTAAGTGTTTTACTTGGTGATCTCATCAGTTGCCATGAATTTAGTTACCATTTCTATGTTGATGATTCTCAGATCTACCTTTTCTATCTCAACTTCTCTGCTGACCTCTAATCTCATATCTCCAACTGCCAATCAGACATGTCAAACTAGAGGTCCAGTAGACATCTTAAACTTGTCTAAAACAGAACTTATTATTCCCCTCCCCCCAAATCCATCCCATTCTCTATTACTGTAGAGGGAAACCATCATCTCAGTCCCCCAGGCTCACAACTTAGGAGTCATCCTGGACTCCTCACTATCTCTCACCACACATATCCAAGCTGTTGCCAAGACCTTTGCAATGTATATGCTAGTATATGGCCCCCTCTCCTCTGACACTGCCACCGCTCTAGTGCAGGCCCCTATCACCGCATGCCTGGGCTATTGCAATATCCTGCTGATAGATCTACCTGCCTCAAGTCTCTCCTCACTCCGGTTCATCCTCCATTCAATCACCTAAGTGATTTTCTTAAAGGGCACAATGGACTATGTCACCCGGCTACTCATGAAACTCTTGTGACTCACTATTGCTTCCAGAGCAAACACAAAATGCCCTGTTTGCCACTAAAATTTCAGCCCTCTCCTGCCTTGCTAGTCTTCTTACACTTTATTACCCACAAAGTACTCTTTGATCCAGTGACACTGGCCTCCTGGCGATTCCACTTAGAAAAAAGACTCTTTCTCTCCGCTCCGGGCATTTTCTCTGGCTTTCCCTCACTCCTAAAATGGTCTCCCTCTTCAATTCTGCCTACTGACTTCTCTGACTTCCTTTAAGTTATTTTATCTTTTATAGGAAGCCTTTCCCACCCCTTTTAATTTTAGTGCCTTCTCTCTGTTAATTATTTCCTATTTATCCAGTGTATAGCTGGCAATGGATAGAGCTCTAGGGTTGAAGCCAGGCCTCAGACACTTACTAGCTGTGTGATCCTAACCAAGTCACTTAACCTTGTTTGCCTCAGTTTCTTTATCTATAAAATGAACTAGAGAACGAAATGGGGAACCACTTGAGTATTTGTCAAGAACCACCCCCCCAAAAAGGGGGCCATGAAGAGTCAGATATGACTGAAAATGACTAAACAAAATAGCTTGCTTTTCATATATTTATTTCATGTTGTCTCTCTCATTAGATTGTGAGATTCTTGAGGAGGAGGACTGTGGTTTTTTTGTTTTGTTTTGTTTTTGCCTCTTTGTATTCCCAGTGCTTAACATAGTACTTGGCACATAGTAGGTGCTTAATAAATGTTGATTGATTAATCTCCGCAAACTATGACACTGTTGATCATCCCCTTCTTGATATTCTGTTCCCTAGATTTTTATAGCACTATTCTCCTGGTTCTCCTTCTGCTTATCTGACTGCTTCCTCTCAGGGTCTTTTGTGGGACTTTCATCCAGGTCATACACACTAATGGTGGATTTCCCCAAGGTTTTGTTCTGGGCCCTCTTCTCTTCTCCCTCTATACAATTTCTCTTGGTAATCTCATCATGTCTTATGGTTTCAATTACTTCTATGCAGATGGATGACTCCCACATCTACTTTGTCCAGCCTTAACCTCTCTCACAATAGCCATTTTCACAACCCCATTGGCTTATTAGACCTCTTGAATTAGACGTTCCATAGATATCTTAAATTTAACATGTCCAAAACTGAACTCACTGTCTACCCTGTCCCTCCTTCCCCCCCCCCATTTTTCCCCCCTTACCTAACTTTCCTATTGCTATTGAGGGTACTGCCATTCTCTCAGTTACCCAGACTAATGTCTTAGGTATCATCATTGACCCTGCAATTTCTTCCCCCCCTCCATATATTGAGTCAGTTGTCAATTCACCATTTGCAACATCTCTCTTATATGCCCTCATTTGTCCTCTCTCACTGCTACTGCCTAGTGTAAGAGCTCATTGCCTCACACTTAAACTATTGCAATGACCCTCTGGTTCATCTCTCTGCCTCAAGTCTCTCCCTACTTCAAATCATCCTCCACTTAGCTGTCAAATTTATCTTCCTGATGCAACTTTGACCGTATTACCACTCTCTTCCCCTCCTTGTCCCTCATTCAGTAAACTCCAATTGTTCTTTATTATTTCCTGGATTAAATATAAAATCCTCTATTTGGATTTTTTAAGCCTTTCCTAATCTGGCCCCTTCTTACCTTTCCAGCTTTCTCATACCTTACTTCCATGTGCTCTATGACACTGGTCTTCTTGCTGTTCTTTGCATGAGATGTTCCATCTCTTGTCTTCTTTTTCACTGGCTGTTCCCCATCCATGTAATGCTCTCTCTCTTCATCTCTGCCTCGATTTCCTTTGAGTTTCAGTTAAAGTCCTGCCTTCTTCAAGAATCCTTTTTATTCCTCCTTAATTTTGTTGTTCAGTTGTGTTCAACTCTTTGTGACCTCATTTTGGGTTTTCCAGGCAGAGATACTGGAATGGTTGCCATTTCTTTCTCCAGCTCATTTAACAGATGAGGAAACTGAGGTAAACAGGGTCTGACTTGTCCAGGGTCACACAGCTAGTGTCTGAGGCTAGATTTGAACTCATGAAGATGAGTCTTCCTGACTCCAGGTGTGGCACTTATCCACTGTACCACCTAGCTGCCCTCCTTAATCTTAGTACCGTGCTTCTGACAATTTATTCTATATATATATATATATATATATTTATACATCTTGTTTGCACATTGTTTCCTCTATTAAACTATGAGATTCTTGAGAGCAAGGACTTTTTTATACTCCCAGTACTTAGGATAGTGTCTCGCACTTAATAAATGCTAGTTGACTGATGGATTGACATTTTATAGTCAAGGAGACAGGTCCAGAGACAGGAAGACATTTGCTCAAGGGATTTGCATATCCAGTCATTTGCCAGCATCCTACAATACGTATGTTCATGTGTCCATGGCTCCCCTTTGCTTATAGGATGTGATACAAATTCTTGTCCTTGGCATTTAAAGCTCCAGTTTGCCTTCCTGGCCTTATTGTACATCATTCCAATGTACACACACTGTACTCCAGCCAATCAACAATATTAGTTATTCTCTAAACTTGCCTTGATGTCTTTTTATCTCCCTCTGAACATTCATATAGGTCACCTCTTTCACCCTCAGCTCCATGCTTGGAATGCATTCCTCCTATTGTTTACCTGTCATAATTTTTCTTTTCCTTCAGAGATGAGCTCAGATGCTATCTCTTCCGTGATGTCTTTTCTACTCTCCTTAGCTGGAAGCATTCCTTCATTCCAATTTTCCTACAGCACTTTACCTGGTTGTCTCCTATGCCTTTATTACTTGGCCCTGGTATTACACATATTCATATACATATTATATCTCCCACCCACCTTCCCAGTAGAATAGAAACTATGGAGGGTAAAGACTGGCACTTTTCATAGTTGTATCTCATTGCTTAACAATCCCTTGCAGAAAGTGACTGCTTAATAAATGAGTGTTGAAGTCTTCTGACTTCCTCTCTGATGCTCTTTCCACCACTACCCCTAGTTTGTTAATAGGCATCTGTCCAAAAGCATCTACTAAATTGTCCAATGAACTGTTGGCCACCATTCTTATAATCCAAACTTTTGCTTAAAGAGGGGGACAAGCCACTCTTCCTCAAATAGGTCCGTGGGAGACACCATAGTATCTTCTGTGGATTACAAAGAACACTGGTTTGCACAACCATGTTGCAATGTTAACCATTTTGAAATATCCCCCCAAAGGTATCAGTATAGAAAGGCTTGAGAAAAGGGAGAAATGTGGAGGAAGTAAGTGTTCATAAGGTGTTAGGTCAGCAGGAAGTGAGAAGTTGTTTCTAGCGCAGAGGATGTGGCTTAAGGCAAGGTATGAGAAATGAAAGTGGAGAAGGAAGTAGGAGTGGAATCTTGTGGAGCCTTGAAGACAAGGAAGTGGCTTTGTTGACAAAGGTGGGAGGGGAGAGAAGCACCAAACTAAATGATTGGGTTAGGGGTGGAAGGCCAGTCTCTTCCTCATTCTAGTACTCTTTTTTTTTTTTTGAGTTCCTCACAGTGGCCTGTGACATTACATATTTGGATAGTGGGTATCTGGTGACATTCAGACATTTAGTAATCTGGTTTGGTTGGTATCTAAGCAGAATATCCTTTCCTGACCAGTTAAATATCTTAATAAATGATGAGATGCTAGATTAAAATAGATTTCCTTCATTGTTTTATATATCTGTTGCATGCCTTATCACTTACTCAGGCCCAGTGATGTTCACCTATTATGCCTGACATTAGAGGCAACACTTGTGTCTTCCATAACCTAAGAGATTATTTTTATTCAAAAAAGAAAGACATTTAATAGGGAAGGAAAGAGGCAAGAAATATTGGGAAAGAAACATACCTTGATTGATATAGATGATGAAGTGAGAGGCACCGTAGTTCAGTGGCCTAGAAATCAGAAATGGGTTTGGGTCTTAGCTCAGCCTCTTACCAGCTGAGTGACTTTAAGAGTTCTACCTCTGCTACTTGCAACACTAGCTGGAACTTAGATAATTCTCTAAACCTGGGGGAGTAGAAAAATCACTGGTTTGGTGTCAGATGATCAGAGTCTAAACTGTCTCAGCTCTGTAACTTACTTCCTTTGTGACCTTGGATAAATCACTTAACCACTATCCACCTCACTTTTCTCACTTGTGAAAGAAAGAGCTTGGACTAGATATTTTCAAAAGTAAATCAATTAACAAGCAGTATTAAGAGCCTCCTCTTCTCCCTACCACCTGGCCATACAGAAGAAAACTCCTTGAGGCTATGCTCTCCTGATTTATGAAAGACTTTATCCCCAGGACCACCAGACTCCTCCTTACCTGCAACCTTGCCTGGCTAAAGACCATTTTCTTCTCTCCCCTCACTTTCTCCTTTTTCCCATTTCTTATATGTTGTCTTCTCCCATTAGGGGGTAAGCTCATTGAGAATAGGAACTGGCTCTTTTGCTTGTACCTGTAACCCTAGTGCTTAGCATAGTGCCTAAAACATAGTAAGCACTTAATAAGGGTCTTTTTCTTTCTTCCTTCCTTTGTTCCTTCCTTCCTTCTTTCCTTCCTTCCTTTTTTCATTCATTCATTCATTCTTTCTTTTTCTTCCTTGTTTTGAAAGAAAGGGCACTAGAAGCAGGGTGCACTGGTGAGGGAGCAGAAAAGACTTCATATTGAAGGTGATGTTTGATCTGAGTCTTGAAGGAAACCAGGAATTCCCAGAGGTGAAGGTGGTTCTTCTTGGCTCTAACTCCTATGAACAAAATGAATGAAAAAAACATTTATTAAATACTATATATGTGCAAAACAATATGCTAAATGTTGGCAACACAAATACAAAATTCCACAAGGTTGTTGTGGGATAATGGACATCAAGAGCATTGTGGCCATAAAACCTGAGATAAATGTCAGCTATCATAGTTAATACAGCTACCAAACAAATCCAGTGTTATACATTTGTTTTACTTTACAAAATGCTGAAGCAAGATAGATTTTTCTGCTTGCTTGTAATGTACTCAAGAAAATGGACAGGGCAATATCCTTAGAATCAAGTAGGTGTAGGCTTAAATCTTACCTTACTTACCAACTCTGTGATCCTGGGCAAGTCTCCTCACCTGTCTTGACTCTCTTTCCTCATTTGCAAAATGAGGGGATTGGATTTGATAGTCCCTAAAGTCCCTTCCAGCCCTAAGTCTTGTATCCTATCCACCATAACTCACTCGTGTCCTTGTACAAATATCTTCATTCCTCTCCCAGGAAAGTCAGGGAAAGAAACAACTCAAACACTGTATTTAAAAGTCCCACACCTCTCCAAATCTTCACCTATTTTGTTTCTGAGGTTAACATTTTCTGCTGATGTCAGTCATACCACATCATGAATGTATAGTAAAGAATTTCATGTTGTAAAATTAGATTTTCACTGCTAATTAACATGGTTTTGGGCATTTTTATGGGAATGTTTTTGTAGGACTTGGATCTTACCTGGTACAATTTCTCTGGACATGTTTGACACATAATACTACTTTAATGCTTCATTAGTTCCATGATCTCTTTCAATCGATAAACATTAAGTGGGTACTAAGTGCCAAGCATTCTAGATGCTGGGGAATAAAACAAAACAAAACAAAGCACCAACTCTTCCCCCTCCTCCCCCTAGCTCCTTGAAGGAGCTTATATTCTCTTGTGTACAGGCACTCACTTCACTGACGGAGACTGCAACCTCTACATGCCTTCTCATCCTACGCAATTCATGTCCATGTTGTTCAACACATCTTCCCTAGGCTATCAACTCAAGTCATAGAAAGCTTACTGGTTTTTTTAGTACTTGAGGCATATTAATTTAGTACTTGAGATGTACTAGTTTAGGACTCAGGCTGTCTCTCTGTTATCCCTTACTCTGGATATGTGTTTGACCAATCTTTTTTACCAATCATACACAACCTCGTGGCTTAGTAGAGTTCAGATTTCAATATGAATATGATAGGATACTATTGTGCTATAAGAAATGGTGAAGAGGATGGTTTCAGAGAAACTTAGGAAGACTTAAATGAACTGACGCAAAGTGAAGGGAGCAGAACCAGGAGAACAATATACACAATAACAACTAATTTACAACAATTTATACTATAACAACTATATTGTAAAGACAAAGACCAGCACAATGACCAGCCATAATTAAAAGGAACTTATGATGAAGCATGATACACACTTCCAGACAGACAGGTGATAGATGGAATCAGAGTATAGGTGGAAGCATATTATTTTTTGGACATGGCCAGTGCAAGAATTTGTTTTGCTTGACTATATATGTTTGTAACATTCTTTGTTTTTCTTGCTTTCTCAATGGGGGGGGGGAGGGAGAAGATGAAGAAGGTGCTCTGTTTGGCATTCAAAGCCCTTCATAACCTAGCCTCCTCCCACCTTTCCAGTCTTATTGCACCTTATTCCCGGACGTATATTTTTCAATCCAGTGAACAAGACACTACATCTCTTTATTCTGTGCATTTTCTCTTCCTGGAATGTTCTTCTTTTTCTTCTCTGACTATTGACCTCATTGGCTTCCTTTTAGTTTCAACTGAAATCTCACCTTCTACCAGAAGCTTTCTCTAACCCCTCTTAAATCCAGTGTTTTCCTTCTTTTAATTAGTTCCTATTTATCCTGTTTATACCTTGATTTGTAGGTATTTATTTGCACATTGTCTCTCCCATTAGATTGTAAGCTCCTTGAGGGCAAGGACTGTCTTTTGTCTCTTTTTGTATCTTTAGCCCTTAGCAGAGTACCTGGCACTTAATGAACCTTTATTGAATGAATGAAGAGAATTGAGACTTGAAAAGACAACATAATTGAGTAATAATAAAGAAATTGCACTGCATTTGAAGTCAGAGGACTTGGATATGAATCTTTGTTCTTCTGTTTATACATTGTTTGATCTTGGGGTAAGTCCCTTCCTCATTCTGGAGTTCAGTTTTTTCATTTGAAAAGGAGAAAGTTGGACAAGCTGATTAAAGTATATTTAAACTTGTAAGGTTTTATGAGTTCTTTTCTCCCCTTTCCTTTCCCCACTTTTCTATCTATATGCCTTAAATCTGTCATCAAAGTGGTTCCTGATGAGTGCTGCCATCCTACCCCTGCTGCCTTAAAAGAAAAGCTTGGTGAAATGAGGTTAAATGAACACCCAGGGGCTTTCAAGGGGGAAAGATGCATTAAAGGACAAACTGAGGGTTTTATGTGGTACCCTGGAGAGCAGCCATGCCTGGTGCCTTTTACATGGGCTGATTGTATGCATATAAGCTTCAGGGCGCTTTTAGCACCAGCTGTCCTAGCCAGCTCAGGACCTGGCACTCGGCACAACATTGCACAGCAGAAAACAATATAGCATAAAACAAGAAACATCTTTGAAACTTTGTGTAGGACACTGTGTTAGCAGCAGGGGAGATACAAAGATCAGTTAGGCATTTTCCTGCCTTCAAGGAACTAACAGCCTGGCAAGGGGATAAAACACTAACACAGGTAGCTTGTAATGTGCAGTATTCTTCTGTAACTATATCAGGGAGTTGTAAAACAAAGTGCTGGATGAAATCGCTGGGGGAATGTCATTACTGGTGGGGGACCAGGAAAGGCCTCATGGGCTAGGTATATTTGAGCTGGACTTTAAAGGATGAGTTGAACTAAAGTAAAGAAGGGGAGGGAAGGCATTCTAGACATTGGGAAAAATATATACAGGAACACATAGGCTCAAGATCTTAGGATATGTTTTGGAGGTATGGAAGGAGAAGGGAAGGAATAAAAATTTATATAATGCCTCCTACATGCCAGGCATTTTGATAATTGCTTTACAAATATTATCTCATTTGACCCTGTGAGGTAGGTGCTGTTATTATCCTTCCTTTATAGTTGAGGGAAGTGAGGCAGATTAAGGTTAAATAACTTACTCAGGGTCACACAGCTACTAAGTGTCTGATTCTGAATCCTGATTCCAGCCTTAGCACTCTATCCACCACACCACCTAGCTGCCTCAATGCATAGAATAGTTCACCATGGGTATAGTGCAGAGTACAAGAAGGAGAGTTATATGAAGTTACTCTGAAAAGGCAAAGTGGTACCATGGAATATTATTCAGTTTAAATTTTGAGGAAACTGAGGACAAGAAAGAGAAATCAACTTGCCTAAGTTCACACTGGTTCTAAATGGAAGAACAAGATTCCAATCCTGATACTTTGACTCCAATGTCAGACAAAAGAGTCGGGGATCTTACCTGGTGGGCAATGGGGAGCCACTGAAGAGTTTTGATCAGAGGAAGGGCGTGACCATATATATTTAAAAAAGATTATTCTAAAAATGGCATGAAGGATTGGGAGTGTGTATATCAAGTTAAGTTAACAAGTATTTATTATGAACCTAACTTGTGCCAGGCACTGTGTTAGGGGCTCGATTGTATATATGAAGGGGAAGTCTTATTTGGAGGTGTCTGGGTACATGATTACCTATGTAAAGGTGCTAGCAGCGAGAATAAGAGCTAACACTTATATAACATTTCAAGGTTTATAAAGTTCATTTCATATATTACTTCATTTGATTCTTACAACCTCATAGCATATATTCTATTATTTTTCCCATTTTACAGATAAGGAAACTAAGGCTGAGAGAAGTAAATGACATTCTCAGAGTCTCAGAGGTAGTCAGTTCAGAAGAAGGATATGAACTCAGGTCTTCTTGACTTCAAATCCAACACTCTATCCATTACATCACTTAGAGAGGAAAGATGACACTTCTGTTGTGGAGATGATACCAATGGAATTTGGAAGGTAATTGGATATAGGAAGTGAAAGGGAGAAAAGAATCAAATGTAACCCCAGTTTTTGAACATGGGAGACAGAGAGGAAGGTTGTATCACTGGCAGAAAAAAGGAAGTCAGAGGGAAAAGCAGGTTTAGAGGATAAGTTAATGAGCTCACTTTAAGACTTATAAGGAAGGTGCATACCCTGTGAATTGCTTTGCCTGCTAGCTAGACCCTGCAAGTTTAGGTATCCTGTTGGTGGTCTGGGATAAAAAAGCTGCTGACCTCAGTACTGGAGTGGAAGCTTCCAACTTGCCGAAATAGCTAGAGAAGGTGTGATTTGGAAGGGACCTTAGAGATCATCTAATTGAATCCTTCATTGTACAGTTGGGGAAACTGAGGTATAGGGAGACAGCAGTGACTTGCTCAAAGTCAGGACTAATAGCACTTTACATCTACATAGTATTTTAACATTTAAAAAGCCTTTCCTTCATAACCAAGGAGGAAAATAGGCAGTTCATGTATTATTGTTGTCTTGTTTTTCATGATAAGAAAGTGGGGATTCAGAAAAGTGACATGATTTGCCCCAGGGCCATACAGGAGTTATTATCAGAAAGAGGATTTGAATCCAGGTCTCCTAATTTCCACTGAGCCACTCTTTCTGTGATCCTACGGATCTACTCCAAATTTAGAGCCAGAAATCTTGTTGGCACTTATAATTATGTTAACTGGATGAATGAAAACTGATTTCAATTCAGGAAAGTATGTAAAGAGATAATGAAGGGAAAAAACAAACAAACAAACAAACCTCAGTCATTTAAAAAAATTTGACAGCCTATTTAAACACAATATAATTAATTCCTTGGTGTTGTGAACCACATCTTCAGGGACTCTCTCATAATGTTTCTGGGGAGAGGGAACACTCAGATTTTGACTATTAGATCCTCCAAATCAACCAGAAAAATGATCAAAGGTACTGCTAGAACAATGGAGGAATTTTTTATTGTATCAATGGCATTTCATTAAAGACTTCCAATATACTTTGCAGGCTGCCAGAGAGTCAAACCGCATATTTGGCCCTATGTTGATATTATTTCCCTCATTTTGTTAATGATAGCCCAAATGTGAACATTGCTCAGGTAAAAAACTAGATTATAGATGAGACTACAGATTCAGTTATCAGTCCATATGATATATTATCGAGCATCTGTTATCTGTAGACAGTCCATGAACTTAACAATCTCATAATGCTTAGAGTCAAAACTATCCTGGGGTCAGCAGAGGCTTGCCCCAGGGGGCCTATGTCTGAAAGCAGGGCATGCATCCTTCCCTCACACTCTAGTCCCATCACTGACATAGGGGACTACATTTCCTACCAGAGGAGGTCACAATGGTTGACGTTAGGTAGACCGAGTAGCAAAGGAAGAGCTCATTTCCCCTGGATATCAGGGCGCTGTGGGGAGGAAGCAGCCTTTCTTCCCCTGCCACCTACCCCATGCACATGCAGTTATCCCCCAAGCCTTCAGTTATCCCATCATACCCCTTTCCCAGGGCCAATTTTCTCCATTGCCACACTGGTATAACTAAACACTGTTGGGGCAGAGTGCCTACGTGTTGCCTGGCTTGGAGATGTCCAGGATCACTCAGCAGTATTGGCTGCAGGATCAGTGGTGAGGAAGCACTCAAAGGTCTCTGTTCTATTCCTTCCTCCCTCTCAGCCAGATTTGCCTCAGGCGCTTAAATCCCAGTTAGGGCTGAGATAATCTTTACTCAGAAAGTACTGGAACCTTTCCTCCCTCCCCCTCCATCCCTCACCACCCCGCCCCCACCTTTTCCACTCTCTCTCTTCTCTCTGTTGAAATATTTTCCTTTCCTCTCTTTTCTGTCTTATTTGAGTTAAGGGAGAGCATAAAAATTGACCACTAGAAGGTTCAAGCTGTTGTGTGAGGCTGATTATTGGTGGACACTGAAGAAGAAAAAAGAAGGGCCAAAGAGAGGAATTATGGCATTAGGAATGGGAGAGGAAGGAAGAGGACTATGGAGATTTTGCCCCTATCTTGTGCTAAGGAGATGGTATGACAAGAGAAAAGGACCCTAGAGTCTGGTCCATGGCTTGCCTGAAAACCGGGGGACCAGGTAGGTGCATTGTTGGGCTGAGAGTGCCAATGAAAGTAGTAATAATTTATACAGACAAAGTGGGAAAATGCCACTTTCCCAGGGATTTTGCTGCACCGAGGGAATAGGGCATTTGTCACTGCCAGAAGACCCCTTGTATTCCTGGACTCTAAATGGCTCTCGGTATTTAGAGATATCTTTGAGACCTATGGTTGCTTGAAGGCAAGAATGTCTCTTTTGTTCTTTATTCTTCATTTTTTGGCACAGTGCTTTGTGTGTGGAATAAATGTATACATGGAATGAATGTAATTGAATTGGATTCAAGAGTCTCTATCTTGTCTTCCTCCTTGTAAGTAAACTTGCTTCTATAATTTCATGAACTGGATGCTTGCAATTAGTATATACTCTCAAGTCTCTTGGGATGGGGAAACCGTGTATATATTTCCTTAGGTTTAATGCATGGGGACTATGAGGAAAGAGAGTGAGAAACTCACCCAAGTTATATCTGAACCCTTTACATCCTGAGATCCTTTTCCTTGTTAAAAAAAAAGTCACAGTATAAAACAAATCTAAACTACATTTTTGTATTAAAAATGATCTTTTCTGCTTTAATTATTTCTTCCCTCCCCCCCAAATCCCAAATCCATACCTCCCATCAATCACCCATTTAATCAACCTTCAAGTAGTAAGTCATGTTTGAGGCCTAAGCACTTGCCAATTAGTCAGATGAAGCATACTGTAACAGCTGGTTTGGTCTTCTTTGCTCGATGACATAAGAAATTTCTCAGTCTCCTTGTCCCACTTCTCAGACCAAGATGAACACCCTCATGCTGCCACACCTCCATTAAAAGAGTGTGTTACTATCATGAAAGATACTACATTGCCATAGATAAAACAGATCTTATTTTATCTGAGGTGGGGTCATCAATAATTTGAATGAAACCGTGCTCAGCAAAACAAGTAAAGTGACATTCAAGTATCAGCATTCTTGGATTGGGAAAGAAAATAGGGATTTGATAACTTTTAAGCTAATTTGCAAATGGCTGATGGAGATGGATCTCCCCTCTGGGGAGCTGGGTTGTAATAATAAGGACAACAATAATAAGAAAAGAAGCAATAATAATAAGAGATGAAAAGAATGAGATAATAACGGTCACTGACATTTATATAACTCTTTAAGGCTTGCAAAGTTATAAGGCCCAAACAGATACTGTGTCACTTTAGGTTTAACCTTTCTGGGCCCCATTATCAAATGAAGATGTTAGACCAGAAGATCTCCAAGGTTTATTTCAGCTCTGATAGTTTATGAGTCTATAATGGAAACTTTATTTCCTTCCTTCCTTTCTTTGTGTCTCTGTCTCTCTCTCTCTGTCTCTCTGTCTCCTGTCTCTCTGTCTCTGCCTCTCTCTGTTTCTCTGTCTCTTTCTCTTGGTCATAGGCCTGGGAAATAAAATCTTTTGAAGAGGGGGCAAGAAGTATGTGTCTATTACAAAGAGACAGAAGGGGAAAGAAGAACTTCACGCCCTTGAGTAGGGACTCTTATTTTACATGCAGGTGCTCATGTCCCACATTCAGAGCTGCCTTTACCCATCTATGAACCTCTAACCATACCATTACTGTGGTCAACTAGGACTAGATTGTGTGAGTTGCCACCTAACTTGTAAGCCACACTTTCATGGAAAGCCTACAGCTTTCTTTAATTAAAGTCCTTTTTCTATGCGCTGCTGAGAGAAAGAAGTTTAAACATCTTTACCTTAGCAGCTGAGATCCAAGAAGATTAACACATGTTGATGGGCTTCTGAAATGTGTTTGCTTGAGCTCCGAGTAATGACTGAGCATATAGGTGAGATTTAATGCAGGAAATTCAAAAATTGAGCACAATTAGGTTAGTGTGGAAGATGGCGATAATATTTTAATAACATGGAGTTTATGCAAAAATTTGGCTTTCATCTGAGTAATTAAGACTAGAGAAAGGTTTAATGTGTATTTATTGAGCACGTAATAATAATAGCCCGTGATTTGAATACTAAGGCAATGTGGGTGTATTATGGGTCTTTTATTTTTTTCAGTTCACTGAAAGTTGACTCCTTTTTCATAATGTCTATGGAACTGAACAATAAGATTGGTTCTAAATTGAAATTAGAACGTTGAAGTGTTCCACCCAAGTCTTAGAAAAAATTACATCAGGAGAACACTTGATTCATCCTTAAAAGCTTGTGAGAAAATACTTTTTTGTAAATCAGTCTTGTAGATGTCTTAAAAATGTATTTTCGGCCCTGCTTTCAAAAGCTTGAAGGTCCCATCATTATTTGGGACAGCTGCATGGAACAATGTGTTCTAATGTGATACTGCCACAAAGGGGGTCTTCTTTTAATATGCTTCAAGGTTTGTGAATTTATAAGTGTAGACACTTCCTCCTAAGATGCTGATCACAACCCGTATGACTTTAATAGGCTGCCCGACCCAGAATAGGCTTTTATTGGTGTATTGATTGATTGATTGTCTTTGAGAGTGCTGTTGCTCAAAGAAGTCATCAATCTATAGGTAGCCTTGTGATCAGGGGCTGTCCAACCAACCAATCAATCAAATCAATTTTTTGAAAAGTATTTATTATTTGCTTTCTGTGATTCAGGTACTGTGCTAAGTGTTGAAGATATATGAATGAAAGTCATCATTGGGCCCAAATCTGATGCTTTCTTAGGTAATGAGTGGTGTGATGTGGGTTCCTGTGTAGTGAGGGTTGTCACTGAGTAGCTTGAAAAGAGGCAGAATTGACATTTCTAGCCTCTTCTCCCCTTACCCTTCTTTAAGGAAGACTTTAACTCCTGCTAGCAGGAGTTGGGGAGAAGCAGGAAGTTGGAACTTTAGGTCATTCTGTCCTTTTCAGAAAGAGGGAATGCCAGGCTAGAATTGTAACTAAATTCTCCCTTAGATATTGTTAGTCTAGGGGATATGATCTGGTTCAATCCAACTTCTGCTTGCTATGTCATTATTGAGGGGGAGGGAGGACTCCAAGTTTTTATCCAAGGCTTGACTCCTTTCCCACCAAATACCAGTGCCATGATAAACACACATAGTGAATAGCAAAGAAACCCATTTATCCAAATCAAAGCAAAACAAAAATCATAGAAGGTATACATAGGAGAATATATACCAGACAATATAGAGTATAGGAGCTCTCTCATTGGGAGCTAGCTAACTTAGTTCAACCAAGAGAGAGTTTTAGATCTGACCCAAGGGGAAGTTCCCTCAGATCTCCAGAGTAACAAACTGGGGGTGGGGACATGATGGAGATTGCCAGCTCTTCTCATGTCTTCTCTGTCTTTTTCTTTAGTAACCTGGAGTAGAGTTGGCCTCTTTCATCTTCCCTCTTGAAGCTGGAAGTCAGAAGCCTGAAGCAACTTTGATACTTGAACAATCCTGAAGAAGACCAGACACAAACTGAAATTCTCTCAATTTTGCCAACTCCGTCCATCCCTTCAGTCAGGGCAGGGCACTCATCTCTACCAATAAGGAGAGAACCCCATACCAATGGGCTCTGAGACTAGAGTTACACTTAGTTTGGCAGGAACTCCAAGACCTTGTGTTCTGGTAGCATCATTTTCAAGAAGGTAAGATCCCCTCTCCTACTCAACATGGCACCAAAGAAGAATATTAGTGGAACTCTTATCTTAAATTTTTATTAAAGTTTATTAAATATGTAATTGATAAAGTATTTATTTTAGGCCCATCCGCATTTCTTTCCCACTTATATAGTGTGGTTAATTGTTTGGTAGGGGTAGGATCATAGAATTTATTAAGGCTCCATAAAAAGGGGCCTTAGGGAGTATCTAACCCACATGATGAGTAGGGGAGGGTGAGGGCAAAGTAAGAGAAAGTATTTGCTAACTTAAAGTAAGAACTTCCTGGTTCTTCTTCTGGAACATCATGTGCAATGCTCCACAAGTGGCCAGTAGTGAATGTTGCGCTTCCTCTCCTACAGGCATAGAGCTAGAAGGTATCTCAGCTCAACCCTGTCATTTTGCAAATAAAGAAACTGAGGCCCAGTGAGAGGAACTGACTTGCCCAAGGTCACACAGATAGTAGCACAGCTAGGATTTGAATCCACCGCGTCTTTGCATTTTAGTAGAATTAAAGGCCACTGGCAATTTTGTTGGCTATTTTCAACCATAGAATCAATTTTTGAAATCCATAGACAGAGATGGGTTTGGTGGCACATACCTGTAATTCCTGTTACTAGGGAGGCTGCAGTTGATGGATTACTTGAGCTTGGGAGTTCCGAGCTTCTGTGGAGCTAAGACTGACTGGGTATCCAAACTAAGTCTGGTGCCAATATGGTGGGCTCCCAGGAGCAGGGGTCCCCTGGGTTTGCCTAGGGAGATGTGAGCTGACCTAAATAGAAGAAGGAATGGGTAAAGGCATTAAGGCCCATCAGCAGTGGGATTGGGTCATCAGGGGAAGAAGGGAGGGAACAAGCATTTATTAAGTGCTTACTATGTGCTAGGCGTAGTGCTAAACACTTTTCAAGGGTTATCTCATTGACCTTACAAGAGCTGTGGGAGATAGGTGCTATTACCATGGTTAAGTGACTCATCCACGGGTCTAACAGTTATTGTCTGAGGCTAGATTTGAACTCAGAACTTCCTAATTTCAGGCCCAGGACTTTCTCTACTTAACCACTTAGCTATCTTCTAGCCTGGGTAACAGGAAGAACCAGTCCAAAAAAAAAAAAAAAAAAGACAACACCAACAACAAAAACATAGGAAGGAACCAGATGGAAGGAGTCAGGAATTTAGAGCTATGCTTGCCTTTGACCTTAAGCAGTTAACATTCATTCGTTTTCTAAGTAGGTGATTTGGTCACGGCTTATTGCTGAGTATTTAAAGAGGTACCACTTTGAGGAAATAGTCATCTCCCTGGGCTCTATTCAGCTGGAATCATTAGAAAAAACAATCTTGCAAAGATAAGAGCAGTTACAGGCCAGACTGTCCCCCAAACTTGCTGTGATAGGCTGCTCCTAATGTTTTGCCCATATAGTACAAAGAACAAGGCCTTAGTCTTGACTCTTGTCTTGCCACTGGACTCTGATGACTGGAGGAGAAAGTGAGGCCAATGACTTTGTCTAGCTCTGCCTCACTTAAACCCAATTCACTTGAAAGTCTAGATATCGCCTTTGTGATGTCATTGGGCCTCTTAGAACTAAGGACAAACAACAAGGCCCTTCACAAGCCAGCCTTTGCTTGAATTATAATAGATAGAGACAAAGTACAAATTTCTCAAAGAATAAATTTCTTTTAGGCAGCATAGTCTACCACCATACTATTTGGTTGTAGTGGAAATAGAACCAAGAATTTCCGGTCAAAATTTTAACACCTATTGTTTTTATTCAGTTCAATTCAACATTTATTAAGCACCTTCTATGTGCAAGGTATTGTACTAGGTGTACAGGCACAAAGACAAAAATGACAATAGTCTCTGTCTTCACAGAGATTTCATTCTATTGGGGGAAAACAACGTACACACAGATAAGTAAATGCAGAATACTTGAAAATCAAATAAAAAGTAATTAAGCAGGGTGTACTAATACCTGGGGAAATCAGGCATGATGAAGGAGGAGAAATTTGAACTGAGCCTTGAAGGAAAATAGTTTCCTAGAGGCTGAGGTGGGGAAGAGGGCATTCTAGACATGGAAGACAGACTTCAAAGGCACCGAGGTGGGAGATGGAATCCCATGGGTGGGGAACAGGAAGCAGGACATTTTGATTGAAATGTAGTAGACATGAAGGGTATTAATATGTGATTGGCCTGGAAGGTTATGCTGAAGCCAGATTTGTGCAGTACTTTAATTTTCAAATGGGGGAGTTGGTATGTTTTACATGTTGATTCTTGTTCAGGTTTAGCTACTGAGGTCCCTTTATATTCTGAGATTCTATGATTATCCCATGATTCTTCCTCCATGAAGTGTTCTCTTGATCTCACTGTTGTTAATCCTTCTCTCTTCTCAAGTCACCTTACATTTACTTGTCATAGTATCATAGATTTGTATCTGGAAGGCACCTGAGAACTCATCTAAGCCCAACCCTCTCATTTAATGGATGAGGGAACTAAGTCTGAAAGGGGTGAAGGAACTGCCCTAAGGATCCCTTCATAGAAAGTAAGTTCTTTCAGGACAACAATGGTACTCTTTTCTTCCCCTCCAGCCCCAACTCCTAGCATGGTATTTTGCACATAGTAAGTAGTTGCTTAAATGTTGAAATGAAATGACCTGAGAGGAGCCCAGGTATCTTGACCCTAGGTCCACTTCTCTTTCCATGGCACCATATTTCCTCTTTCTTATAGTTTCTGTGACACTGGGCTTTCTTCTTGTGCTAGTCATTCCTTTTTCTTTGCTCCTTCATCTTCCTGTTTTCTAACTGTAGGTGAGATAGAACCAGAGTTCTATCATTGGGCCCTTTTTCTTCTCTCAATGAGATACCATGGGCTCTTTCCCCTAGTTAGTCTCTAAGGTCCATTCTAGTTCTAAATTTATGCTCCTATATGGAAGTCACATTGAAGATCTGAGTTTGAACCTCACCTTTGCTACATATTAGCTATGTCACTTTAGGCAAGTGATTTCATTTTAGTGTCTTTATTTGTCAAGAGAGAATTTGGGGCTAAATGATCTCTAAGGAGTGGGATGGAGCCATTAGTAGCTGAGTAGAAAATCAGGAAAGGCTTGATGTAGAAAGTGGCATTTGAAGTGGGCTTTGAAGAAAGCTAGGGATTCTAATAATTTTATATTTTATTTTTTTCCTCAATTACATGTAAAAACAATTTTAGCATTCTTTTTTTTTTCAAATATTAGTTCCAGATTTTCTCTCTCCCTCAATCCCCTCCCCTCTCATTGAGAAGGCAAGCAATTTGACATAGGTTATACATGTGTAGTCATGCAAAACAGGAAGTTAGGGATTCTAAGTGGCAGAGGTGAGGGAAGAGTTCATTCCAGGTCTGGGGAACACAGCCTGTAAGAAGGAGCAGAGCCTAAGGATGGGGTGCTTTATCTATGAAGAACAAGAAATAGGTTAGGCTAGAATTCAGAGTGCATGGAGTGGAATAAGTCCAGAAAAGAATCAGATGGTAAAGGGATTTATATATCAGAATACAGGAGTTTGATATAATACAGAATGTCCCAAAAGTCTTGGTGCAGTTCTAAGCCATAGGAGTTTAAAACCGCACCAAGACTTTTGGGGCCCCTGGCATATGTACACGTATGAAGGGACCATGGCCCAGTGACCTTCAGTCCCCTCTTGGCTCTGTTTCTCCAATTCTCCGGACTTCAAAATCATGCACTGGGTACCCTCATCCCCTCCCTCCTTTGAGCTCTCTTTTGTTGGTTGTCAACCCCTTGAAGACAGGGCAGACATTTTATTTCCCCTGCCTACATCCGAGCTCCTGAACTAGAACACAAAGCTTTCTGAAGTCCTGGGCTGTTGTATTTTTGTCCTTGGATCTTCCATGTGGAGCAAAGGGTTTTGCAATCAATGGGAACTTCGTAAATGTCTATTGAATTAAATTGTTGGACTTAGTAGGTGCTCAATGGGTTCTTGTTGATTACACCATACACCAAAATAAAGTCATGATTTAGATATAAAGGGTACATGATTTAGATACAAAGGCTGATACTGTAGGCAAAGTGAGAGATCAAGGAAGAGTTTACCTGTCAGATTTATGGAGAAAAGACGAATTTATGACCAAACAAGAGATAGAGAACATTATGAAATGCAAAATGGGTAATTTTAATTACATTAAATTGAAAAGTTTTTGCACAAACAAAGCCAATGCAACCAAGATTAGGAGGGAAACAGAAAACTGGGAAAGAATTTTTACAACCAGTGTCTCTGATAAGGGCCTCATTTCTAGAATATATAGAGAACTGAGTCAAATTTATAAGAATACAAGTCATTCTCCAATTGATAAATGGTCAAAAGATATGAACAAGCATTTTTCAGATGAAGAAATTAAAGCTATCTATAGTCATATGAAAAAATGCTCTAAATCATTATTGATTAGAGAAATGCAAATTAAAACAACTCTGAGGTACCACATCATACCTATCAGATTGGCTACCATGACAAAACAGGAAAATGATAAATGTTGGAGAAGATGTGGGAAAATTGGAACATTAATGCATTGTTGGTGGAGTTGTGAACTGATCTAACCATTTTGGAGAGCAATTTGGAGCTATCCCCAAAGGGCTATAAAAATGTGCATATCCTTTGACCCAGCAATAGCACTTCTAGGGCTGTATCCCAAAGAGATCATACAAATGGGAAAAGGACCCACATGTACAAAAATATTTATAGCAGCTTTTTCTGTGGTGACAAAAAATTGGAAATTGAGGGGATGCCCATCAATTGGGGAATGTCTGAACAAGTTGTGGTATATGAATATAATGGAATACTATTGTGCTTTAAAAAATGATGAACAGGCATACTTCAGAAAAACCTGGAAAGACTTGTGTGGACTGATGCTGAGTGAAGTGAGCAGAACCAGAACATTGTACACAGTAACAGCCACATTGTGCAATGACTAACTTTGATAGACTTAGCTCTTCTCAGCAATGCAAGGATCTAAGACATCTCCAAAAGTCTCATGATGGAAAATGCTATCCACATCCAGAGAAAAAACTATGGAGTTGTAATGAATATGGAAGCATACTATTTGGTTTTTTTCTCTCTTCTGTTTTGTTTTGTTTCTTCTTTCTCCTATTGGTTCTAATTCTTCTTTGCAACATGACTAATGTGAAAATACGTTTAATAGGAATGTATACGTAGAGCCTATATCAGATTGCAAGCCATCTTTGGCAGGGAGGCGAAGAGGGAGGGGGAGAACACTTGAAACTCTAAAGCGTATGCAAGTGAATATTGAAAACTAAAAATAAATAAATAAAATAAGTTCTTGTTGATGTTAATGAAATCTTCCTACTTGTGTCCTCCACAAATAGTTATTATGTCCAGGACTGCCAGATCCAAGTATTCTTATCACTCTGATAAAGGTAGTGTTTCAAAAGGTGTCAGATTGAAAGTCCTATAGTTTAAGGCTATTTATATTTGTAAAAAATAGAATTGGGGCAGATGTGATATATTATTCTCCCTATGACATTCTCTTTCCCCTCCTTTAACTGCCATATCTATCTATCTATCTATATATATATATGTGTGTGTGTGTGTGTGTGTGTGTGTGTGTGCATATATACATATGTAGGTATATATCAATGTGTGTATGTTATATGTATATAATAATGTATATATAATATATACATATATGTATATATAAATATATCTATCTATATGTATATATCTAACATATTAATCATTCTTTACTTCCCAAGACTGTAATAGGACTTCGGAATGTGGGCAGGGGAAGAAGGAGTGTTGCTGAGGGGAAATCTGTGGGTAGGGCAGATTCTTTTAGAACAGTTATATGGATTAAAGTACAGGCTTAAGATAGGTGACTCTTAGAATTTTCTGCTAATGGGACCAAGATTCCTATATTCTTCTTTTCCTGGGTATATTTTCTGTATATCTCTCACTCTTTGGTATAATGGAGAGAACAATTGTCTGGGAGAAAGCAGCTCTGGGTTCAAACCTCAAATCTTCCAGCTATGCCCTTGGACAAGTCAGTGAGTTAATATTTATTCAGTGCTTATTATGTGCCAGGCACTGTGCTAAGCTCTAGGAATGTTGTTCTTCAATAGTCTTTCAGTAGTGTCTGACTCTCTGTGACCCCATCTGGGGTTTTCTTGGCAGAGATACTGGGGTAGTTTGCCGTTTCCTTCCCTAGCTCATTTTACAGATGAGGAACTGAGGCAAACAGGGTTAAGTGACTTTCCCAGGGTCACACAGCAAGTAAGTGTCTGAGGCCAAATTTGAACTCAAGTCCTTCTGACTCTAGGCCTGACACTCTATCCACTGTACCACCTAGCTGCCCAAACTCTAGGAATACCCGCCCCCCCCCCAAAATAAATGAAAAAGAAAGATAGTCCCCTGTCAATAAGGAGCTCAAATGGGATAAGACAGTAAACAAAAGGAAGCTTAAAAAAATATAGAGGAAGAGAAAGTACCTGGTGCAGGGACTTGATGGAGGAATCCAGAGTAGTTCAGCTAGGTAGAAAATGAAGAGATGGGTGCCCTGAATCCCTGCCTTAAATTGATCTTCTGGGAGAAGTTCTTCATCTCTACCCTCTCCAATCTGAGTGAAGCGCCTAAGGGCGGGGTGGTACTGAGATCTGAGTTCCAGGGTTGAAATCACTTAACCATTCTGTGTTCTTCCCTGTATGATGAGGACAATACCTGTTCTGCCTTTCTCAAAAAGTTATTTTAAGGATTAAGTGAGAGGAAAAACCTGGTGCAGGAGTCCAGTATGTACAGATAATGAGCTCTGGAATCAGAGGGCCTGGGTTCAAATCCCATCTGTGATACTTAATAGCTTTGTGATCTTGGAAAAGTCACTTGAACTTCTTGGTCTTCAGTTTCTTCAACTGTAAAATGGAGACATTGGACTAGATGGCCTCGGGAGGGCCCTTCCAGCTCCACATCGATGATCCTAAGTGTAAGGTGACAGGGATGGAGGATTGGACATACGTTTTCATTACTATAGTGAAGCACTGGGGAAGGAAACTCCTACCAATGCAGGACATCACCGTTTCTCCGCGATTAATAATCTTAGCGAGTTGTCTAGAGCAGAGGTATCAGATAGGCAGCCCGTGAGCTTTGCGTGCCTGACTGAGGACTTCTTGGCTTTGAGGTTGATTCTCTATCCACCATAGTCTACTGCAAAGTAATATTGTTTTGAAAATAAATCATAGAGGATTTTACAAGAGATTAAAGGTGGATCAGTCACATCTACCTACTTACCTCTTTAACATATATGTATGTTATATACAACATGTATCACAGACATATGTATTGTGTATATATACATACACACATATATATGCGCACATGTACGCTCAAGCGCACAGACACACAGACACACAGACACACACAGACACACTCACCCCTCCCAAATGTCATTATATTCTCAGTACTTTACTAGGTCCTATGGAGCATACAGAGGAAGATATAGTCACTGTTCCCAACAACCTAGCTGGGAAGATAAGATTAATATGTATGAAACAATAGGGAACAATATAAGGCAGTCTATAATTAAGTGCTAAAGTGTGTGGTGAGGATTAACATGCAGCCTGCTATAGTGGAAAGAGCCCTGGTTTTAGAATTAGAAGAGCTCTGTTTAAACCTACCTCTGCCTCTTAAGACCTGCGTGAGGAGGGTAAGCTGCCTCTTCTCCTGGGGCCTCAGTTTCTTCATCTGTAAAAGAAGGTGATTGGACTAAGTGACCTCTGACATCTGTTCTTGTTCTAGCATCTTCTACTCCTAATCATCGCAGAAGTTCAGAGGAGGGAAAAATCAATAAAGGCTGGCATAGGCAGGGGAGGCTTCCTGGAGGTGGCTGGCCTCCTGGGTTAGGAAGGAATGAGTAATTTCATACATGGAAAGCAGAGTGGAGGCCATCCCAGGTGAAGGGAGCATGGAATCTAGGCTAGCAACTTTAACGGACAGAACATTACTGTAATGCTGTTTGTGTCAGTCTGTCTGATTTCATTCTAGGTAATTGTTAGTGGGGCCAAAAGTGACATGCTATTTATCCAGAGACTAAAATACACTGGTCTATGACATCAGTTGTAAGGGTTTCCATTTGACTAGATTTCAAGGGTCTAGTGTTAAAGAAATCTTTCTATGTCGTGGCTTAGGTAGTTTTCTGTAGTGGTGGAAGTGGGAGATCAGTCTGTTGTTAAAATGTACTGAGTGTCTCCCTTTGGCTTGGCACTGTACTAGGTATT
The DNA here is from genome assembly GCF_900497805.2 of Vombatus ursinus. NCBI lineage: Eukaryota > Metazoa > Chordata > Mammalia > Diprotodontia > Vombatidae > Vombatus > Vombatus ursinus. The sequence goes on along the minus strand of NW_020954619.1, from coordinate 46,161,249 downwards.
GTGGGAAGTAAAAAAAAAAAGAAAAAAGAAAAGAAAGTAAAAAACATCCATTTTTTTTCCAGCTGGATAATAGGAATATAGTTAAGATTTCCAGATTTCCCACCACCTCCCTTTCAAACGTTATCCTTTAGTGAAGAAGAAGGGAGAATGAATGGCATTTTGAATGTCAGAGGCAGGGAATAGTCAGCAATTTTCTTGTTGGGATCAAAGGGTTGAACAATGAAGTCAATTAAGGAGTAGGTCAAAGCGGTGAGGGTCTTAAAGTCAGCAGTTTTCATTCAATCTGAGCAGCAATGGAGAGCCACACTAGATTCCTGATGGAAGCCAAGCTACTCTTGAGGATGAAAATTCTTGATGAAGTGAGGGAAGAGAGTTTGAAATCGCTGGCAAGATTGACTGGTGTGGGTGATATATTATTCTATTGATGTAAACTTAAAAGAAAACTAGAGGAAAGCTGGAAATGCCTTGGTGGATTTATGAGAAGATGTAGATGAGAGTTGCATAGGATGGGGCAGGTTTAAATGAGGTTCAATTGACATCTTTGGAGGCAGGACCTCCATTGAGGAGATCGAAAACATTAGAAATGGCATTGAAGTATCTCTTCTTTCAATTTCTCCATTTCTTTTTCTTTTCTTTTCTTTTTTTTAATCAGTGCCTATAAGGATTAATTTACTGAGGGCAACTGTTTGTGTTCAGTAGAGAGAAATATGGATGACTAAGATGAGGAAGAGATGGCATGTATAAATATAGAAAGAGATGGTAAAAATGATGTGGGTCATATAGAATTTTGGGGGCTCAGCAAGTTTTGAAAATTGTTTTGCAGGTCTATTTTTTCCCAATAATCCAATATGCAAATGACTCATAAAATTCATGTTTATGTAATGCTTTAAGATTTACAGAGCACTTTCCTCACATCTGTATAATACCATAGAATTATATTTGCAAGTGTCCTTAGAAGTTATCTATTTTTACAAAGGCAGAAACTGTGGCCCAGAGAGTTTAAATGATTTAACCTAGATCAAATAGCTAGTAAGTGACAGATATGGGATTCAAACCCAGGTCCTTTGACTCTAAATCTATCACTTTTTCAGTTGTGCCACATTGCTTCCAGATAGAATAGGACAACTATTTTCCCTCTGATGATGAAACTGAAGGTCTGAGACCTGCTTATGATCCCATAGCTACTGACTCAGTGAGGTGAGATTTGAATCTTGGATTGTTGATTTCAGGTTCAACATACTTTCTACTATTCCGTACTGCCTGTCGACTGACTACAAAATTCTGCATGGTCAAACCAATAAATATGAGCTGTGTGAACCTGGACAAATTTCTTTGCGTCTCTGAGTATCTATTTCTTTCTTTTTAAAACGAAGATTGGATTAGAACAGAAGTTCTTAACCTTTTGGAATGTCATGGACGCATTTGGCAGTCTGGTGAAAGCTGTAGACCCCATCTCATAATAATATTCTTAAATGCATAAAATGAATCATATGGAATACAAAGGAAACTAAATGTTAGTGAAAATAAAGATGACTTTTTCCAATCTAAGCTCAAAGACCCCCTGAAATCTGCTTATGGACCCCAGGGTAAGAAGCCTTGAATGAGATGATGTCTAAAGTTCTTTTCGGCTCTAGCCTATGAATGTAACTGTTTTATCCAGCTCAATTTAGGAGCTGTGGTGGGTGGGCTTTATTCCTAAGCATTAAACTCTTGGAGGTCTATGTTTGAATGCTGGCTTCTGATCAGAGGTAGGACTGGATTATGCCATCTCTGTTCAGTCTCAGGTGGAGAGTGGGCTTGTGTCACAAACTGGCACCAGTCTAGGGATTGAAAGGCAGGGGCGGGATGTGGCGATGTACTTGGCACTCTGCCTGCTTTTGACTTTGAGAAAAGATCTGTATTTGTGTGAACATTAACTCTGCAGATTAAATCTCTTCCCCACCCCAACATGCATTTTAATATTAGTTGTGAGCAAGGTAATAATCCTCACCTCATTACCAAATACATCATAAGCACAAAAATAACTCATGAAATCAATAGGGCAGAGAAATGTCCAGTAAGTCCAGGGGATGACCCCCACAATGCCCAGCTACCCCAATTCCCACCTGAAGTAACAAGCCTGTGGAAAGGAAAAAATGACTCAGGTCTTCTCAGTAACCATCAACCACCTTCTTACACATTTAATTTAAGGTGCATTAATTTTCTCAGGTGGACATCAAGATTTTTAAAGCAATATATTAAAAAAATTAATAAGAAAATAAACATAACGAACAGCAGTGCTGGCCTCTGTGGGCATACAAAGAAATGGAAAATAATAATACTGAATATGAACTAAACACGCGGTAAGCATTTACCTGTGGTGTTATCCAGCACTTAATTTTATGCTCTTTATGTAATTATTATCCAGTGTTATTTAACACGAGGAAAATTTGAGTTTATTTTTACTTATTAAGGGTGGAGTGTCTAGGGAGGGAGAAGGTGAAAAGAATTCACAGGTCTTAAATTGTATTAAAACTGCTTCAACTGCTTGCTTGTGTCAACAAGGTGAAAAGGGGTGGAGGGAATGACCATCAGAAGGAAAAGTTGCTGTTATTCGGTGGATCCCTAAATATAGTACAGTAAGTAATAAAAGATAAATATTTCTTGCAACTAAAAGCCAAGTAGATAAATACCAGGTAAAGCTGCACCTGTTTTCCTTATCTAACCTTTTAAGAATGCTATCACTCTGCTTCCTGTTTATCCAGACCTCCAGCTGAAGAAGGGGATTGTTCCTGTGGGGGAGATCTGTATGCAAGTGCAAGCATCTCTCTCCTCCTGAGGAGGAGGGGAGGAGGGAGGAAGTGAGTTTTAGGTTTTATTTCACATTATGGATTTAATCACCAGATAGGGAGTGGCCCTCCAGACACCTGTGTCTTTTAAGGTGTGACTTAATTTAAAAATATAAATGAACTCCTTTCTTAATCCTTTTTACTGAATGGACAATTCAGTTTTCCCTGAGGATTCTTTGGGAGTTCCCTAGCAGCTCAGACTATTTTACCTGGTGGGGTGAGGCGTTAGAGACTGGGGACTCGACCTGAGATTTGATTAGTAAAGGGATTTCCCAGATGAAGAAACTCCCCCTAACCAATAGAGTTCAGCACCTTTTCTAAAGACTCGCCTAAGGCAACAAGTGACTTATTGACTTGCTGGTGGTCATAGCCATTATGTGTCAGAAGCAAGACTCAAAACTCAGCCTTCTGATTCAGAGGTCAGCTCTCTACCCACTGTGTCAAGCTGCCTGTTGCAGTGGAAAAAAGTATTAAATTTGGAATAGCAAGACCGAGGTTCAAACCCTGGCCAGGCAAATCTCTGTGGCTTTCTTTGGATCCTTCAGTCACAGAGCTGGACTAGCTTTGAGCGGATACCTACTTTACTCCCTCATTTTACTGAGTTTTACGTTTTTCAGTATACTGAAGCCATTTGAGGGGAAAGTGACTTGCCCAAAGTTACAAGAGGTGTCAGAATTTGAAACTAGGGCTTCTTGCTCCAAATCCAATGCCATTTCCATGTTCCTCTTCGTGTAAAAGGAGAGTGTCAGACTGATCACTAAAGTTTCTTCCAGTCTTAGATCCTAAGCTCTAGCTCTATGAGGAGTTGGAGCGGCGCTGGGTAAGGCGGATCGAATTTGGAGTCAAATACCTAAGTTCAAATCCGGATTCTTTATGACCTGTGCAAGTTGATTAACCTCTCTGAGCTTCAGTTTCCATATCTATAAAAAGAAGTGTAGGGGTGTGATCTCTAAGATCTCTCTCAGCCTATTTTTCAGGGTCAGTGGTTTGGGAACAAAGCAAATCCTGGAAGGGAGAGGGAAAGATGTCCGATGATGACAGCAGTTTTTCAGTTCATTTTCTCCATGAACACACACACACACACACACACACACACACACACACACACACACGAGGACGTAGGTAGCCAAGGCAGCAAGTCTGGACACGTTTAGCTTTCTAAGTCCCCTGGGGCGCTGCTTCTCAGCCTTCACCCCTTGCTGGGGGCAGGGAGGGAGGCGGAGGCGAGGGAGGTGACACCTAGTGCCAGGGGTAATTTGTGTGCGCCCAGCCAGCACACAGGTGGTCAGAGGCCCAGTGAGCCTGTATACCCGAGCCGCTGCCATCCAGAAGAGGCGGCGCGCCCCCCTTCTCCACGTCCCCCAATCCCCTGGGGCTTCACCGGCAGGCCTCTGCCCCCGTCCGGCCCTTGCTGGTTAAGAGCGCGCTGAAGTCATTTCTTTTGACTCCCACTCTTTGATACTTGCTCAGTCTGGGGTTTCGCGTGAGTGAACAGGCATCTCCCCAGACTGACTCAGGGAGTTTTCTCTGAAAAATCATTTGGTAAATACACAAACACACATAACTAGGGGAGAGACGCAAAGAAAAGCAGATAAAGAGGAGAAAGCTAGAGAGGGAGTGAAACAGTGAAAGAATGAGACAAAAAGAGAGAAAGGAATGAACAAAGGGGAAAAAGAGGGACAGAGTGAGAGAAAGAGAAATACAGAGAAAGGGAAACAGGAAAGGAGAGAGAGAGGAAAAGAGAGTTACGCATACAGAAGGAGAAACAGGGAAAAGTGGGGAGAGAGACTGAGACAAGGAGTGAGAGACACAGAGGCAGAGAAAAGGAAGTTGGGGCAATACGAGCGCTCCTCCCCTGATTTCAGGGCAGGTGCGGCCACTCAGGACTCCTGCAAGATAGAGCCGGGTGAATGCAATGTTGACACAGGTGACGGAGGGCTAAGTGGCAGGCAGAGATACAATAATATTAGTCTGGAGACTGAAACCTCAGACTCCTTCCAGAAGGGCTCCATGCGCAGGGCACTTCTCCTTCCCTCGCGGGTTTTTGGGAGCCTCGCGGATCGGGGTTGGGAGTGCTTTGGGGCGGTCAGTGGGTCAGTTTGGAATCACCCAGTCTCGCTACTTAGGATCCCCTTATTCGACGGGGCCTGCGAGGCCGGCCTCTCAAAGCAGTAACTCAAAGGACGGCCCCAGCCATGGAGCACCGGGCTCTCCCAGCTCTGGGCGTCTGCAGCCCGATTCTCCGACGCTCAGGTGCAACCAACCAAATGGGGCTCAAATTTTGCTCCGTCTCCTTGAAATCCTCCCTCCGCTGATAGGGGGCACTATGCTGTTGAAATTGGGGTCTGTGGAGTCTCGTGGATCTTGCTCGTGGATATTGTAAAGATGAAAACTACCAAATGTCTCATTTCCCCAAATCTCTTAGATTCCTCCTCCCTCTCACCACCATCCTACTTGGGACCTTTGACCAGAAGGGTTTTTTTCACCCTTCCCTTAAAAAGCAGTAATGGGGAACAGAGAAATTGAGTAATTTTCAGAGACCATGATATTCCATGGCTATGGGGATAAAGAGACAAAGAAAATAAGGCTTTGGTAAATGAGAGAGGGAGAAAGATTCCATTTGCTATTTTGAGGTATGATTTATTACAGTAATAGCACTCGATTTGTAGCCAGAGGGCCATATTGGGTTCAGATCCTAGTCTTGATATTTCTTGTGTAAATTCAGCAAGTTGCTTCCTCACTCTGAACCTCCGTTTCCTTACCTATTAAATTAGAGGATTGAACAAGGATACTCATGTCTCCATGGTAGTGATTGTATAATGTAGGCTCTGAAACTGGTGTTTCCTTTAAATTTCTGAGTTTTCTTTTTTCTGCTGAGAGTGCCCCCAGATTTTTCCAGTTAGAATCTAATTCACCTTAGACCCCAAGAATCATATTATTCTTATATAATCTTAATATTAGTAATGGCAGCTAGATGGCACAGTGGATAGAGCATCAGGCCTAGTCAGGAAAACCTGAGTTCAAATATGGCCCCAGACATTTATTAGCTGTGTGATCCTGGGCAAGTCACATAACTTCGGATTGCCTCAGTTTCCTCATTTGTAAAATGGGGATAATACTAGCACCTCCTTTGCAGGTTTTGTGAGGATCAAATGAGATAATTATTGTAAAATGCTTAGCACAGGTCTGGCATGTAGTAAGTGTTTTATAAATGTTGTTATTATTATTATTATTATTATTAGTGGTAGTAGTAGTGGTAGTGGTGGTAGTGGTGGAGGTGGTGGTGGTAGTAGTAGTAGTAGGTAGGAGTACTCCAAAGACTAAAACCCCAGCCTTCTTCTAGAAGGGCTCCATGGGAAGGGCAAGATAATTCTAATTATCATTGCCTCTTCTCTTTCCCTCTTCCTCTCCTTTCACATTCAGTAAATTCCCAAGTCTTGCAGATTTAATTTCTACATTTCTCACATTAATCCTTGTCTCTTGACTCACCTAAACACTACTTCTCATCACCTGGTTTTTGGTCTACTCTACTCATGTGGATCTGTAATCTCCTCAATTTGGGAATTCCCTCTAAATATGTACATTGTAACTCATCCACGCCTGCCCATTCTGTGAAACTCTTGTCCATGTTTTGCCCCAGTGGAGGAGACCCTCCTCACTTTCTCTCTACGTCACAAGGGTACCAGTGGAACACTCTGGCTGTCCACTTGTCATCTCTTGCTCTTGCCACATGACCAACCACCTTTGATTCCTGTTCTTCAAGGCACCTTGTTGATTATAGTATCTGCTTGAGCCTCCTCACCTTCATCAGGGACCTCTCCTTTGCCCTCTGTGTGATGCTAATCTTTAGTTCTGTGATGGCGGAATTCTAATTTAGAGGTGTTCCTTATATGCCTTGTTGCCGTATAACACTAGTAAAATGTTAGTATTGAAAAGATGGGCCTTTGCTTTCATGGCAAGCTTGGGACTCAAAAGAGTTATTTAATTTCCTGAAAGTGATCTAGCCTGCCCTCTTCCTCTTAATCGACTGTGGGTCTTTTCATTTGGTTCCTGGCCTACTCTAATAGCATTCTAATTGAGCTTCCTGTTTCCAGTCTCTTCTCCAATTCATCCTCCAGACAGCTAACAAAATAATCTTTCCAAGGAACAGGGCTAACCGTGTCACTCCACTGCTTGGCAGTCTTCAGCGCTTCCCAGTTGTCAGGATAAAATACCAACTTCTCAATCTGTCATTTAAGGCTTTCAACAATCAGGCTACAAACTACCTTTTCCAGCTTTATTTCAAATTACTCCCAAACATCCACTCTATGTTAAAACTGAACTGTTCTAACTGTTCTATTTACCACAACTCAACCTATCCTCTTCTGTGTCTCTATGACTTTGCATTAACGACTCCTCATGCCTGAAAGACCTCTCTCCCTATCACATCTTTTTATAATATTTACATTTTTTGAACATGCCAATAAATTCTAGTGAATCCCTATTACCTCCAGTATTAAATATAAAATCCTCTGTTTGACTTTTAAGGCCTTTTATAATCTGAGCCCTTCCTACTTTTCCAGTCTTCTTCCACCTTATTCTCTTCTATGCATTCTACAATCCAGTGACATTGACCTCCTTGCTGTTCCTCACATAGGACACTCAGTCTCCCCACTCTATGCATTTTCAGTGGTTGCTCTCCATTCCTGGAGTCCTCTCACTCCTCATCTACATCTCCTGACTTCCCTGACTCCTTCAGGAACCAGGTAAAATCTCACCTTTTGCAAGAACCCATTGCTTATCTCTTTCAATGCTAGTAGTGCCTTCCCTTTGAGATTATCTCTAATTTATCCTATATATATCTTTTTTTGTACAAAGTTGTTTGTATGTTGTCTACCTGATTAGATTGTGAGGCCCTTGAGAGCTGGGACTGGGCTTTTTTTCAGTCTTTATTTGTTTTTCTAACAATTGACATAGTGCCTGGCACATAGTAGATACTGCTTGACTTGACTTGACTTTAAAGCTCAGTTCAAATGGTGTCTTTTTACGAAACTTTCATTGTTTTCCCGGTTACTAGTTTCCTTCCTTCCTTCTTCCTTTTCTCCTTCCTTTCTTCCTTCCTTCTTTTCTTTCTTTCTTTCCTTCCTTCCTTCCTTCTTCCTTCTTCTCCTCCTCTTCTCCCCCCTCCTTCTCTCTCTCCAAATCTGCTAATTATCTTACATTTACTTATCTGTTTGAAGGTTGTATTTTCCAATAGAATGGAAACTTTTTGAGGTCAGGGGATGTGTCATTTTTTTGTCTTTGTATTTCCAATCCCTAGCAGGTAATTAATGGGAGCATAATAAAGGTTAGTGGTTGAACTGAAGTGGATTACACTTTGAGTAGGAGAGTCCTGGGTTTGAATCCCACCTCCAACAAGTATCAGTTTTGTCCCTATGAACAAGTCACCTAACCTCTCTGGGCTGCCTTTTTGTCATTTGTCAAACTGGCACAATAATTCCTGTGGTACCTATCTCACAGGGTTGTAGGCTACATTAATAAATGTGTAATGCCTAGAACTAAGTAAGTAAGAATATCATGCTATTCTTCACTTGCCTTGGAGTGCTGCATTTTATTTTGGATGCCACACTTTAAGAAAGACATTTTCAAAGTCTTAATAGCTAGGATGGTTAGAACACTTTCCAAACCTGGTCATATAAAGAATGGCTGAAGGAACTGAGGGTGTTTTTCTGAGAGCACGAACACCTTATGGGGGCACATGATGGCAGTCTTTAAATGTTTCTTAGACTGAAATCTGAAAGGGGCATTGGACTTACTGTCTCAAGAGGGCAGATGAATAAGCATGCTATAGGGAACCAAATCTGGACTCAATATAAGAGAAACTGAAAAATACAGCTTTCTGAACATGGAGTGAACTGAAACAGGAGGGGGTTCAAGAGGATGCTAAGATAACCTATCAGAATGTTGTAGTGTAGATTCTTGCATCAAATGGATGTTGGAATCACTGACCTCAAAGGTCCCTTCCACCCCACAAATTCTAAGATTTGATCATCCTGTCTATGATTCACCTTGCTGTGGCTACTGGGAAGAACTGTACCCGTTCCATGCAAATTAAGATACATTTGTCACGTAAGACAAGAGGAAAGGACAGTTCTTCCCTTTTTAAAAACCATTCTCAAGTAATTCATAAAGAAAAGGTTTTGGCTTAGTATTGGCAGACAGAGTGGTGACGGCTGTCATCTTAGGGAAATTCCCAGAGAACTGAGCATGGCATCTTCTCCACTATTAAAAAAATGACAGCTGTTCTTATTATCTTGTATGGGTTTCCCTAAATTCTCCTTGTGACAAATTTTTACCTTTAAATGTTAATAGGCAGTTGAAGAAGCATGGGGAAGTTGTTAAAAGGGGATTTCTGGACTTTGGTATGGGCCTCTTTTTTCAGTCTGCTATATTTCCTTCTGCCTTGGCTCTGTTTGAGAACAGTGAGTTTTTGAGGGATGAAACAAATTTCAGTATTACTTCTGAAAAAACCTTCCTTTAACTATAGGAGGATAGTAGGAACATAGAGATCTAGCTAGAATAGACCTTAGAGGTCATCTATTCAAACCTGTTTGTTTTATAGATGGGGAAGAAACTGAGGCCAAGAAAAGTGAAATGATTGACCCTGAATCCCATAATATTTGAACCCAGGTAATAGATTTAGAGATGGAAAGGACCTTAAAGGTCATCTGGTTCAACTGTCTTGTTTTACAGAGGAACAAACTGAAGCCCAGGGAGGCTAAATGTCCAGGGGTTTGGAGGTAGAAAGAATAGGAGGCAGGATTTGAATCTATGTATCTGGATTAAAATTCAGTGGTATTTCCACAATACTATTCTGCCTTCAAAGTCATGTAAAGAAATAGGCAAACAGTTACAGAGAAGGCTTCTTAGCATCACTCCTTTGTGCCTGTAGGCCTGCAATTGCAATGGAGAAAGGAAGTTTCTGCTCACTGTCATGGAGCTTATATAAGGAGAGGTGACATATGTAGGGGAATGGTGGTCAGGGAAAGGTGTTTTGGTAAGAGAAGTCACAGGGATCATGTGTGGAATCATGGGGCAATTGATTGATATATCCTTTCCAGGAATGGTATTGATGACTTGATTACCATTCCTTGGAGATAGAGACAGAGAGACAGAGAGATAGAGACAGACAGAGAGAGAAACAGAGAAAGATACACAGGGTGGGGGGAGGAGAGAGAAATGTAGAGATGGACAGAGGCACTCTCAGAGAGACACACAGAGAGACAGACAAATAGAGAGACAGAGAAATGTTCTCTACTCTCCTCCCTCGCCCCAGTCGCTTTCTCTTTCCTTCTTTTACCTTACTCCTATGGCAATTCCCTCCCAAGAGTTCTTTACCACTGGATTCTATCACTACACAACCGACTGGCTTACAACTAAGCTAGCCATTTTATATAGCATAGCCCAAAAGTGTATCTGATTCTTTCATCCTGTATATCATCATCTGTCTTTTTCCAATGGTTAGAACATTTCACTTCTTTCAAATTTACTAAGAACTTTTTTGAACCTAGTTTATAGTTTTGATTGATTGATTCAATTGAGTTACCTGGTCCTTCTGTGATTAATTGGGGATGGGAGTGGTATCCCACCCTTGCACATGCATTAATACTATTTCATCTTCACAAAATAACTCTTCGAGTTAGACATGGCAGGGCAGGGCAGGGCAGATATGATTATCCCCATTTTATATGTGAGGAAACTTAGACACAGAAAGGTGAATTGACTTGTCTGAAGTCACACAGCTAGTTAGTAGAAGAACCAGGACTTAAACCAAGCTATACTGACTATGGGCTTATTATGACTCTAGATAGCAGTAATCAGAAGAACTCCCATTTATAGGATACTTTAAGGTTCACAGGTTGTATTTGCCTCGATAGTCCTGTGAGATAGGCTCAGAATATATATTGTTATCCCAATTTCGCAGGAGAGGAAATCAAGAATCAGAGAGGTGAAGCTTCTTGCCCAAAGTTACATTGTTAGTAAGTGGCAGATCTTGGGCTCTGATCCAGTTCTCTTTACTCTAGGTCTAATGCATTCTTTCCACTGTACCACATGTAGCCATTGAGAGAATGCCCAATAATAGGTTCTAATCAGCTTTTCCCATGTGGCCTGATACTTCTATGGCCCTTGATTTCCTTGCTATGGCATCCTGTGTAAGCTTCCAGATCATTTTGTGAGTTCACATTGGCAGATTACCTTTCCCTGGCTATCTGTGAATTTCTGAGTCTTGAGACTATTTGGAAAGGCTAGACCTGGGAGGAACTCTGGAAGAAGCTGTCTCTGTAAGCTGGTTCACTGCACTATTTACCCTGGCAAGAAATCTACTGAAGGGGAGCCTCTTCCAGTGTTAGTCTGGGCAAGGCCAGCACTGGCTCTGAGCTTCTACAAAATGCTGATTCAGGGGATTATTAACAAAAAAAAACCCAAAACAAAAAACCTTAAGAATATGAAAAAATGACAAAGTACAGTAGCTGCGCCAATCTGATTACTCAGAGCTGAAAGAGCAGAGCTCCACTTGTCAGAGGAGAATCTGGTGATGGAAAGGATTGAGTAATCCATTGCTATTGTTAAATAGCCAAGGGAATTGCTATGTTTTGTTTTATTTGGGGGCACATGGAGGTAAGGGGATAGAAGGTTCTTAACCAGGATCCACAATATTCATGCTCTTTTGTGCCTTGTACTTGATAAACAATGAGGTTCCTTCTAATTAATTCCTTCTATTACTATTCCTTAATCCTGTAGGTACATCTGGAGACAATGGGACAAGGCTTTCTGGAATATCCTCCTCCTCCTCCAATTGCTTAGCCCATGGTAGTGGAATGAGCATAGAGTTTAGAGTCTGGTGAGAACTGGATTTGAGTCCTGGCTCTGACCCTTACTAGGAGCATGACTCAGGACAAGTCACTTAACCTCTCCCAGTATCAGTTTCACAAAAAATCACATCAATTCAGAACTGAAAGAGACCTCAGTGGCCATCCAGTCTGATCTATGTAGAAGAGGGATATATAGGGTATTTAGGGAGGACTAGCACCTCCCTGGTGTGAGGGCTTGCCAAGCCCTTTTCAAGGCTGCTTATTCACCTTTGGTGTCCACCTGGCACTCAACTCTTACCTGTGGCTCCAAGAAGCTGTAGCATGCACAGTGACGACACTCCATTGTAATCATCTCAGCCCATGGGCTAACTTGATCGTAACCTACAGGCCTCAAACCCATCGGTGAGTCACAAGCATGTGAAAACTTGCCAAGGTGGAATGGGAAGATTGGAGCAATTTGCTCCAAAGGCCATGAAGGTGGCTGAAGCAGGCACTCTGGAGCACTTACTTAGAGCTTGGTCAGACATCAAAGATGCCAAGGTCATCCACTGCATTCCAGGACATCACCAGTCATCCTGACTTACTCTGGACTAAATGCCAGGCACTGTGCTAAGCACTTTACAGACATTAACTCATTTGTCTTACCACTTACCATTGGCCTTTGTTGACTCTAGAAGAGAGAATGAGGCTGATGACTTTGTGCATCTCTGCCTCACTTAAATCCAATTTGTGTGCAAGTCAAGATATTAATCCATGATGTCACTGATCCTCTTCAAAAATGAAGGACAAACCATAACAATACGCCTGAAAAAGAATTTCCATGCCAATCTACCCAACAAATGGCCATTCAGACTTTTCTTGAAAACCTCTAGTGATGGAGCCCACTAACTCCAGAGACAGTCTATTCAACATTTTTGATAGTTCCAATGATTAGAAAGTTTTTGTTTTTGTTTTTGTTTGCTTTTATGATGGTGGGTCTAGATAGTCTAGTGAGCACACGTTGCTTTCTAGTTCTGCTTTCTGGGGCCAAAAACCACAAGTACCATTTCTCTTAGGCAGCCAGGTGGTACAGTGGATACAGGCTTGACTCTGCCTCAGATGCTTACTAGCTGTGTGACTCTGGGCAAGTCACTTTACTGCAATTTGCCTCCATTTCTTCAACTATAAAATGGGGATAATAAAAGTACCTACCTCCCAGGGTTGTTGTGAGGATCAAATGAGTTAATATTTGTAAAGTGCTTAGCACAGTGCTTGGTATATAGTAAGCACTTAATAAATGCATGTTTCCTACCCTTCCTCCTTTCTCAATGACATCCTTTAAATATTGATGACATGCATTGTATTCTTCCTTTGTTTTCTCATCTCCAGGCTAAAATAACCAGTTCCTTCAACTTATTGTCTTATGTCACAGACTCAAAGATCTTCACTATTTTGATTGCCTTCTGAGGGGCTTTTTTCGGCTTATCTATGCCCTTTCGTTAACTGTGATTCCTCAAACTGAAAATGATTCTTCATGTATGGTCTGACCAGGGAAGAAGAAAAAAGGTGCTCTCACCTTCTTATTCCTGGAGTAATTCATTCCTGATGTCTTTACTGCCTATGTGACCAGGGACAAACCCTTAACTTGTCTGTGTCTCATTTTCTGCATTTGTTAAACGCAGATTTTGAGTGAATATCTGCTAAGGCCCTTTCCAGGTAGTAATATCTGATCTCTTACATATATCCATGCCATCAGATCTGTAACTAGGAGCAAATTGTCAATCCGGGGGTTAAAGGGGAAACTGAAGGAAGGGGATAATTTCTAAGTTATGACCACACTCTGTATGGTTGAGTCAGTGTTTGAATTCTGGCTTTGCTATCTGTGTGAACCTGAACAAATCAGTTAACCTCTCTGAGACTCAATTTCCTCATCTATATATTGGGAATAAAAATACTTATAATACCTACCTCATAAGGTTTTTGTGAGTCAGTCGGTCAGTAAATTTTTTTAGAGCACCTACTATGTGCTAGGCACTTGTGTTAAGTGTTAGAGATATAAAGAAAAGTAAAAGATAGTTCCTGCTCTTAAGGAGCTCACAAATGTAATGGGAGGGACAACAAGTACACAACTATGCACAAACTTTGTAAACCTTAAAGCATATGTGCATGAGTTATTATTATTACCTTTGGAACTTCCTGAGTTCAAGTCTTTCCTCAGACTGGCTGTGTGACCCTGGGCAAGTCACTTAACCCTATTTGCCTCAGTTTCCTCATTTGCAAAATGATCTGGAGAAGGAAATGGCAAACTACACCAATATCTTTGCCAAGAAAACCCCAAATGGGTTCACGAAGAGTCTGACGTGACTGAAAAACAACTGAACAAGAACTGAACAAGATCAAAAGTGTGAAATGTGATGTGCAAGAGCCTGAAGGTACAAAGATAAGTAAGGTAACACAGACCATGTCCTCATTGGGTTTTCTTTCTCATGGTGGTGGCAGTGTAGGGAAATGAATGGATAGATGAATGAATTAATGAAAAAACACTTATTAAATACTTACTAGGCTGGGTATAAAAGTGCAAGCAAAGAAGGAAGTCCCAGCCTCCATGGAAAATACATTCTCAAAGGAGAATTCGGCACACATAGGGAAGAAGTGAGAAGCATCTATAAGGGAGTGCAATGGGGCCCCTGGTCTTTGCCAGGGTGACAAGAACTCCATCAATGACGACTAGCTTTATTTCTTCCCCTCCAGTATTTCTAGTGCTTGCTAAAGGCTTATAGGAACCTCAAGGTAATTTGTATGGCCTAAGGAGGGTGATGATGAAGGAGGGATTTTGGGAGATGATAATGATAGGGACTAGAAAGACGAATTAAAAAGGATGCTAATGTTTATCCTCAGCCCAAAAAGACTCAGAAGGAACTACTGACAGTGTGTGTAGCACATTATTTACAATGTCTTGAGGTAAGGAAGAAGTGAATGGAATTCTATTATCTTAACTCAGGAACAATAGCATAGTGGATAGGGACCCAATCTCAGAGTTAGGATTAACTGGGTTTAAGTCTCTTTTCTGACACATACTGACTGTGTGACCCTGTCCCACCAATTTAACTACTCAGTACCCTGGACAACTCTCTGAGACTACAGGTTGCAGATCAGATACGGATCTGCACTGATGGAGGGAATTTACTCCCTGGGAATTTATCACAGGAATTAAATCACAAGTATGGGGAAGAAAAAAAAAACAAAGCAACAAATAAAGAGCTCATCTATAATGAAGAGCTGGGGCTCTTTTATTCAGAAAGATGATCTGTGAGGTCTTGGCAGAGTGTTCTTTTCATGTACCAGTGGGTGTGGCTGTAAGGCTGACTGAGAACAGAACCAGAAATATGTCAAGTGGTCTCTAGATATGACAGACCTGGGTACTGTTAGTATTTGAGCTGTGGGACTCCTTGTCAAAATATAGGCAGCAGCAACAACAGTAGAAAGCGTGTGGCAGTTCTAGAGACAGCGTTCACTACTAGTAGTAGGAATGTAGCAAGGCTTTCATGTCTGGGGAGGAGCGTATATAGAGCAGAGTAGCCAGGGGAATTTCTGGACCATAACCCAGTTCTTGGACCAGGTCAAAGAGCTTCAGAAGGCTGGCAGAGTCCTGTAGGAGCAAGAGATAGAACCAGTACACTAAGGATCAGTCTCAGACTTTGTCTTTCACCAGTGCTGTGTGTCATATGCACTGTGCGGGTCCCAAAGTAGGAAAGGTTTGAGGCAGGCAGACCCACTAGCAGGCTATTGCAATAATCAAGGAGTGAGATGATGAGGGCCTGTGCTAGAGTGGTAGCAGTGTCAGAGAAGAGAAGGGGGCATATTGGAGAGATGAAATCATCAGAAAAGGTGAAATCATCAGATCTTGGAAACAGCTTGGATATAGCAGTAGATAGTGAGAAATCTGAGATGACTGTTGTGAGCCTGGGGGACTAAGACTTGGAAGATGGTGTTGTCCTCTACAGCAATAGAGAAGGTAGGAGTGAGGAGGAGGGTTTAGCAGGAAAGATAATTAGCTCTGTTTTGAACATATTGAATTTAAGATGTCTAGTGGACTTCCAGTTCAAGAAGTCTGAAAGACAGTTGGAGACTGGGTCAGGTTAGATAGATTTGAGACTCATCAGCATAGTGATGGTAATTAAATCCCTGGGAACTGATGAAATCACCAAGTGAAGTAGTGTAAAATGAGAAAAGAAAAGGGCCCAAGTGGGAAAGTTTTCTTGACTGTTTATGGACTTGGGTCTGAGTCCTTTTTGCATTCTTTATTACATAAATTTGTTCCCTGTTCTATGCTTGGGTTGGTGCTGGCAAGGTAACTGAAGACACAAAGATGAGCTCTGGACATGAGCCAATGCTGGATGTTCACAGGGCAATTCTAGGTGGGGGCATAAGCCATAGAGTATGACGTTATTGTTGGTAAGTCTTTAAGACTGAACTTAGTCCATCTGTATTCAAAATATGTACAGAGAGAGAAAAAGGAGGGCATCATGGTAGAGTGGGGCCTTGGAGGAAGAGAAGAATCTTAGTAGGCAGAGAGTGCATTCCAGTTATAGGTTATGGTCTGTGTGAATGAAGAGAGATGGGAGATGGCTGGAAGATCAATGCATTTGGCGGGGACTCTAGAGGATATAGAGAGGCAATGTGAAATAAGGCTAGAAAGGTAGATTGCTCCAGTACTTCTCTCTGGAACTTCTGGTCAACTTTAAGGAGCCTTGATGAAATTCACCCAATAATTACTTGGTCTCTAGTTTCCTCTGCTTTCTCTAGGCTCCCACTCAGTGTGTGCCAGAATATGTCATCTCTAAGTCAATTTCTTGTGTCTCTTTCTTCAGTCATATTATCTAAAAGGAACAAACAACAACAAACAAAGACGTCTACTCCAACCCCACACTAAGTAAGAATTTTTTTATAACAAGCTCCACAAATTATCACCCAGTTTCTTCTTGAAGATCTCTAATGACAAACAACTCACTACCTCCTGAAGCAGCTTCTTTTTCATTTTTTGACCAGCTTAGTTTGATGTGAAATTTTCCTTATAAATGAAGCTGAAATTTGCCTTTCCATTAACATTCTTTTTCCTCACCCTATCATTGTTGCAAGTTTACAGAAGTATAGAATTTGAGAGTTGGAAGAGATCTTAAGGAACATCTAGTCTGACCTATGCATAAAAGAAATCCCCTCTGTAATATACCCAAACACTTTATGGCCTCCAAGGTGGGGGACCTACAAGTTCTTGAAGTAACCAGTTTCACTTTGGTGCAGCTCTAATTGCTGGGAAAATTTTCAAGCTTAGATTTGTCTCTTTGCATTTTCCATCCATTACTCCTGGCTCTGTCCTTTGAGGTCATATGGAAAGTTCAATCCCTCTTGTATGTGACAGTACTTCAAATACCTAAGAATAGGCATCATGAATTCCCTAAGTCTTTTCTTCTCCAGACTACATATTATTTTAAGTTCCTTCAGCTAACTCTCCTATGGCATGGTTTTCATTTCTCTCACCATCCTGATTGCCTTTTGTTTATTTTTTTCTGGTTTTGCTCCAGTTTTTCAATACCCCTTCTAAAATATGTTACTCAAATTGGGATATAATTCTCCTGGCCAGGTCAGAGTGTAGTTAAAATGATTGCCTTTCTTGTTCTGGATCCTATGCTTTTATTAATAAAGTCTAAGATTGCATATTTTTGGCTGCTGTATTACAATGTGTACTTATATTGAGCTTGTAGTCCACTCAAACCCCCAGATTATTTTCATATTACTTATTGTCCTGCTACAACCTCATTTTCATTAACAGCATGAATCAATAAACTTATTATCAAGGGCTGATTATTGGACTACTGCAGTGGCATTACAAATGAGGGCTTTTGCTTTTTGATAATTTTTTAAATTGTCATCTTATTTATTTAACTTATATGCAGAGTACATCATGTGAAAAGCCAGGCTGGATGAATCAAAAGCCAGAATTAAGGTTGCCAGGAGAAATATCAACAATCTCAGATATGCAGATGATACCATTCTGATGGCAGAAAGTGAAGAATTAAGAAGTCTCTTGATGAGGGTGAAAGAAGAAAGTGTAGAAGTTGACTTGAAGCTTAACATTAAAATAAACAACAACAAACCACAAACTAAGATCATGGCAACTGGTCTCATCCCTTCCTGGCAAAAAGAAGAAGAAATGGAAAGTGTCAGATTTTATATTCTTGGGTTCAAAGATCACTTTAGATGGTGACTACAGCCATGAAATTAAAAGACTCTTGTTCCTTGGAAGAGAAGCTATGGCAAATCTGGACAGCACACTAAAAAGAGGAGACATCATCTTGCCAACAAAGGTCCATATAGTCAAAGCTATGGCTTTTCCAGTAGTAATGTATGACTGTGAGAGTTGGACTATAAGGAAATCTGAGAGCCACAGAATCAATGCTTTCAAATTGTGGTGCTGGAGAAGATTTGTTTTTTTTCATATTTCCACATTAGTCATGTTGTGAAAGAAGAAACAGAACAAAAGGGAAAAACCACAAAAAAAGATAAAAAAAATGAAAGCTAATTAAAGCACTAATAACAGACAGACAAAAGACTGAATTGGGATGCAGGAGACTCAGGTTCTATCCTTGACTGTGTTGCTAACTAGTTGTATGAACCTAAGCAACTTGTTTTAATTCTCTGGGTCTTGTGTTCCTAGTCCATAAAAGGTGAGTATTTGGCTAGATAGTGTCTCAGGGACTTCAAATAAGCTATGGCCCTAAAACTATTACCTTAGGGAAAGTAGGACTTCAAACTTTGCTTTAGAGAAATCATGAAATTTAGACTTATAAAGAATCTTAGAGATCATGTATTAAAATTCCCTCATTTTCTTCAAATAACTTTGTGATCTCACTGGCGAGGACATTTCCTCCAAAAAGATGCTGTATAGCTCCTGTCTGGGTCTTCACATAAACTCCCTACTGGGTGTGGCAGTGTCCATCCAATATATTAGGGTCCTTCCTTGCTTCTTCTTAGCATTATGAGAATAACCGGGGAGGGGTGACCATAAGTTATCCCTTACTCTCTTTATACCATCAGGCTATTTTATTCTTTGCTCATAGGTATCTTTAATAACATTGCATACACACCTCATCCTTTATAATTCCTTGTGGTGTTACAGCCTGCTCCCACCTATTACACAACCTTATATTTTCTTTTGAATAGTTTTCAATTTTGATTATTTGGAGACTATAGTGTGTTCTATGACTTAGAGCCTCATAAGATCTTACGGATGAGTAAATAGAGACCTTGTAAGTGACTTTTACCAAGGTCATACAGGCAGCAAATAGTAGATCTAGGGTCCAGACCCATACCCAATAGTTCACAATTCTAAGCTTTTTCTGTTGCAACTCACTGATTTTTAGCTCAAATGTTCTGACTTTCTTTTGTTCTCTTCAATTTCAAGATATTATTGATTATCTTATAATTTCTCCATTCTGCCTTGCTCCATAACCATTTCCCAAACATCCTTTAACATCTCACAAATTGTACCTTGGAGTTGTGGAACAAGGTTACCTTGTCTCCTTGCCATCCTTCAAACACTGATGGGGCTCTCTTTTAGAATGATGACTGGGACCCCTAAGGTTCAGCTCCTGTTCCTGGATAGTATTGCTAATCCTGTATTCCTCTGTACCTTGTTCTGCATTGAATCTTAAAATAGGCACATGCTTCATCATGTACTGACCTACTAATGTGAAGAAATCCCTAATGCCATAGACACATAAAAAGGAAACCTTAGGAAAATCATGGAATTCGTGACCCTTATGACAGTCATTAAATATGCTGTCTTACTGAGGTGGAAAAATGCCCTTGGATATGGACATTTGTACTTGTACAAGAATGTTTGATTCTAGTTTTACTGAAAGTTTTTAAACATGCTCCTCTTTTAACTGATGCTTTTGTTATTAGATAATGGTCATTTCCGAGGGGGAAAAAATCCCCCCCCCCCACATCTCTTAGATTGAGCTCTCCTTTGTGGCAAATTAAAACAATTAAACAAGCACAGCGGATGTAGTAACTGTCTGACCATGTATACAGCTTGGTAGACCCTCACCTCTCTGCTGGAGTATGTATCTCTTTAAAACTATAGGGTTGGAAGCAGCTAGGTAGCATAGTGGATAGAACACTGGCTTTGGAGTCAGGAGGACCTAAGTTCAGATCCCACCTCAGACACTTACCAGCTGTGTGATGCTGGGCAAGTCACTTAATCCCAATTGCCTCCAACCCCACCCCCCCCAAAAAAAGCTATATGGCTGCATTCTGCCACCAAATCTGGCAGAGGTCAGTGCCCTCTTTAAATAGAATACTTTTCAGCAATGGATAATAGGGTGTTTGACTGACTGAACCTCACTGGATAAACACTTTTTGTGAAAGAAAGCAAGAGATAAAGAATTAGATAAGAGAATCACAAACTTAGAACTGAGAGGAACCTAAGAAGCTATCAAATGGTTTCATGTTTGTAAATGATGAAAGTAAGGCTCAGAGAAGCTAAGCTTAGAATGGCTAGATAGCACAGTGGGGTCAGGAAGACCTGAGTTCAAATCCTGCCCCACTTATTAGCTATGTGATCATGGGCAAGTCATTAACCTTGGCTTGCCTCAGTTTCCTCAACTGTGAAATGGAGCCATAATAGAACCTAGTCTCACAGGTTTTTTTATAAGGATTGAACTATTTCTGTGAAGTACTTAGCACAGTGCCTGGCATATAGCAGGTGCTTAATAAATGCTTATTCTTTTCCTGGCTGAATGACTTACCTCTGTAAATAAATGTCAAAGATGGTCTTTGAACTCAAGTATTCCAGACTTCAAGTCCAGACCTCTTTCTACTATGGCATGCTGATTTTCAAGGGTAACTTGGACAAAGTATGAATTTGTAAGGGAAAACAGTAACTAGTAATGAATCTGGACACTTTAGGCTGATTGTGAATCACAAAATCTTAGCTTTACCTCTGAGGTCATCTAGTCCAATCCAGCACTAAATAAGAAATCTCCCTACAACATACCCTACTAATGGTTATCAAGCCTTTGTTTGAAGACCTTCAGGGAGAGTTCTTTGTTGTTGTTCAATCATATCTAATTCTTTGTGACCCCATTTAGAGTTTTTTTTGGCTAAGATACTGGAGAGCTTTACCATTTCTTTCTCCAGATCATTTTACAGATGAGGAGCTGAGGCAAACAGGGTCAAGTGACTTGCCCAGGGTCACACAGCTAGTAAATGTCTGAGGCTGGATTTGAACTCAAGAGAACCCACTAAATAAAGTGGGTTCTTTATAATAATAAAGTGGGTTCTAAATAAATTTGTCTCCAGTAGTATTTGTAACATTCACTAAGTACATAGGTCAGAAAATAACAAGGGAAAAGAATTTAATTTGTTTCCTTAGCAGCAGTGGCATTAATCTTGCAGCATTTGTCTCAAGAGTTCAAAGAGGCTTATTATTCTGAAAAGTATGAGAGGGACTGTGTGATGCAGGAATGAACTCTAGTCTAATGATTGATTTGTTCATGATTACTATGGTCCAACCCACATTGTGTTTTAATTTTTTTTTCTCAACCAACGTTTATTGCTGCCTACATTACAGAGTTAGGAACTGGGTAATGCAGAACTGAATTAGACCAGTCCCTGCCCTCAAAATATTTGCATTTGGAAACATTTATTAAGCACCTACTTTGTGCCAGACACTGTCTTAGGTACTGAGGGAGGGGCCAGAGAGAATAAGCATTTATATAGTGCCTACTGAGGTTACAAAGACAAAAATCAAACAATCTTTCTCTTTAAGGAGAATTCTAATTGGGAATTCTAATGGGAGAGTCATGTCCATATATATATATATACACACACCCATATATGTATTTGTATATGTAAATATATACACATATATTTATATATGTAAAACATATATAAATCTGATAAGTATAACTTTGAAGGGGGCGGTACTTGTTGCTGGGGTGACCAAGAAAGGCTTCATGCTGAAGGAAGTATTTAAGCTGAATCTTGTAGGAAATCAGGGATGGTAGGAGGTAGAGGAGAGGAGGCTCAGTGTTTCAGGTATGGTAGTGATAGGGGGTATAGACAGTGTGAGGCAATCCAGGGACAAAGGCAATCTGAAAGGTCAGGGATAGGAGAAACAGAACGTCAGTGGATTTGAGGTCAAACCCTGGATCTACTACTTATAACCTGGGTTGGTTTAACGTCCTTGGTTTTGTTTTTTTCATTTGTAAAATTGAGGGGTTGGGCTGTATGTCCTCTGATGTCCTTGCCTAGAGGCATGTAGGTGGCCTAGTGCATAGAATGGTAGACCTGGAGTCAAGAAGACCTGAGTTCAAATTCAGCCTCAGACATTTATTAGCTGCATGAACCAGTGCAAGTTACTTAACCTCTGTCTACCTCAGTTTCCTCATCTGTAAAATGGGAATAATATTAGCACCTATCTCCCAGGGTTGTTCTGAGGATAAAATGAGATAATATTTGTGAAGTGCTTTGCAAAACTTAAAGCAATATATAAATACTAACAATTATTATTATCTCAGTTCTGGTCTTGGACTTGGAAGGACTGGGTTTAAATGTCCCCACTGGTATTTTTGAGGTATGTGATCATGGGCAAGCAATGATCTCTCTGAGACTCAGTTTCCTTATTGAAAAAAAATGAGGAGGAGACTAGAGATCTAGGAGACTAGATGTTTATCTAGTTTCCTTCAAGCTCATTGTCTTATTATGCCTTGCATATGTTAAAGGACACATGTGGAAACTTGTTCCAATTCCAAATTATCAAATGGAATCTTTAAAAACGTAGAGAAAATTATAATTGGGCTTTATGAAAAGTTAATTTAAAAAAAAGAAACTTTTCATAGAATGTTAGAGTTCGATAGTGTCTTATGTATCATCCAATCTACCCCTAATGTTTTACGAAGGAGGAAACTGAAGCGCAGAGAAGGGATATGATTTCCTCAAGGTTATATCGTTGGCACACAATGACAGAACACAGATATGATCCCACGTCTTCTGATGACAAGTCCAGTGCTTTTTTCAGGCTGCCCCTGTTTTTATTGAATTGGAAAACAAGGTTGTTATTTTTTAGTAACATTTTTTGAATCTAGTAAAAGAGGTTTTTGTTAATCAGTCATTATTTTTACACTTATTTTAAAGTAAAAAAAAACCTCATATTTTGTGATGAATTTTATGGGATTTTATGCCCTCAATAAAGCTTTCCTTCTGCACTTGGGTAGGCCTCTTCTCCAGTAGTAAAATGGGTTATTACTGTGTGATATATACATAGGTGTGGCTAGAAGATAAGATATGGACCAGGGTTAGCTGCCACTCACTTAGAAGCCTCCATCGCTAATGCCACAGGTGCAACTAACTCAGCTTTTCAATGCTCCCTCCTCCCCTGGGAATTAAATTCCCTTCTAGTAATGGAGCACTGATAAATCCAGGGCCCTGCCTTTGGAGCAGTAGTCATATCACTAGAGGTGATAAATTGCTCCTATCAGAACAGAAATCACATCCTCTAGGGAAATTATGGGCTCAAATAGGACAAAGTATAATGTCTGGTGCTTTCTCAAACAGAATGCAGGGAGCTCTATTCATGACGAACCAAACCTTGGGAAACTGGTGGCATTCTTCTTAACCTCCTGAAACTTCCTTATGTTTAATTGTGAGAAACAGGAAAGGAGGAGATTAAATAGGTAACGTTTAAAAATATAAAATCCATTGGGAAAAAATTAACAGAATTATAGATTTTTAGAGCTGGATGGCACGTTGGAGGCCGTCTAAGTCAACCCATAAAGGTTAAAAAGAATTCCTCCACATTATACCCAGTAAGTACTTACCTAACCTTGGCCTGAAGACTTCTAATAAGGGCGAAGTCACTACCTTCTGAAGCAACCTATTCTACTAATGGATAGCTCTAATTGTTAGGAAATTTTCCCCCACATCAAGCCTAACTTGTTACTATTTTTTTAACTTCTACCCACTGCGCCTAATTCTTCCATCTAGGGTTAAGCAGAGCAAATCTAATTCTTTTTCCAAATGATAGCCTTCTTTGGAAGAACATTTGCTGAAAGGATAAAAGGGAAGTTTGGTGGGGCATGGTGGTTCCAGATGGATGTGATGAAATTGAGTCACCTTGCTCTGAAGAAATAAATTCTCTGCAAGAACTGGTGGATATTTATTGAACCACTGTGAGAGATACTTAAAAATTGTGTGAGAGAGAGGCAAGGGAGCACAAGGAGATTGGAGAAGAGGACATGTCCTGAATTTTATTTCCTTTTTTAAAGTTCAAGAATAGGATCTCCACAATATAGACTAGGAAGCTGGGCTTTTGATTCTTGGGGGAAAACAAAGAAACTTAGAACATATAGAAGAGGTGAGTGAAATCTAGAAAATGAAATGATCACCGTTCAGCAACATGACTTCCTCAAGAATAAGTCATGCCAGACCAACCTTAGTTCCTTTTTTGACGGGGGTTCTTAAATTGGCAGATTATGAGAACGCACTAGACGTAGTTTGTCTAGATCAGGGGTGGGGAAGCTGCGGCCTCGAGGCCACATGTGGCCTTCTAGATCCTTAAGTGTGACTTTTGCCTGAATCAAAATTTTACAGTAAAAGAACTTGTTCTGTAAAATTTGGATTCAGTCAAAAGGCCACACTTAAGGACCTAGAAGGTCACATGTGACCTCAAGGCCACAGGTTCCCCACCCTTGGTTTAGATTTTAGCAAAACAATGAATAAAGTATCTCATGTTCTTCTTCTTCTTCTTTTTTTTTTTTTTGGAGGCAATCAGGGTTAAGTGACTTGCCCAAGGTTAAGTTAGTAAGTGTCAAGTGTTTGAGGCCAGATTTGAACTCAGGTCTTCTTGATTCTAGGGCCAGTGCTGTATCTACCATATCACCTAGCTGCCCCTATTTCATGTTATTTTTGAGGAAAAGAGGGAGAAGTGTTGGCTAGACATTAGCTGATGGATTCAGAAGTGGCTGAATGATGGTTCAGAAGGTAGTTATTAATATTTCAATGCCAACTTGAAAGAAGGTCTCCAGGGGATGTCCCAGAGATCAGTGTTTGGTAGTGTGTCTTTCAGATTTTTACCAATGATTTGGATAAAGGCATAAGTGGCATCTGTATCAAATTTGCAAATGACACAAAGCTGGGAGAGGTCACACTGGATAATGGATTCAGGATCCAAAAAGTTCTTGACAGTCTAGGATATTGAGATTAATACAATAAGAGCACATTTAGTAGAGGTAAATGTAAAGGTTTACATTTGAATTAAGAAATCGATTTTGTAAGTAAAGGATGGAGGTGGCACGGATAGAGAGAAGTTTGACTAACAAAAATTTGGTGGTTTCAGAGGACTGCATTCTCAGTATGAGTCAACAGTACAATACAACAGTAAAAAAAAAAAAACTAATGTGATTTTAGACAGCACTGAGAAAGGCATACCTTCTGGGAATAAGGAGGCAATACTAGCAATGTATATTGCCTCTACCAGTCCATATTGTGGGTGTGTTTTCTTCATTTCTGGCCACCTTGATGATTGTTTTATAGGTATGTTTTCATATCTCTTTAGATGTGGACTGGATTAGATGACTTCTGAGGTTTCTTCCAATGTTAACAAATTGCAGATCATGTAGAGGAGGCCAGCCAGGATGTTTAAGGGTGTTGGACTCATGCTCAATGAGGAAAGGTTGGAGGCTTTGAAGATGTTTAGCCCGGAGGTGAGAAGGCTCAGGGGGAGCCTGATAGTTGTCTTTAAGCATAGCTGGTTTATTTTATATTTTTTTAGGCAATTGGGGTTAAGTGACTTGCCCAGGGTCACACAGCTAGTAAGTGCTAAGTGTTTGGTCTGAGGTTGGATTTGGATTCAGGTCCTCCTGACTTCAGGGCTAGTGCTCTATCCACTGTACCACCTACCTGCACCAAGCATACCTGTTTTGAAGAATTCTTACATACAAGAATGGTTAGACTTGTTTTATTCTAGAGGGCAGAATTAGAAGCCAGGGGTGGAAATAGCAAAGAGGCAAATTGAGGCCTGATGTCAGAGGGAAAAAAAACCCCAATAATCTTCCTAACTAATAGATCTCTCCATAAGTGGAATGGGCCTCCTTGGGAGGTCATATTCCTTTGCTGGAGATCTTTAAGACAAGTTTGAATGACTGCTTCATAGGTATATTTTCATAGGGATTCTTTTTAGGTGTAGGATGGATTAGACAGCTGCTGAGGTTCCTTCCAATGCTGATATTCTGGGTGAGTATGCAATAATCTCAATCCTTTACATTCATCAAATGCTCTGTAGGTCTCATAAACCTAATTCTTATTCATTATCATACTTGCTCCTGGTGAAGTCCGTCTGGGATAAACAGGGTAATAATCATTCCCATTTTGTACAGTTGACAAAATAATCTTCCTAAGGTATAGATGGGAGTGCAGTGTCACTTCCCCGAGCAAGAAAATTTTAGTGGCTTTCCACAGTCTATAGGATGAAATACAGGCTGCTAATTCTTCTTATTACTCCTTATTTGGACAGCTAGGTGATACAGTAGATAGAACCCTGGGCCTGAAGGCAGGAAGATCTGAATTCAAATCTGGCCTTAGATTTTTACTAGCTCTGTGACCTTGGGCAAATCACTTAACCTCTATTCGCCTCAGTTTCCTCATCTATAAAATGGGGACAGTAATAGCACCTATATGCCAAGATTGTTGTGAGGATCGATCAAATGAGATAATAATTGTAAAATGCTTAGCATAGTGCCTGGCACAAGGTAAGTGCTGTATAAATTATAATCATAATAATAATTATTATTATTTTTATTGTTGGGGACAGCTAGATGACTCAGTGGATAGAGTGCTGGACTTGGAGTCAGGAAGACCTGAGTTCAAATCTGGCCTCAAATATTTACTAGCTGTGTGACCCTGGGTGACTCACTTAACCTCTGTTTGCCTTAATCTACTGGAAAAGGAAATGGCAAACCACTTCAGTATCTTTGTCAAGAAAACCCCATGGAGGGCATTGATGTGCTATGGTCCATGGGATCACACAGAGTTGGACATGACAATGACTGAACAGTGAAATTATTATTATCATTATTAGATATTGGGTGTTCTGGGTCACAGCATTGGGTCACATGGGTCACATGGTCATTCTGTGACCCTGGGTGAGTCACAACCTCTGTCTGCCTCAGTTTCCTCATCTATAAAAGAGGGATCATAATAGCACTTACCTTGTTGTTAGGATGAAATGAGCTTAGCATAGTGCCTGGCTGTTCAGTAGCAGGTGCTTAATAAATGGTCATTCCTTTTCTTTTCCTTTCCCTATATTTTAGTGTCCGAACTCTGACTTGAATCACGCAGCTAATTAATGAGAAAATGGAACCTAGGTCAGATAAGTTTCCACAGTATTACAGTGCATTAGAGGTAAGAGTTTACTTAGTCCCTCTCATCTTTAACTGGAGGAAAAGGAGGCCTATAGAAATAAAATGACTTTGCCAAGTTCATGCAACAAGTAATTGGTGGTGATGGGGAGCCCTATTCTCCTTTTCTTCTATAACATCATGCATTTGATGGGGGTAGAGTCAAGAATAAAAGAATATGGAACACTGACTGCTTGGGAAACCAGGCTGGGGTAAAGTGATGTAGTTTGGGGTTGTGGGAAACCAGAGGACACCCTGATGCTCTGGGAGGGGGTTTGGAAAATAATGGTGACTTGCTATTTATATAACATCTTGTATGTGGGGCATCATGGAGTAGAGAGCTGACCTCAAAGTCAGGAAGGCCTAGATACAAGTCCTGCTTCTGATACATACTAGCTGAGTGACTCTGGGCAAGTCACTTAACCTCTTAGAGGCCTGGATAACTTTGTGAATATAAATTACAACGAAGGGGTCAGCCTGCATTAGTCGAGGGGATTCCCTATAAAATCACATTGAAATCAGAGACTTAGTCCTTATCTGCATTTTCTTTAATATTTTCTTCATACTAATATGGGAAGGTATAGAATATGTATGATGAAGTAATCGAGGTCCAGAGACGTAGAGTACCAAGTATGCCAGTAACACACAGCAAGCAAGTTCTGGATCCTGACTTTTTCACCCCAAGTCCAGCACTTTCTTAAATGTACCACAGCTTCCTCTGAGTATACAATGGAAAAGTACTTAAGTCCAAACTGGCTTGCTTCATTCGGTTTTGTCTGGGCCATCCCCGTTCCCTGGATTTTACAGCAGAGCACAAGGACAGACCTAGAGACGAAGGACTTTGTTCTAATCACATCTACTTTTATAGTTTGCTAATGTTAAACAAATGCTAACTTTTCATTGGAAAGAAATTAAAATACTCGTCTTTATTGTCTTTCTCTGAGGGAGCCAAGCCAATTGTTCTTGCCAACTTTTCCCACGTAGAGATGTCAGATGGAATTCCAATGCCACCAAACAAGACCCTTCTCCTTCCACCTGCACATTATGACTCCAATAAACACGTTATCAGCTCATGAAAATGATGGCAAACAGGTGACTGGAGGATTTGATAAGTCAGCAGCAAAGATTAACAGTTCTTTCCAGAGAAGTCTGTGAGCTGAGAGGTTCCCCTATTTAAAACAATTGTGGCATGTGAATTTACAGCACTTAAATCATTATCGGCAATTAGTACTTGTCAAAAAGGTTGCAGCTGGCTTCAATTACAGGTAGAGTTGTTTTTAGAATTTGAACTTAGTTGTACATCTGATAGTAAGGATTTCAGAAACACTCTGGGACTGGGAGGTGGGGCGGGGGTTTGGGGGATTATAATTCAGGAAAAGAAATCCAAGACATTTATTATTCCATACATATTATTATTATACCACAGATTCTCAAAGCTTTGAAGAATAAAAATAAGGGTACCTTTCATTTGTATAACACATTATAGTATTCAAGGCACTCTTACATCCATTATCTCATTTGATTCTTGTAACAATCCTGTGTCAAGGCAGATTTTTCTTACTCCTGTTTAGAGATGAGGAAAGGTTAGGGTAGAGGTTTCCCAAGGTCAAATACTACAGCTAGTAGTTGTCAGAGTCTGGATTTGAATGCAGGTCTCCTGATGCCAAGTCTGGTTTCTTTGCCCTATACTGTGCTACTTATAATGAAATAATGAAAAAAAATCATTATTTTCAGCTTGTCTTAATAGACTTCGTTGCTAGAAAATTATTGACTTGCTATTAGTACCTTCAGCTGAGCTCTAAGTAGCTCAAAAGGGACATAGGTTACTAAAGGAGATATTGGGATCCTTGAACCTCCGAGGTCTCCCAGTGGAGGCTGGATGCTACAGAGGCGATTGCTGATGTATGGGTTGGACTAGATGGCCTTACTTTGCCTAGACTCTACTGTCGGAGAGAATTAGGTGAGGTGACTATGGGGGTCCCTTCCAGGTGTACATCTTTGATTCTATGGCTTTGAGTCCTTTTCAGCTCTGAGATATTATGTGATGCATCTGTTGGCTTTAAAGTGACCATGCATTCCGATCCTTGTATTTCTTAGTCTGCAAGCAAAACCTGAATGGAATAGAGGCAAGATTTCTGCAAAGTGGAGAGTTGGGAATTTGGAGCAGCAAGTCATCTGACATAAAACCTACTAAAGGTACTATTTTGGTTAAGTAGGATGGTAGCCTTGGGTCAAATACCATTTGAGATCTGATCTCTCTCCTAAGGTAGCTTTAGAAATCAAGAGAACAAGTCTCTACCACCGGAAAGAGAAGAAAAAAAAAAGAAAATGTTTTGGTGATGTACATCTCACATCTCCATGTTACTTGAATTTGTTCCTTCATTTTGGAGGAGTATTACAAAATTCATTTACTTTAGATTGTACCTAAGTAAATGAGATTACTAGATAGAGACTCCTCTATATTGGTAGGTTTAAGAATGTTTTTTTTTTTTTCAGCACCATCATTTCGCTTAATTTTTGATTGTAGCTATGGTTTAGGTTTATATGTATACTGTACTTAAAAGAAGCATTTTGTATAAGTATGTCTGAAAGTCACTTTGTCCTGGGCCTCAGTTTCATCTTAAAAGTCAAAGAAGTTGGAGAATAAAAACTCTAAAATCCATTTTACATCTAAAATTTGATGTTAGTTCAACTGAGCCATACTCTGTCATCTACCTCATCTCTTTCTCCCTCCTAACTCTTTCTATCCGTCTTTGTCCATACAATTAGTAGTTGCTCCACAAATAACAGGCTGATCTCGTATGATACCAACAATGATCATTAGAATCAAGTGAATGTCTTAACACCATTATATTTTTTAGTGCTTTAGTTGATATATATCTTTTTTTATAGCACCTACATGTCCCAATGAAGCCTTTTTCTCACCCCTTCCCAAAGAGCAATCCCTTGTAACAACAACAAAAAAAACCCAACAAAAAAGCAATTTGTCAAAAGTAACCAACATATCAAAAGATTATAGCACTGTACACTGTGTTCTATACCTAGAGTCCCTCATCTCTTGACAAAGCAAGGGAAAGTGCCTTCCCATGTATCTTCTTCAGAGCCGAGCTTTTGTAATATACAATTTCAATTTTGTTAAAGTTTTTTCCATTTACACTTTGGAATCATTGTACATAGCAATATGTTTTCCCGGTTCTGTTTACTTCACTTAGCGTCAGCTCATGCAACTTTTTCTATGTTTCTCTGTATTCATCATATTAATTATTTCTTATAACACAATAATATTCCGTTACATTCATGTATCACAATTGTTTAGTCATGCCCCAAATCAATGGACATCTACTTTGTTCTTGTTATTAAAAAATACTACTGCTATAAATAGGGGCCTTTTTTGGTTATTGACCTCTTGGGGGTTCATGCCTAGTAGTGGAGTCTCTGGGTCAAAGGGTATGCACATTTTAATCACTTTATTAGCATAATTCCATATTGCTTTTCAGAATAACTGAACCAATTCACAGTTACAAACAATGCATTAGTGTACCTGTCTTTTTACATCTTTTGTCATCTTTCTGATTTGTAAAGTGAAACCTAAGAGTTTTTTTTTGAATAACATTTTTCTTATGACTTATTTGGAACATTTTTATGGTTATTAATAGCTTCTTATTCTTCTTTTGAGAACTATTTGTTCATGTATATCCTTTGACCAATTATCTATTGGGGAATTTATTTTGTTTTTATATGTCATCTATTTCTGTTGTCTATATAACAGATATCTTGTATATCATTATCAGAGATACTGATATAAAGATTCCCCCCCCTTGTTATCCTACTTGCATTAATTTAATTTCCTAGTGTTTTTTCTTTTTAAAGA
The DNA here is from genome assembly GCF_900497805.2 of Vombatus ursinus. Lineage (NCBI taxonomy): Eukaryota > Metazoa > Chordata > Mammalia > Diprotodontia > Vombatidae > Vombatus > Vombatus ursinus. Next base: position 46,130,261 of record NW_020954619.1, on the reverse strand, counting down.
ACACAATTGTAAATACCTTTTTGAAAGGCATATTTTTTACCCATGTGGATGTATGCTTTCTTCTGCGTTTATCAACACGAATACTATGCCTATATCACTTTGAGAGGAAGCAAAGTGTATTGGAAAGAGTATGGAATTAGAAGACTGGGATTCAGTCCTTGGCTGTCCTAGCTGCTATTGATATGACCTTGAACAAGTCACTTCCCTTCTCAAGACCTCATTTTTTCCATCTGTATGATAAGGGGGTTGAATTAGATCTTGTCTAGTTTTAGATTATAAGGCTGCTATTTTTTCATTGGTTAAATGTTGACAGCAAACTAAAATAAATGTGTTTGTGAACTTGGTCCTAGCTTAATAGGCTAGGCAATTGTATTAGACTAATATTTTTACCTATAGGGATTTCACCTTCTATAATGGTTCATAACTGAGGTATACCTTACAAATTTGTGTTTTTGAGATGCGAGCAGGAGAAAATGTTAAACTTAACTGAAGGTATTATTTTCACTTTATGGGACGAGAAGCAGTGACTTGTTTGGTTTTTGTCCTTCATTCTTGAAGAGGAACAAAATGACATCACTATGTTAGAGTCAAGTTACAGTGTGTCCAACTGTGGCTGATCAGACCAATCTGAGCTCAGAATGTTCTACCCCCGGTTGGGCACAAATAGTCCGTGTGAACATTTGAGGTGGATTCTCTAAATTTATGCATCTCATGTTCCTTTTAGGCTACTTCAATTCTGCTTTACTCATAGAGCACAGAACCTTCTCTGATGAGGGCATGCTATGTTGGCTGGTCCTGTGCCAGTGGCTCCCATGTCACACAATCTATTCCACAATTCTTAAGAGAGACCTTGAGAATGTCCTTGTTTTGCTTCTTCTGACCACCATGTGAGCACTTGCCCTGTGCAAGTTCTCCATAAAATAGTCTTTTAGGCAGGTGTACATTTGGCATTTGAACAACATAGCCAGCTCAATGTAATTATACTCTCTGCAGTAGAGTTTGAATAGTAGTTTAGTTGGAGGAAGAACCTCAGTGTCTGGTATCTTATCCTGCCAGCTGATCTTCAGAATCTTTCTAAGACAATTCAAATGGAAGCGCTTCTGTTAGCTGGTATGGTACCGCTATACTGTCCAGATTTTACAGGCATACAAAAATGAGGTCAACGCAACAGCTCTGTAGACCTTCAGTTTGTAGTCAGTCTAATACCTCTTCTCTCCCACATTTTCCTTCGGAGCCTTCCAAATACTGAGCTAGATCTAGCAATACATGTGTCAATCTCATTATTGTTGTGTACGTCTCTGGAAATTATATTGCCAAGGTAAATGAACTTATCTTTAGTATTCAAAACTTCTCCGTTTGCTATAATTGATGGTTCCACATATGGTTGGTATGGTGCTGGCTGATGGAGCTCCTGTGTTTTCTTGGTGTCAATTGTTAAACCAAAATTAGCATGAGCAGTAGAGAATCAATCCATATTTTGTTGCATCTCAGCTTCAGAGGCTGCGTTGAGTGTACAATCATCTGCAAACAAAAAATCATACACCAACACTCCTTCCACTTTAGTCTTTAGTGCCATATACCTAGTCGTGGAGGTTGAGGCTAATGAATCTTGGGAATTTGTGGCTATAGTAGGGCTAAGTCCATTTGGGTATCTGTACTAAATATGGAACCAATATGGTGAGCTCCTGGAAGCAGAGGATTACTAGGCTGCCTAAGGAGGGGCTAATTCACCATGGTAAGAAGCAGAGTGGGTCAAAGCTTCTGTGGGCAAGATAGGGAAATCCAGTCTTGGGGAAAAAATTATAGAAATTTCATCCCTTACTAATGACATTGTGTGTTTCAGAAGTTTTGTGGCATAATTTATGGGTCTGGGCCATAAAGTTGAATCTTGTAGTCCCAATATTTATGAAATACAGTTAGACAGGTGAAAACTATTGGATTGTCTATTTAATGTCACTGCTATTCCCATAGGATTTGGTAGCAATTTCCATTTCCATTCAGTCTTTCACTAATGTCTTTTTCTGATGCTTGAAGGTTATGCCTGTGGAGTACAGACTCTGGCAAGTCTGACAAATCTAGAAATTATTTGAAATAGGCCTAAGGTGTTTGTTATTAAAAGATCCATTAGTTAGGATTAGAATCCTAAGGCTTCTTAGACACGAGACTTATCATTAGCTTGGTCACTACGTCACGAATATTTTAGGCCACTGGTACATTAAGGCTTTTTACTAAGGTATGGAGTAGTTTGCATTCTGGTTTAGTGGAGGGAGTACCCATATTGATCAAATCACAGCTCTTTTGGAATACTCTAGAGAATAACTTTTCTATAATAATAATAGCATTTACATAGCACCTACTATGTACCAGGCACTGTGTGAAGTCTTTTGATAATATCATCTTATTTTGTCCTCAGAAAGACCCTGGGAGGTTGGTGCTATTATTATCCCTGTTTTATAGTTGAGGAAACTGAGGCAAGTAGAGGTTAAGTGACTTGCCCAAGGTCACACAACTAGTAAGTGTCTGAGGCCAGATATGAACTCAGGTCTTACTGACTCCAGGCTCAGTGCTCTAGAGATATCCTCTAGCTACCTCTAACCATTCAGTCCCATCGTTTACCCCAGATCAAAAGTTATTTCTAATAACTGAATTATTCAAAGACATTTTCCTCTCCCTAGTCTGAACATCACTCTGATCCAGTCAAAGTATTATTGCTCGTAGGTGGATTAAGAGCCTATCTTTCTTGGTCTAGTGACTGCCCTAATTCTATCTTCAAGTGAAACAAATAATAAAATTTAGTTTTAGAAATGGGTTAGACTTTGAAAGGGTTGTTAAAAAATATTTCAGATTAGGACACTAATTATGTATTTTCTATTTAGGACCAAGAACTATAGACTAAAGTAATGGCCTAATATTATTTTGTAAAATGTAGCCTGTTCTGTTCTGTTGGGTTGTTCAGCCTTCATTTTCAAAGAGGACCAAAGACATCATGAGGGCAATGTCCTGATGTGCGTGTGAATTGGAAGTCTGGTGGCAAGACAAAAGTCAAGATGACTGGCAGTGGCCTGGGATGCAGGGGATGACTTTAGTTTTTCTAAATTAAGGTTATTTTCCAGGCCCCAGTTTACCTGAAGATGGACAAAAGGGGTTAAGAGGATGGCCCAGTATGCTTCCATAATTGGAATACATATAAACCAGTGCAAAGTGAAGTAAGCAGAAAAAAATTATGTATATAATATATACATATGTATACATACATATGTATATGTGTGTGTATTTGCATACATATATACTATATGTAAAATAATATATGCCTATTACATATATAAATAATATATATAATATAAAATGTATCTTTATCTATATCTATTTATGTATCTATAGCTACAACATAAAAGAAACCAAAAACGAATGATGTTTAATAATATTGACTAAGTTAGGCTGGGGGGTGGGGAGAAGAGCTGGGAAAATATACCTCTCTCTATGTATTTCAGAGGCAGGGAATTGTGGGAGTGGAGTATTGAATATAATAGTAGTTGCTACTGAAGTTTTGCTGAACTGCTTTTTTTCTTTCTTTTTTTATTCTTTTTCACAGTGGATGATGGTTCACTGGAGAGGAGAGAATAAAAAGCTGGATTTGTTATGAAAACAAAAGGCATCAACAAAAATAAGACATTAAAATTGTTTTTTAATATTTTGGGGACATGCTTTATTTGAAGCCCAGAATAGTAAGGCTGTTGGTCATGCTTGTTAGGAATTTGATTTTATTCTTCCTGTTGTTCAGTGGGATTTCTTGGAGGAGGTAAATTGATCTTAAAATTGGGGAATGTATTTTTTTTGGGGTGGAATATAAGATTGGAGTGGGTTGAAGTTTCATATAAGACTATTAGATTATGAAGTCCTCCAGAGCAGATGTGTCATTTTAAAAAATCATTATATTTCTCATGTTGAGAATATCACTTTTAGCAAATTAGAATGTGAGCTCCTTGAAGGCAAGCATTGTTCGTTGTATCCCTAGTGCTTAGTAAAGATCTTGGGCACATAGTAAGTGCTTAATAAATACTTGTTAACAGTCTGATATAGCAGATTCATAGTGAGCGTCATCTAGACCTGACATAAATACTTTCAGGGATTTGATTTTTGTGCCAAAGAAGAAAAAATGGATTTTACAGTAGTTGTATCATGAAGACACTTTTCTGTTACTCTGGACAAGTTACTTAACCTCTGAGTGCTTCAAGCAACTTCCCAAGACTGTAAATTGTAGTGTGGGTGCTGATCTATATTGATAAGGCAGCTAGGTGGTGCAGTGGATAGAGCACTGGGCTTGTGTGTTCAAATCCAGACTCAGATGCTTTCTAACTGTGTGACCCTGGGCAAGTCATTAGATACTGTTTGCCTCAGGTCCTCATCTGTAAGGAAATGGCAAACCACTCCAGTATCTTTGCCAAGACAATCCCAAATGGTGTTATAAAGAGTCATAAACTACTGAACAACAGCAGGAAGGGAAAACTGCACTGGGAAACCTTTATACAGCAGTGTAATGTGTCACAGGTCTAGTTTGAAAATGAAAAAAAATAAAGATCTGTTAGAGTTCCAATGTGTTGACTCTGCTGACTCTATTGTTGTTGATGGAGAAAACTGTTGCAGAAATCTTTGTGGAGCTTTCATTTTTATCTGTTTGTTGCTCTTGTTTTCTCCAGTTGCATCCTTAAATGCACTCAAGATGATCTGGCTTAGCTGGCTCTTGCCAGGCTTTCTCTGAGCTTATCTTTCTCCACTCTTTGCTGCTTTATGAGGTGATACTGCTTATAATCTTCCACCCTCTCTCCCCTTAAGATTTTATAAATGAGTTTATATTCTGAACTGTTGTTGTCCTTGGCTGCCATATCTCTCTGCTTGGCATGGTGATCAGGTTTTTCCTGGCTGAGGTGGTTTCGAGGCTCATTTGGTCTTGTGCAGATGTTCCCGTTTGCTGAAAACAATGTGTTGATTGCATCAAGTTCTGGAACATGAAGAAGCCTCCTGAATGACATCCATGATCAATCAAAAAAGTCCAACCTTAATATTCACACAGAAGGAATCAAGTAGATGAACTGATCTACTGAGACCTATATCTTGGAAGGACAATGTAGATAGGCAATAACTATGTCCAGAATAAAATAAGAGGAGAAGCGCAAGCTTGGTTGATTTTGGGAAAATTTGCAATGGCTTTATTGACCCTAAGCTTTTCCCTGAAAAAAAAAAAGGTCAATTTTTATTCTACTGTTTAGATGCAACATGATATGGTGGATAGTAGCTGGTCTTGAGCTAGGAAGATTTAGACTGAATATTGTCAGGAGCAAATGAAAACATGAGTTTCAACTATTCCCAAGAACATGGTGATAATGATACTAATTCATTGTATTTATATAACATTTTATACGTTTTCATAATGCTTTGACTCACAACTGCTTAATCCTCATAGAATCCCCATGTAGTAGATAGATTTGGTATCATTATTCTCACTTTTCAGATTAGGAAACTGGGGCACAGAAACATATGATGTCCCAGGTCACAGAGTTAGCAAATGAAGAGTCTGATCCTGGAACTCATCTTTCGCTATATGTTGCTACTCATAGGGACCAAAAAACTGAGCATGAGATAGAGCCTTTTGGGCATATGACATTCCATTATGATCATGTTATACCATATTTTCCAGTATTTTATTAATTGATCTACAAATTGTTGTTGTTGTTTGTTCTTTATTTTTGAAGAGGACCAATGACATCATGGAATGATGTCTTGACTCGTGTATGAATTGGATTTAAGGGAGGCAGAGTTGCACAAAGTCATCAGTCTCATTCTGTCTTCCAGAGTCACTGAGGTCCAGTGGCAGGACAAAAGTCAAGATGACTAGTGATAGCCCAGGATGCAATGAATGACCTTGGCATCTTTTATGTCTGACCAAGCACTAAGCACCTGCTTTAGCTGCCTTTATGGCCTTTGGAACAAATTGTTCTCATCCACTCATTCTGCAGGGCGACGTCTTCACATGCGTGGAGTAGACATACCCTTAACTCACAGGCGGGTTTGAGGCTTATTAGCTACCTATCTGCCCACGATTTGTGCCCAGAGTGTGGCGGCTGTGTATGCTACAGCTTCTTGGAGTCACAGGTAAGTGTTGAGTGCCAGGTGAATACCAAAGGTGGATGAGCAGCCCTGCTACCACATGCAAAGCATTTCATTGGGCTCTGTGAGAATCAATATATGGCACAGTAATGATTTTCAAGGCACTCATAGCTTAGTAATGAGGATGAGGCAAACACAAGAAAAAGCAATAATTGAAAAGTGACAAAAAAAACTTGTACCTTGAATAAGGGCCATAAGAGGTGGGAGGAGACAGCCCTTATATCCAGGTGGAGTGGCTGGGACAGGCTTTGTTAAGGATTTAGGATTTGATCTGGGTCTGGTAAGATGGGCAGGAGTTTGATCAATTGGATAGAGAGTATGCCAGGAAAATTGAATTATATGAACAGGGGCAGAGGAGGGAAAATGCAAAGCCTTGTCTTTTTGGTCACTCTGCTTGAGTGCGTGTGTTCACAAGTATCTAATGGACCACAAACTTGAGAGTGCTTGTTATTTTATTTGATACGTTTGTTGAATGAATGATTAAACATTATCTGTTATTAAACTTTCTTAGGCTTTAATTGCACTCATGGTCTCTTTTAAAGGACAGGCACTGTGATAAATGTTAATTAAAGTGTTAAGTGAAAAATGCTTTACTGTATCAAAATTGTTGTGAGGATCAAATAGATAACATTTGTAGAGTGCTAAACACAGTGTCCAGTGCATAAAAGTGCTTAATAAATGTATGTTCCCCTTCCCTCCTAGTTCCTTAAAGATGCTAAAGAAATTTACTGAAATTCTAAGACTTATTTTCTTTCTTCCTCTCCTTTTTCACAGTAATATCACACAGTTCTGATATCCAAGAAATCTTAGTTTTCAGCTCCGATTTTGCTACAGATCCCTCAGGGGATACAACTAGCATATTCTCTGATTTAGTTTCCCTGCCTATATAATGGATGTAATAATACTTTACATCCCTTTCGGGAGCATTAATTAGTATTTGCAAAGTGTACTGAAGATGAAGAGTGTGAATGTACCCAAGTATTAAAGAGAAATTGCTTAAACTTGAACCAATTTTCTTGAAGTTTTTTTTTTTTCCCAGAATTTCAACAGCCTGTTCACCTGGCAAGGGTTCATGGATGTGAAGTATCTCCTACATTTATCGTTCAATGTTTTAAAAATCTCAGCAAAGAAAGCTCATATCTTATAGTTTGTCCTGCACTTAGTAAATCACATAAAAGTCATTGGGAGGCATGCATGCAGGGATGGTAGCCGTCTTTTCCTCCAAAGCCAATGCATATAGTAATTAATCTTTTGTTTACTTGAAACTTTCACATTCAAAATGTTTAATTTTCACATCCAAACTCCCTGCTCTTTTGTGCATTGAATAGTGGTACTGTAGTCCTAATTGTTCAGCTGAAGGATTTGAAGCCTAAAGGCATCTTTTGAATACTGCTGCTTTTCTCAACACCCCCCCCCCCTCCATTTTGTCTTCTCCTAATAAAGTCCTTCCGAAAAGCTGATTTCTTATTTTCGCAGGTTTCGGACTCACCATTGTGGGAGGTGGTCTCTGTCTTGTTCCCCTGTTCTCTTTACAATGTATTCTCTGTGTTCGGACAACCATAGTTTAGCTACATTCTACCCAACACTCCCACCGGCAAAGATTTCCTTTGCAACCAATCCTTTCACTCCAGGTTTAAAAAAAAAAAGTGAAAGAGAGAGAGAGAGAGAGAGAGAGAGAGAGAGAGAGAGAGAG
>NW_020954619.1:46081249-46122303 GCF_900497805.2 Vombatus ursinus | reverse complement strand
AGGGAGAGAGAGGGAGAGAGAGGGAGAGAAAGATATGGAGAGAAAGAAAGAAATCCCTCCTCCCCAAACAGCTGTCAGCCCACACAGCGAGCATTTACAAGGGAATATTTGAAGCTTTTATTTAACTTCACTTTCACGTATTTCCAGCTGATTTCATTTTGGTCATGTTGCCTTAGTGAAGTTTTGCCATCTAAGGAAACAGACAATATCGTGTTAGTGTTCTTTTTGAACAATTGCAGCGATTCGAGGAAGCTAGGTGCCTCCCTGCCTTTGTGCTGCAAGGCCCAGACTGTGCTCGTAGGTCTGTCATCGCATTGACCTCATCCGCAGAGTTTCCATTTAGCTAAAATTTAACTTCTTGTTTAGACTTTGCCAATCTTCTGTTCGGCCTGCGACTCTTATTTATGCCAGCCCGTTAAGCAGCCACATTAATAACCCACTCTGGTCCTCAGCTTTGCTGGTGCTCTTACTGGGATCTAATTTCAAAGGAGATGGAATTTCTCCTGAGCTTTGTGGAAGAGCTTCACATTAGATTCACTGCCTTATAACAATGAAATATGTTGATAACTCCACCGGGAAAAGGGCCTCCTGACTTCCCAACAAATATACGTTTGTTGGATTCGATCGACTTCCAAATTTTCCCTGCCGATACCTCTTTCTTCTTGACTGTTATCACTGATGAAGTATCAGTGCACTTGGCTATGTATGAATTCCAGGGACCTAAAAAAGAAAGAGAAATGAATCTTGGCTGAATTTCTTAAGCGCAATCTATAGCTCCCAAAGATGTATAATGTTGATTGAGGTCTCTGTATCCAGTCTGTCTGCTGCAATCCTGTATACCGACGCCGAATGAAACTTTAAACTTTAATCGGGTCGCTGCCTTGCTCAAGAACTTAAAATAGCTCCTGATTGCTTATTGCCTTAAATCTAAACTGGTCTCGCTGGCATTCAAGACCTTCAGTAATAATAATGGTTATGACAACAACAGCAATAATAGCTAGCATTTGCAAAATACTTTAAAATTATTATCTCATTTTATTCTCACAATAAAATGGGTGGGTTGGTGCTATTATTATGGTCCCTATTTTACCACTGAAGAAACAGAGACAGAGATTAAGTGACTTGCTGAGGGTGACACAGCACGTTTCTAAAGTGGAGTCTAGTCTTGTATCCTAATGACTCCCTATTATGAACCATTCTCAGTCTTCTTACTGTCTCCTCACTACCTTATGCTCATTCCATTCTTTTTACCTACAGTACCCTCCTTTCTTCCCTTTGATAATACAAACCTTTCCAATCTACCAAGGACCAGTATGAGCCCTACTTTTATCCAGTACGCCTTTCATGATGTCTTTGGTGACTACTGCAAACCATATAGAAATCTTATTCCTTTGCATTCCTGTAGTATTTGTTGCTCATCCTATGGTCTGGAATTATGTACTGTTCTTAATTATTTTAATAGTTTTTCACCCTTATCCCTTCAATAAATTTTAAGTCCTCTGAAAGTGGAACCAGGTATTCTGCTTCTTTTGTCTCCTTGAAATCCTGCTAGGCTGAGTACAGAGTACCTAGAAATTAATCAATCAACAAGCATTTACTAGGTGCTTGCTATATTCCAGGAACTATGGTAGGTACTGAGGACGGAGACTAAAATGAAATAATCCCTGCCTTCATGGAGTTTGTATTCGAGAGGGGAAGGGGAAAACTAGTAAACAATCACAGATACCTATATAAGTATATTCAGAATAATATAAAGAGAATCATATGAATAAATGAAAGTTAGTTAGAGAGGACCTAAACATGAAGTTGACCTCTGATCCTCTCATTTGCAATTGAGGCTCAAATTGGGCAGGATCAGAAGATCTGTAGGAAAAAATAGTCTATACCCAATGCCTCCAATTCATCAGTTACTCATTCTCCAACTTCCTACAATGTGTCTTTTGCCCCCAATAATACTGCAAATGTTTTCTCAAGGTCACCAGTTGCTTCCCTATTTCCAAATCCACTGGCCTATTCTTATTCCTTATTCTGCTTGCCCTTTCTACATTTTTCTCCGCTGACCATAACTTCCTTCTTAATATTCTCTCCTCTCTTATCTTCTGAAACACCACATGAAGAAGCCTATAACTGGCATACTCTCCTCCCTCCTTTCCACAAATCACTGTAGAAATCCTGGCCATCTTTCCAGAAACTCCTAAAATATCACCTCCCTCTAAGAAACCTTCCTTTCTTTAAATTTCATGTAACACTTTGAATCTCATGCATTTGTCATGTTCTATTTTATATTATTAGCATTTGCTTATGAACCATATTTCCCTCTCTTCTCTTTCTTCCTCTCCACCTGTTGATAGCTCTTTGAGGGCAGGAACCATTTCCTATTTATCTTTGTGTCATCCCAGCACCTGGTGTAATGCTTTGCACATATTAAAAAAAATTCCATAATTGTATCTGAGCCTTTCCTCCACCACTTTGGGTCACAACTCTTTTGTGTCTTAATAAATGGTCCTGAAGAGTTGCTCTGGACCTCTAAAAGTCATCATTTAGTGGCCAACCTTCTGCTTATGATCTTGTTCAAATTTAAGTACTTAAATGTGGAATTGAATTTGTGAAAAATTTTAAGGCAGGATGCACATACACCATTCCAGAAAGTTGTTTGTAACTCTTTTAAAAAACATCCAGGGATTTAAGGTCTTTTTGCTTTTTTTCCCTCCTTGAGAGAGGGGGTGAACGTGGTGGGGGAAGTGTCAGAAAAAGTACTTCTGGATGGTTCAAGCATCTTGGTGAAGGGGTGAAAATTTTCTTTTTAAAACCTTTAAGATCCTGACTAGTTCCAAATTACCTCAACTGTGGTGTAGTAGAGAGAGAGAGAGGTTTTGTTTCAGTCTTGGTTTTTGCCACTGGGTGTCCTGGAGTTTCAGTGTAAATCATTCATCCATTTGGACTTTCAGTTTCTTCATCTATAAAATAGAGGCCATTCTAAGAGTATGAACACTTGACTTATACCTTACAGTAATGTTTTCCGAATTAATTTATTGGGGTAGTCTTTTGTTCCTGTCATAGGATCATAGGTTCAGAACTGGAAGGAGCCTAAAAGGCCTTCTAATTTGACCTCATCACTTTCAAGATGAGGAAACAGAGAGGTTCTGGGCATTTTCTCTGGCTGTCCCCTATGCCTGGGATGCTCTCCCTCCTCAACTTTGACTATCTCCTTGGCTTCCTTTAAGTCCAAACTAAAATTTTACCTTCTACAGAAACCCTTCCTTAACCCCTCTTAATTCTAGTGCATTCCTGGTTTTAATTATTCCTTATTTATCCTGAATATTGCTGGTTTGTATATATCCGTTTGTACATTAGATTGTAAGCTCCTTGAAGGCAGAGACTGTCTTTTACCTCTTTTTGTATTCCTGGCACTTAGTACAGCACTTGGCACATAACATTTAATTAATAAATATTTATTGATTTATTGAATTGCCCAAAGCTGCACAGGTAAGTGACAGAGGCAAAGTTTCTGCTCAGGTCATTTGATTTCCAAGCTATGTCTCCTTCCATTGTACAATAGTGCCTGTTAAGAAATTAATAGTGTACCCATCCAAGTATATAGCAGAGAAAATGTTCTTTTCTGCTTCCTTTCTTTTAAAGTTAGCTAAAAGTGAGCTCCTGTATACATCCCCAGGCCTGGGTGGTTACTATATCCCAGATGCTCTGCTTATTCAATTGATGTTAAGCTATATAAATTTGATATTATTCAGACATCATTGGCAGAATGTTTATTTACTTGAAGCATTTCATCTAAGGATTCTACTTCATACATTTTCTACATCTTTTAGTCAATTTTACCTTTAGGTCACAGTGCTCCAAGAGCATAAGTCTATCCATATAATCAATGTCACAGTGTTGTGCTATCTGCCAATGAGTTTTGCCAAATTAAAAAAAAAACAAACCAAAATGCAATTTGATTGCTGAAAATAATCTGTCTTGTGGATGTGATGTTCAGAGAGCAGATCCTTTGTGGCATAACAATCTCTGAGATTTATTTTTCATATTTGTAAAATGAAAGAGCAGGACTACATAAAATTCCAGGTAACCTCTAGCCCTAAAACTCTATAACCCAGGATTACCCACTACCTAGTACATCTCTACTAACTTCAGAAGCCTATTTTGAGGAAAGTGCTTTATAAACTTTAAAGTGCTATATAAATATTATGTCAATATTTGAATGACCTGGAATTCCATTGATGTGGCCAGGTCATGCAGTGAACAGAATGCTGGACCTAGAGTCAAGAAGACCTGAGTTCAAATCCAGCCTCAGATACTTACCAGCTGTGTGATCCTGGACAAGTTAGTTAACTTCTGTCTACTTCGGTTTCCTTAATTCTATAATAGCACCTACTTCCTGGGTTGTTGTATGCATCAAATGAGGTAATATTTGTAAAGTGCTTAGCACAGTGCCTGGTACTTAATAAATGCTTATTCCCTTTCCTTCTAGCCACCCTTCTTTCTGTTGACACTGCTTATAGCTTTTCAATGACTTATTTTAACTTCTACTTCACAGGGAAGACTCACAAACAATGATGAATTGAAGTGATCAAGAGCCAAATTTAGGCTTAAACTTATTAACAATTAGGGATGACTAAAAGTGGAATGAGTAGCCTCAGGAAGTCATGTGTTCCTCCTCCCTTGGAGGTCTGAAAGCCAAAGCTGGGTGATCACTTTTCTAGTGGGTTGGAGTGAGGATTCTTTTTCTGGGGGGTATGGCTTAGGCTAGATGGCCATTGAGGTCCCTTCCAACCTTGAAATGATGAGATTCTATGTCTCTAGAGTTGTGGCTAAAAAAATCATCTTGAAGCTGACCTGCTAGTGAGCCTCCATGTATTAACCTAAGGTTTCTCTGGTTCCAGACATAGAGTCAGTCATAGGTCCTTACTTGAAGTCTTTCTACCCTGATAGGATCTGCCAAAGCCTCTGATATGTTCTCAGAGTCTCTGGGTACCCAGGGTCACCTCCATACCAGTTTGAGGTATTATGGCAGGACTTCTGGTGGAGGTATATACATGTTAGTAGTTATTATTACTACTATTATTATTGCAATTATTCTTAGGCCTTCTAAGGCTATAGCACTGCCCCTTCCCCCTTGTATTTTATTGATACCATTTCCCTCTCTTTTTCTCAAAGTGCTGTGTGATGTAATTAAAATGAGTTCATTTTAATTTTGGGTTGGATGGTGGACTTTCATTAAAGGCTTAATCTATTTATTCATTGTGTGATAATGTGGTGCCTTTTATCTAGTTCACACAACTATGTGTGCCAAATACCATCTATTACAAGGGTCACCTCTCAAAGGAGATTTGTGAGTAGGGTTGCTCCTTTGGCAAACTTGGATTTTCAGATTTCTCATTCTGTACTCTGAACAGAGCCTGGGTAGATTTGTAAAGCAGGCATGGTGACTGTTTTCTGGCCTCATGGCCCTAGTCTGAATTTCAGCAGTGTCTAGGCTGTTGGAATGCTGGTAGAAGACCATGCAGCCTTTCAAACTACAGGAGCATCTTCAAGGAAAGGGAAGGATGCCTCAAAGGTATTTCCCTCATTGTTCTCATCTCTTCTTCCTCTAGCTCCTGCTTTCTTTATTCTGCTACCCTTTATTCTCTACTCCAGAGAGAGAAACTACTACGATGGGCTGGCCATGTTGTTTGAATGCCAAATGTATGCTTGCCTAAAAGACTATTTTATGGAGAACTTACACAGTACAAGTGCTCACATGGTGGTGAGAAGAAGCAATACAAAGACACTCTCAAGGTCTCTCTTGGAATTGATTGTGTGACATGGGAGACACTGGCATAGGACCACCCAGCATGGCATGCCTTCATCAGAGAAGGTGCTGTGCTCTATGAGCAAAGCAGAAGTGGAGTAGCTCAAGAGAAACTCAGATGCACAAATTTAAAGAACCCACCCTAAATGTTCACATGGACTCTTTCTGCCCAACCTGGGATAGACCATTCTGAGCTCATATTGGTCTGATCAGTCACAGTCGGACACACTGTAGCTTGACTCTAACATAGTGATATCATTTTGGTCCTCTTTGAGAAGAAGGAACAATGACCAATCTTTATTCTGAGAATGTGAGGAGGCTGGATGTTAATAAAGATGGCCATCAAAGGCATCAACCCTAGTGGAAATTTTCCGTATATCACGTGTGAGGTATAGTTTTAAATAAACTTTTTTATTAATTTATTGTATGAACTCTTTTTGCAAAGGATTCGTTTGATATAGGATATACTAATCACACCCTCAGGGCCTAAAGCACATTTGAATATCTCTAATTCCCCAGTGGTATGATTTTGTCGCATAATATTAACAACTCTCCAAAGTGCCTTGCCAGCTATAAATAAATCAATGTTTTAATCCAAATACTTTGATTTCCCGATACTACCAGTTTATGATGGGAAGCCTTGGCTGTGAAGAGTTCTGAGGGACATTTCCCTTCTCAGAAGAGTTTTTTCATGAGCTGCATAGGACCTTAGAGATCATCTGACCTAATCTCCTCATTTAGGATGAGGAAATCAAGGTCAAGAGATGACTTGTCAAGCAGCTATTTTAATGCTACCAACTATTCCTTTGATTTGATTTATAAAACAGACTAGTAACCATTTGCCAATGCTACTTTTCCAGATAGAGATACATGTTCACTTATATTAAATTCCATCTGTAGGACCTTTCTTTGTCTTTAATATGGATTAAATGGTCATTTGTACCATCAGGAATGTCTATTTCCCCCAAAGGGGTAAAATAAATTACTTTTCACTGTTGTGCCCAATTCACATTTATTGTTCTATAAAATGTCATTTATACCTATTGGGTGATAGGAATTTGGGGGTCACTAGGGATCTGTGCAGATTAACATTTTATATCATATTAATGAGGTGCTAATTGCTCCAGAAACCTTTTGTGTGGGTGTGTGCACGAAAATCGAGCCAGCCTTGTCTGAATACTCACGTAACAAGTATAATGTCTTTATAGCCTTTCTGTTATAGCCAGAGTAATTAGTAACAATCTCCTCATTGAGGAACATGTTTTACTGTCTCCTAACTTCTATTGACTGGGACTTCTGCAGCTCAGGACAGCTCTTTTAGCCTCCTAAAGAAAAGGACATTGGGAGAGTAAGTATTGCCCTCCTTCCCCCTCTTCCCTTGAAGAGTTCCTACTCTTCCTTTAAAACTGAACTCACAAGCTACCTACTCTATGAAGCCTTTTTAATTCCCTTTTGTTGGTGATGATCCGTTCTGCTAGGACTCACATACAGCGGGCCCTGTACCTCTCTAATGTACTTGTAATGGGGTATATATTGTGTCACAGCCATCTTTGTGTCCTTCTCTACAAAAGTCCCAGTTCCTCCTTGTGGTATGAAGGTGACCTTAGAGTCTTGAAAGCTGTGCTTTGGGTCTTCAAGCTCTGACAGGTTTTACTAAAGTTTTATGCTGGAAATAGCTTTGACTGTTGACCCAGTGATACACTACATGTCTTTTGACTGAGGACCAGTTTAGCTAAGTGCAGAGAGGCACATCACAAAGTTTTGTCGTGATCAACTTTTAGCCATAGAAACTTTGAGTATCACCTATGAAATTCCATATAGTTGTGGTATGAGCTGTATGGTGTACTGACATACAGGAAATTTCAGATTCTTGTATTATAGGTAAAGTTTGTTAGCCCCTCTAATCTTTATATATCCCCCAAGACCTACCCTAGTTCTTTGTGCACTACAGACATTTAATAGTTGAGTAGCTGGAGTACAGACTTTGGAGTGAGAGTGTCTGTCTCCAAATCTTGGCCCTACCACTTATTATCTGTGTGATCTTGGGCAAGTCATTTAATAATAACAGCTAGTATTCATATTGTGCCTTAGAGGTTTTTGAAGCTCTTTACACATATTATCTCAATTGATCCTCACAGCAACCCTAGGAGTTACAGATACAAAACTCTCTATTTTACAGATACAAAACAGGGTGGTCAAATGACCTGTCTAAGGTCACACATCTAGTAAGTGTCCAAGGCAGGATTTGAACACAGATCTTCCTCACTCTAAGTCCAATATTCTCCCCACCAAAGCCACCTAGCTTACCTTGGTTTTCTTATCTGTGAGATGAAGGGAGTGGATTGGATGACCTCTAGGGTTCCTTCTAGCTTGAAATCAATGATCTATGATCTTAATATGTGTATTGAATTTTTACAAATGGAATTTTTCCAGAGCCCTATATATTTTAAGACTTGATAGCAAACATGGGTTTTATGGAAGCCCATGTTTAATTCAGTAAACACTAATTATTCCAGTTGCTACTACTACTGCTGCTGTTGCTGTTGCTGTTGCTACTACTACTACTAACAGCAACAACTACTACTACAATATGCCAATTATATCAAATTAGACTAGATGACCCTGTAGGCCCTTTCTAGTTCTAGATACATAGACCTATTCAAGCATCTACTATGTGCACTGATGATTTTATTAATTTCTTAATCGGGGAGTTAACAATGCACTAGAATAAGCCAGCCCTAGAGGGGTTTGAGGCCCAGAGCCAACCCTAGAAGCCCATGTGGTTGTATAAATTTGGGATCAGCATCACCAGCTGTGTAAGCTTTTAATACAGACAATAATAGTTCGCATAGTGGGTAACAGTAGTCTGCAGATGTGGCTGCCTTCAAGTCTTAATAAATGTTGGCTCAACTGAAACTGTTCTTTTGGAAGTAGATATATAAATGGAAAAGACAGTGGGACTGATCCTGTAACAAAAGTGAGGGATAACACATGGACCACCCAAATGCCACACGGGTGTCCAGAGGTGCTTCTCCAGTATGTTGGGAAGGTCTTTTATGGAGGATAGAACCTTCCCGACATGTTGGAGAAGCACCTCTGGACACCCATTGTGGCATTTGGGTTATGATCTGGAAGAGAATACCCACATGGGTAAGATCAAATGAAGTATGGAGATTTCTCCTACTATTACGAAACAGATTTATGCCAATTATCCATATATTTGACTCAGCAGTCAACTCTGTGGGAATAAAAACTTTTGACTTCAATTGTATAGCTTGGCTGCAAACAACTCTGCTACCTATGACACTGAACCAAGAGTATGTCTCTAGGTACAACATGGTGGGAAAAAATAGAACATTTATCCAAAAAGTTCCAATTCTACTCCTAACAAAATAAAACACATTAACCTCAATTATCTCTGTATTTTAGGTCAAAGTGCGTTTTTGGCTACCACTACCCAATATCTTGATGGGTAAACTTAGCATCTGATGCCCATAGTCTTCCTGTGTTCATGGCACAGTTACTGAGTGGATTCTGTTTCACTGATTTTTCCTCCAAAGTGTTCAGGAAAATGAGAAGTATAGCTGATGAACTAATATTGTAGTGAATCATAAGTATTCTCTTGTCCTGGGCTTGTGGAGGTGGGGTGGGAGCAGAGCTGGGGTATATTGGAAGCTTCCATGCATATAATATTGCATCTATGATATGACAGTCCTCAGTGGTGCTATCCCTTAATCCATCCCCAGCTGTGGGCAGCAGATGTTCACTCCCAAAGTGAGGCTATGTAGGGGTGGGAGTGGTAATAGTGGAATAATAACAAGAAAGTCTGGAATAAAGAGAGGGGAGAAGAAAAGATGATTTTTTCTGAGTTGCCTTGTTATAATATCTTATTGCCTTTATTATTTCTCCTTTCAATTTTGACCAGCAACAGGTCTTCAAACAAGTAGAATTATTCACAAGTGGAATAGGCTGCTTCAGCAAGTAGTGAGTTGAGGTTTTAAAGCAGAGAGTGTATCTTTCTTTGTCAGTAATGTTTTAGAAGGAATTCTTGGTCAGGTATGGATTGGATTAGTTGGCCTCTGAGGTCCGTTTCAACTCTGTGGTCCTAAGATTTTGAGATTGTTCTTTTAACATGATTCATTTTATGTTCAGCAACTGCTTACTAAGCATATACCTATACTATATATATGTATGTATGTGTATATATATGATATATGTATATATGTATATGTATATATATATATACACAATATATATACTAATCTTATGCTAAGTGCAGAGACACAGTCCTTATCCTTGAGGAACCTATAGTTTAGGTAGATAGAAAGGTGTGTAGAGACTGTTAATATTAATTTTTTTCTATTCTCCCTCTTCTGTTTCTCTTTTTTTCTCCTCCTCCTAATAATAATTGACATTTTCATAGCTCCTTTATGTGTACAACGTATTATATATATTATTTCATTTAAGCCTTAAAAATTTTATGTGGTAACTACAGGGTTTTATTAATTCCCGTTTTGCAGATAAGGAAATTGAGGCTGAGAGAGGTCAAATGATTTGGCCAGGTTCTCACAGTGTAAGTAAATAAGAAAGACAAGGTATGCCGATCAGTGTTTAAAAACCAGAATTTTAGAAAGAAAATGTGAGCATGATATACATTTAAGTTTAATTGGCATTAAGATTTTCTCTATCATTTTCTCAAGTCTGGAACTCAACAAAGCAATAAACCAAGTTTTGATTTGTAATGTTTTCTGATTTTCCAGGTGTAAATGCTCACAGTGAAAATTTAATAATCTGGCTTACAGTATGAGCCTATTTCAGCATCCATTTGGACAGAGCTGTTAGTTCCAAGTTTCAGGTACTATCCTCTCTTCTGACACCGACATCACCCTGGTGCAGGTTCTCATCATCTCATGCTGCAATAACCTTTTGATTGAGTATCTGCCTCAAGTCTCTCCCCTCTTCAGTTTAACCTGCAATCAGCTATCTAAGTGAGCTTCCCAAAGCTGAAGTTAGAACCTGTTGCCTTCCCACTCCACTAACCCCATTTAATGAACTCCAACAACTCCCACCTACCTCCAGGATAAAATATAAAGTCATCTATTTGACTTGTAAAGCCTTTCATAACCTAAGCCCTTGCTATAGTTCCAGTCTTCTTATATCTTACTCCTCCCATCCCCTGCCCCCACATACTCTATGATTCAGTGACTCTAGCTACCTTACTAGACGCTCCATCTCCTGACTCTGGACATTTTCATCGACTGTCCCCCATGCCTGGAATGCTTTCCCTCCTCATCTCTTCCTCTTGCCTTACCTGGCTTCTTTCAAATTTCAGCTAAAATCTCACATTATACAGGAAGCCTTTCTTGCTCCCCCTCAATGCTAGTAATACTTTGTGATTATCTTCAATTCACCTTGTCTTTATCTTGTTTGTACACAGTTGTCTGTATGTTATTTCCCTTCTTAAACTGTGAGCTCCTTGGGGTCAGGGATTTTCCTTTCTTTGTATCCTTGGCATTTAGCACAGTGCCTGGAATATAGCAAGTGCTTAATAAATGTTTATTGACTTGACTTGACTGTTCACTATGCCATGCTGCCTCTCATAGAGCTAGTGTGCTACTCTATATGTGATGGGAATCCAGAACATGTTAACTGATTCCATGACTGACTGAATAATAAAACACAAGTGCAGCTAATGCCAGGATATTGATCAGTAGTGTTACTGCTCTCTGGGGCCCAGGGCTGCTTATCTTCCCCAAGATCTCTAGCAATATATCAGTGAGCTTTGTGAACTGTGAAACTCACTGTCTCTATCATTCATTCATTCAACAAATCCAAAATTCCCAATATGTTCCAGGTACTTTGTATAGCTTCACTTAGCATAGTGCTTGGCACATAGTAATCACTTAATACATGCTTATTGACTGACTGACTGATTGACTTCCAGATGAAATAAGTTGGTATCCTTGGCCTTAAGGAACTTACATTCTGGTAGGGCATATGAAATGGGAACACAAATACTTATAACATAAGCTGGAATGTTATAGGTTAATAGGATGAATACAAACTCATTTGTCTCCCATTTAAGATCCTCCTTGGGTCGGGCTACTATTTATCTTTTTCTACCTTTCTTTACACTGCTTCCCTTCATTTATTTCACTTTTCGGCCAAATGGGACTACTAACTTTTAATAATAAAAGCTAGTATTCATGTAACCCTTTAAGATTTACAAGGTGATTTACATTTGCTATCTCATTTGATCTTCTCTACAACGCTGTGAGGTAGATGCTTTTATTATCCTCATTTTACAGATGAGAAAACCAAGGCCAGTGGAAGTTAAGTGACTTGCTCAGGTGACTCACACAGCTAATAAATGTCGGAGGCAGTATTTGAACCCTGGTTTAAGTAGATCACTCTATTTATTGTACCACTTCCATGCCTGATACCATCCTCTACTCTCCCACACCCATGCCTGTTTACCTTTCTTATTCCTGGAAAGCATGCCCTCCTCATTTCCATCTGATGAAATCCTTTTCCATTGAGGCCCAGTTCAGGAGTCAGATCCTTCAAGAAGCTTTTCTTGATTCCTTCAGTTGAAAAATCTCTCCTTCCTCAAATTTCCCTACAGTGCTTTGGACTTCTCTGTTGTTGTTTAGTCATATCAGTCATATCTGACTCTCTGTGACTCCATTTGGGGTTTTCTTGGCAGAGATATTAGAGTGGTTTGCCATTTCCTTCTCTAACTTATTTTACAGATGAAGAATTGGGTTAAGTGACTTGCCCAGGGTCATATACCTAGTAAGTGTCTGAGGCTGGATTTGAACTCAGATCTTCCTGACTCAGAGCCAGGTATTCTATCCACTGTACCACCTAGCCTTAGGGCCTCTCTACCCTATATCAGATTTATTTGTATTGGTGTCCTATCTCCTCCTGACAAATTGCAAAATTCTTGAAGACAGGGACTACATTGTGATTCATTTTTTGAATCTCTAATACATGACATGGGTCCCTTGCTTATGAACACAAAAGAATCTCTGATATTATTAACATTGGGAATTACAGATGTAGGAACTCTCTCCATTAGCTCAAATCCCAAGGAGACTGTAGTTTAGAAGATAAATGTGGGGAATTGCCCCAGGCACAAAAGATTAAGTGACTGGTCTAGGGTCACTCAGTAAGTAAGTATCAGAGACAAATCCAGGTCTTTCTGATTCTAAGTCCAGTACTCTAGCCCCTCTGACATACTCCTATCCTCCCCCCACTCTCCTACCCCATACACACAGAGGTATTTAATCATTGTTTTCTATTCTGGAGAAGTAAAAATAAAATGCTAGAAGGGATTCAAAAAGGAAGAGATCACTTCCCACTATAGGGGAGTGATTGGGATATTGAAATCAAGGAAGATTTAAAGGACTTGGTGTCTCCCTATAGAATATGTGTGAGCCTTAAGGGTAAGGACTATATTTGCCTTTCTCTGTATCCCCACCACCTAGAATGGTTCCTGGCACATAGCAGGCATTAAATGAAGAACTGCCCTCTTACTGACCTCAGTGAGTTCACAGTCTGATGGGAGAGACAACATGCAACCAACTTGGTACAAACAAGATAAATAAGAAATAATCAACAGAGGGAATGCACTAGAATTAAGAGAGATTGGGAAAGGCTTCCTTTAGAAGGTGGGATTTAAGCTGGGGCTTGAAAGGAAGCTAGGGAAGCCAGGAAGCAGAGATAGGGAGGGAGAACATTCCAAGCATGGGGGGACAGTCAGTGAAAATGCCACCTTCATGCTGTTATTTTTACAGCTTCCATTTCCATACTGCTCTAAGGTTTGCAAAAGGCTTTCATCAAAACAGTTTTATGATTTGAGTACTTTAAGTATTGATTATTAACTCTCGTTTTATAGTGAAGTAACCCAGAATCAGAGAATTGAAATGACTACTTGCAGGTAGATTGAGTCTAAACCCAGTTCTCCCCAATGGAAATTTGGAGTCAAGGGACCTTGGAGAAGATTTGGAGGCAAAGAATCTGCATTCGAATCCTGGTTCTGTTACTTTTTACCTGTGTATTGTTGGGTAAGCCATTTCAGTCTTCTGAAACTCATCCTCTGTAAAATGGGGATAGGAACACAGTTCTCAATTCATAAAACTATCAGGAGCCCTTTGTAAACCTTAAAGTAATATCCAAATGGTTGACATTGCTTAGTTTGTCATCTGTGGCCTCTTCCATTAAGTGGCCTCTAAGGTCCATTCCATTTCTAACTTATGATCCTAGGAACTATTTCCAAGGTAACATTTTTTTGATGTGAATGTAGGGGATTTTGTTATTTCTCAGAATTCCACTTTCCAACAGGATGAAATCTCCTTGAGGACAAGTTATGTTTTGTTTTTGTCTTTGTATTGCTAGCCATCTAGCACATGGGGCATATGAGAGAAGTGATGCTGAGGTAGAAATGACAGGACTTGACAATAGGTTGGATATGGGGGGGAGGTAAGAGAGAGTGAGGAGTTGAGGATGACCAGTCCTTATTGTGAGTCTGGATGGCTTGGGTGGTGGTGGTACCCTTGACAGTAGCAGGAAAGTTAGGAAAAGGGCAGGGTTTGGAGAGAAAGATAATGAGTTCAGTTTTGGACATGTTGAATTTAAATTATCTGCAGTCTGTCCAGTTTGAACTGGTTAATAGGCAGTTGGAGATATGAGACTGGAGGCCAAGAGAGCATTCAGGAGTAGATAAATAAATCTGAGAATCATCTGCATAGAGATGATAATTGGATCCGTGGGAATTAATATCACCAAGCAAAATAGTGAGAGAGAAGAGAAAAGGTTCCCAGGACAGAGTCTGGAATGCTCAATAGCCGAACAGGTTTACTTGTATTTGGTAACCTGAGCTCACCTGGTGTGACATTCTCCAGTACAGTCTTTCATCCCTATTAGCGTTATTAGATTAGCATTATGAGTAATCTCATTTTGTTGGGGAAGGAAACTGGAGTGATCCACTCAAAGTCTCCCAGTGAATCAGTAGGGAAGTTAAGAGACCTGGCTTTGTTCGTTGTTCTATCCTTTAGGCCAAACTGTCTGAACTTCTGGGCATGATGTCTCACTTGGGACTGATAGAGGGATGAAGATGAGGTGGATGAAAGAGATCCACTAACTATTCCATCTGAACTGCTAATGAACCTTTTAAACACTCCCCAATGGAATTTTTTTTTTATAGATTTCGTATCATATTATATCCTGGTCCCATAGGTATAAATGGTGCTTCACTAACCTTTGTATTATAATATGGGGAGGGTGGGTGGAGCTAGCAATGGTCAGAGAGGGGCCTGAAAAAAAAAGAGGAACTTTTTTAATAGCGTAGATATGATTATTGTTGCATATAACAATTGGTTAAGGAGCCTTTGTTATTTTATTATATTATTATTTTTGTCTGGGGACCTAGAGTTCAAAACTACGGCACTGCCGGTCACCATGAGCATTCTGCCCATTTCTACAAAGTTTGGAGAACACTTTCCTCTGAATGTCCCTAGTAACTGTCCTATTTTTAAATATACTTTTAAATCACATTAATTATTAGTGATATTTTAATATATTTGTACTTAACATCATAAACACACGCATGCTCATATATACATATATACATATAATGTCAGGGAGAGAGGGAGGGAGTGAGAGAGAGGGAGAGAGAGGCCTGAATTTCAAACCTTTATAATGCATGTTTTGGGGCTAATGTACTAGAAGGAGGCTTGCTTAAAATTAGCTGTCCTTGTAATAACAGAAAAGGAGAATGAATGGGATCAATGAGCTGTCTCTGAACATTCCTTTGAAGCTGTTGATTCATCATATTTACCTGGCTCTTATTTCTTAAGAAGAAATCACTGGCACAGGGAACAAAATCATTTTCAGAACACAGAGACCTCTCCTGTTCTAGTTTAGACACTGGACTTAAATGTGGGGACTGAAAGTTCATTTTTCAGCAGCCTCTACCTCCATTTATTTATTCATTCATCTATCTGTCTCTCTATCTATCTATCATCTATCTATGTATTTAATTTTATTTTTGTGGGGAAGGAGGAAATAAAACTGCTGTCTAAAAGATGGCCTCTACCTTTGAATCAACTGCTTGCATCTGTCACTGACTTGCACACCCCTTGCTAAATATTTTCCTGTTTGTGGAAGCATGTTGAAAGGATTTCACAAGAGTGCTGGCCATCTCTTTTGTGGCCCTTCCTATATTCTATTGTCTGTTCTCACTGATAAGAGATGTCTATGTGATGGGGAGGGGGCATGAGAGGGGGCAGTGAAGAGTGAAGCCGCAGCAGGGGAAGAGTCAGACAGGGCTCAGCCTCCAGAGAGGTTTTCTACTTTGAAGAATCTGCTGTTTGATCATCAGCACCCCAGACTGCTTGTCCCTTTCACCTCGGTCCTTTGCTTTTGGTACCTTGCTATAGCACTGACTCTTAGTGCTGCCTTTACAAGGTCCATGGCTGATACATTTATAGGTAACATTATAAACACACACACACACACACACACACACACACACACACACACACACACATAGAAAGGTCCTGTCTCTTAGAATCCCTAGTTTCTTTCAAAACTCAGCTTAAGCACCACTTTCTGTGTCGAGGTCCCAATTAGTGTGAATAATGAACTCTTCCCCCTCTGACCCCCACTAAGTGATCACATCATTCAGATTCATACTTGCATATTTCCATTGGGCTGGACCATATTTTACATAATTATAACTTTGAATAGTGTGAA
This sequence comes from Vombatus ursinus, assembly GCF_900497805.2. Taxonomy (NCBI): domain Eukaryota; kingdom Metazoa; phylum Chordata; class Mammalia; order Diprotodontia; family Vombatidae; genus Vombatus; species Vombatus ursinus. The sequence goes on along the minus strand of NW_020954619.1, from coordinate 46,105,739 downwards.
TTCAAATATATGTGAGCTAGCTGCACGTGAAGCCTTTTCTATCCCCTCTCCTTCCCTAATATCGCCTCACCCAATTTACTATTTTATATAATACTGCAGTTATTTATATACACATTGTGTCCTTTCATTGAATGTAAGTTCCCTGAAGGCTGGGCCTCTTTCATTTTGGCCTTTATATCCCTAGCTACAGGACCTAGTCCATCTTAGGCACTTAATAGATGCTTGCTGATACATCACTTCCAGGATCAAATATAATATCCTCCATTTGGCTTTGAAAGTCCTTTATAAGCTTCCACCCAACCCCCACCTTTCCAGTCTTCTTATGCCTTATTCTCCCTCATGATACAGGTGATGCTGGTTTCCTTATTGTTCCTTACATAAGACCTTCCATCTCCTCACTTTGGGCATTTTCATTGTCTGTCCCTTGTGCCTGGAATTATCTCCCTCCTCATCTCCACCTTCTGGCTCCCCTGGTATCTTTCACTGAATTGAATTATGGACAAGATACTTCATATCTCTGAGCTCCAATTTCCCAGTCTGTAAAATGGAGACAATAATATGTTTAGTTTTTCATCCTCCCAGAGTTGCGTGAAGATCAAATAAGATAGTGCATGTTAAATGCAAACCTTCAAGCACTGTTGAAATGTCAGTTATCATCAGTCAATCTCACCTTCTGCAAGAAGCCTTTCCCATTCTCTTTGATTTTAGCGTCTTCCCTCTGAGATTAAACCCAATTTATCCTGAATTTAGCTTATTTGCACAGAGTTGTTTGCAAATTATCTCCCCTATTAGACTGAGCTCCTTGAGAACAGGATTTTTTTTTTGTTGTTGGCTTTCTTTGTCTCCTCAGTGCTTAGCACAGTGCCTGGCACATAGTAGGTACTTACTAAATGCTTCTTGACTGATGATAACTGACGTTTTCAACAGTGCTTGAAGGTTTGCATTTACATACACTATATTATTTGATTCTCTCATCAACTCTGAAAGGATGAAAGATGGTATATTATTATCTCCATTTTACAGAGAGGGGTGAAGTATCTCATCCATAATTCAATTCAGTTAAGTATTTATCTAATGCCTACCATTTACATGGCACTGTAGTAGGCTCTTTGGATACAAAGACAAAATGAAAAACTGACCCTAACCTCAAGAAACATCCATTCTACTTATAACTAGGGACAGAGATGGGATTTGAACCTAGGCCTAACACTCTTTCTTCTGAATCATGTTTACCTCTCATTGGAAACATAAATGGGTAGGGACAGAGGGGAGAGGACAAGAAAGGGAATACACATTTACATATTACCTACTATGTTACAAGCATATCTATAAGCACTTACAAGTACTACAAGGATATCTGTAAGTGCTTTACAAATATTGTTTCATTTTAATCTCACAGCAAGCCTGAGAGGTAGATGTTATTATTAGCCCCATTTTACATTTGAAGAAACTAAGGCAGGCATAGGTCCCATAGCTGCCCCAAGGTCCCATAGCTAATGTTTGAAGCCAAATTTGAACTCAGAACTTCTTGACTCCAGGCCTAGTGTTCTATCTACTGCACTATCTAGCTGCCAAAACTAGGATATAGCAACTGGAGTTCTATGTCACAAGATTTAGGGGCATTCACAGTACTTGTGGCTCTTTAGCAGCATATTGATAACAGAACTTAATAGCTAGTTCTCAAAAACCATTAATTAAAATGGGAAACTGTCTGCATGTCCTGGGTCTCCTCCTCAATATGGGTTGTTGTCCTCTTCGATCTCCCTCCCCACAACAAGTCCTTCATGCTTTGGGGAATTTGCTGTACTGATCCTAGCTACAAATATCAACCTCTCATCACTGAAACTCACTGAGGAGGGATCTTTCGAGTGGAAACCACTTATTCCTTTCATCTCCTCCCTTGGCTTCTGGTACCTCATCTTAGCTCTGACACTCACTCCTTGTGTGGCCTTTACAAGATCATTGCTGGATTTCCTGACACCCCTGATGTCCCTTTGAGTTTCAGTGAAGAGAAGTCTTTACTAATAGTCACACTCCTGAAACAATCTCATTGCCTACAGAGTCTTTCATATTACAGAAAGGCAGAATGTGATTCCCCTTAGGAAATTCTTGGATGCTCAAATGGTGGCTGCTGTGGTGGTTTTGCAGTATTTCTTTAGAAAACACTGAAAGGAAGCTGGAAACCCTTTGTTATACAGGCTCATATGTGCAACCATTTTCAGGCTGGCCTGTTAAGTGGCTGTGTGTGCTCTTCACATCACCAGAAATGTTTCTGTGTGTCTCAAAGTTATAACCGAGCCTATTCCTCTCTCCTGCCGTCTGTTACAGTTTTATCCTGTGATTTCTGCAGATTCCTGGAGGACTATCTCATTGGAGAGGCCTGCTCTTAGAATGCCCCAGGGAGTTAGTCTGTTTTCATCTTCCCCTGCTCTTTTCATTGTTTGGTGCATAATGAATTTTTTTCTTGGCTGTTCAAGGACCAGTCTTAAAGTCTGACGCCTAATGTTGTTTTTACTATGTGAAACAGGAAAACTCTGGCAATTAGTGTTCTTAACCACTGTGAGAAATTAAAGGTAAAAGACAGCCAAAGGATCTCTAAGGGCAAGGTTATTAGAAGATTTTCCTATGGGGGGCAAAAATAAGGGTCAATTCACCTTTGTCACTTTAGAGCTGATATTCACTGATGGTAAGACTAATGGTAATGCATTTGGTAGTGTTATGAATTGTTATTATGGTTATTACATTATTAAGAGAGAGGTAGCCTGGCATTGAAGTTAGGAAAACATGAGTTCCAGTTTCACTTCTACATATATTGACTATGAGACCTTGGGCATGCCATTACAAATTATTAATATGAGTTACATTTTACATATAGGTTAGACTGTGTGATAGATATATGAGGTCCTAAGACCAAGATTCTGTGACTGTGAAAGCCAGGCCCAGTAATCTTTGATGTTTGTAAGGTCTCTCATTCCTAACAGCTAATCAACTAGCATTGATTAAGCAGTTTGTATGTGTTTTTACCACTGGACCATCTAAGAAGTACAAGATCTAGAAATTGTCCACGAAGAACTTGAAATCTAGTTGGAATGAACTAGGCAGGAGTCTATGGAACAGTTTCATATGCTGATGGAAATAAAGTACTATCTTGTGTAATAAAATCATAAAGTCTTATTGTCAGATGGGACCTCAGAGGACATCCAGTCCAACCTGAATAAGTACTCCCTTTCCAATGTGACAAGTAGTAAATTTGACTTTGCTTGAAGACTTCTAGTGAGGAGACTTTATCTCTCCCAATGCAGACCATTTCCTTTTTTAGATAGCTCAAATTATTAGGCAATTTTTCATTACATCAAGTCTGAGTATGTCTCTGTGACTTTCCCCCAGAATTCTTAGCTCTGCCCTCTAGAGCCAAGCAGAACAAGTAGAATCCCATTTTGGCACGACATCCCTCTAAATATGTGAAGATATCTGCCTTATCCCTTGGAATTCAAGTCTACTTTTCTTAAAGTTAAAGAATCCCAGTTCCTAAAATCAATCTTCATATGGCATGACCTTATGGCCCTTCTCTAACCTGATTTCCCTTCATCTGTTCCTTATATCATAGCTTATCATTAGGGATAAGTAATGGACCTGTGATTTATTGATATTCCTCCCTGACTGAGGAAACACCCTCTAATGAATGCAGGTCAGTATTTTCTCTAAACTTTCTAGTCTTAGTTCAGAACCACTGAGAGGTTAACTAATTTGCTCAGGGTCACATAGTATATGCCATAGGCAGGACTTGAATCTAGTATCTATAATATGAGGCAGCTAGGTGGTGGGGTGGATAGCCTTTTGGATTTGAACTTGGGAACATCTGAGTTCATATCTTGCCTCAAAAATTTACTATGTGACCTTGGGCAAGTCATTTAATTACTGCCTATCTCAGTTTCCTCATCTGTAAAATGAGGATAATAATAACATTTATCTCTCAGGGTTGTTGTGAGGATAAAAAGATACTACGTATAAAACTTAAAGTATTGCATAAATGCTAGCTAATATTATTATTGTTAAGTATTTGCTATTATAGATATAGACATCAATTATTATAGGTATCCACAATTGAAAAGTATTATAGATATTTATTATTACCTATTGGATATATTGTTTATATACAAGTATACATGTGAACATATGCATATGTATAAATGAATATGGACATACAGGCATATAGATATAAGCATACATACATATAGGGATGCAAAAATATACATATGATGTTTTTGCCCTTAAGGTATATAGAATTTAGTGGGAAAAGATGAGGCTTACAAAAATGAAAGAGAAAGCTTTATAAAAAAAGATATATAACAATGTACAAAATTATACAAATTGTACATTAATTTTTAATTTAATGGCAAATTGGGACAGATTTGGAGGGAGAGAGATTACTGTAAGCTAGAGTCATCACAGAGATTTAATGGAGGAGATGATGGCCCTTGAAGCAAGTTTTACCTGTTCCCAGCCCTCTTGCACCTTTAGCCCTCCGTGCCCATTGTCAAGTCTTGCTTGATTTTGCCCATTCCCCTGTTTCCCTGGCTACTTCTCTTCCGTGCTTGTTCATCTTTCTTCTCCTTAGCTGGTAACTGCGATTTCGCTTCATGTTATGTTTCTGCTGTCCTACTTCAGGCTGCAGTAATGTAGTTTAGTACCCACAAGAGACAATTGGCAGAAGCATCCCCCAGTGCCAAGTATGGAGGGTCAACAGAGAGAACCTTATGGAACTTAGCCCAAGTGTCTGTCCGTCAAAATGTTAATATATGGCCAGCACCTGGATTCAAATTTTGCCTCACAAACTCATTGGTTGTGTGATCCTTCCGTTATTGTTGTAAAAAAACAAAAACAAAAACAAAAAGCTTGCCTGAAATCTTTCTTTCTATTCACTTCCTTTTCTAAGGTCAAAAAGGTGCTCTTAAGTCAATCTCCATTTTTCTTTCTTTCAGTCCTTCCTTTGGCATCAGGTGCATTCTTCCCTCATCTCTCCACAAGCGCCCACCTGCACTCTCCTTTCTCCCTTGATGCCAAACCACTCGCTCCCACCCATCCTTCCCATGATCCCTTCCTTCTGTTTGAGGGAACAGCTGGGTTCCTGGCACCAACTATACTCCCCACCTCCTTGGGTGCCTTTCTTTGGGCTTTCCAACCATTGTTGTCATAGACCCAGGCACACATATGATGTTTCAATGACATGGGTTTCTACTCTGATCAGAGCTGAAAACAGTGCAGCTGAGACCCAAGCTGGCTTATAAATTAGCAAAGCCTTATTTTAGCCAGTTGAGCAGGAGAATGCAAATAAAGCACATTAGGAGTCTTTGCCACAGTTCTGAGCTTGAGTGTTCTAAGTAAAGTGCTGTGCGTGCATAGGGAGGAGAAAGTAACATCTTTAACACTTTGCCATAACTAAGAGGAAAGCAATTCCTGTTGTCATCGTTGGGTTTCTGCCAGTTTACTCCTACTCTCTTAATAAAACAGTGGAGGGTGAGGTAGTAGAAGCGAAAGAGGAAGAGGACTTTTACATTCCTATGATATTTATTTCTAATATAAACATTGCAAATACTCCTAGGAGGCAGAGTGTTTTCAGTGGAAATTCGACTGGACCTGATGCAAGAGTGTTTTCTCTCATGGCATTTCCACTCTACAATAGAAAAAAAAATGTTTCCATGCAGGCGGTTTCAGTTCCAAGTATGGTCTTAACAAGTATTTTTACAAATACCACCAGATCCAAAAATGCAGCTACTATGGAAGTTTTAGAAAGCTTAGAGGCACATTGAACACATTGAAACATGCACATACATAATAGCAAGTCATCCATTTAAATTATATTTTCTGCTATATGACCCAGCTAGGTGTTACAGTGGACAGAGTCTGGATCTTTTGTCAGGAAGATGTGAGTTTAAATCTAACCCTGGCCGCTTAGTAACCATGTGACCCTGGGAGTCACTTAACCTCTGTCTGCCTCAGTTTTTTTATCTGTAAAATGGGAATGATAACACTACCTACCTACCAGAGTGGTTGTATTAAATGAAATATTTATATGGGACTTTGTACATCTTAAAGTGTTTCATTATGATTATTATCATCCCTGTTCCTCTCATATGACCCTCCATCCTCTGACTCAAAGCTTTTTCACTGGTTGTCTTCAAAGCTTGGAATGCTCCCCGTCCTCAACTCCACCTTCTGGTGTCCCTGCCCTTTTTCATGACTCGTTTGTAGTTTCACCTCCCGAAAGAGGCCTTTTCCAACCTCTTCTACTTCTAGAGTCTACTCTCTGAGATTATCTTTTATTTACACTGTGTATATTTTGTGCGTAAATCATTATTTGCGTGTTTTCCCTACTATTAGAATATAGGAGCTTCCTGAGGTCACAGACAGAGTTTCTGCCTTTCTTTTTATCTTCAGTACTCAGCACAGTGTCTGGTACATAATACGCTCTTGCTGTTGTTGTTCAGTCATTTTCAGTCATGTCTGACTCTTCCTGACCCCTTTTGGAGTTTTCTTGGCAAAGCTCCTTGGAGTGATTTGCCATTTCCTTCTCCAGTTCGTTTTACAGATGAGGAAACTGAGGCAAAGAAGATTAAATGACTTACCCAGGGTCACACAGCTAGTAAATGTTTAAGGCCAGATCTGAGCTCAAGGAGAGGAGTCCTCCTGACTCCAGACCAGGCGCTGTATCCACAATGCACTACATAGCTACTTGTAATAAACTCTTAGTAAATGCTTTTTTGACTGCCTGCCTGCCTGTTACATCATTAGCAATGCTTAAGTAGCCTAATTGTAGGGGCCTGGAGTTCCTGTTTGAGTGCCTAACTTTCAGCACTTTCGTTCAGCTTCTTGGTGAAACTTGTCTAGAGCAAGTGCTAATTACTTTATTCCCCTCATCATGGGTTTCACTTTCTGGTCCTAGGGCTGTGGTGTTTTGGTTTCCAGAAGAAAGGGAGGAGGATTGGGTTAGCAATGAAACTTACACATGTCCTTGTCACATCTTGACCTTTTGCCACCTGGTCCCAATACTGCGCATCTAAACTTCTAAAAAAAGTCTGTTTTTGCCTATGGGTTTTTTTGGGGGGGGAGGGAGTGGAGTGGGGTGGAGTTTAGGCAATCTTTAGAAAGACAGACTCATATGTTTTCCCCTTTGCATAGCAATGTCACCAATTCCCTCATCACAGACTCCTTCTCATGACATCATTAACCACAAGAGGCAAGCATAAATCACCTATCTGTTCACAAGACAAGAAGAACTGTGGAATTACATGACCTTCACAGACTCCATGTTAGGGACTTCCATGCACATTTGAATTTCAGAGAAAAATGATTAAGTTCTCTCAAAAATATTTTTTTTCTACCCACATTCTAGATAACCTTTCTTTCCTCTACACTCATTTCTGATTAATTTTAATCTTTTTAGAGTTTAAAATTATTTCCTAGTATTTAAATTTTATTTATATTCCAAGGATTTTTTTTAACTTAATAACTTTTTTTTTTTTTTACCAGACTTTATTTGTTTTGTTTTTATGAAGACATCTAGCATCCTCTTCTTTCTACTCACATAGCCACCGCTGTTGTTCAGGCTCTCATTGCCTTTTACCTTGGACTATTGAGATAGCCTCCTAATTGGTCTATTTTAAATCTCTCTCCATTCTAATCTATCTTTGAAACATTTGCCAATTTTCCTACTTTGTTGGTCCAACTGTGTCCCCTTCCCGTTATGCAAGAAACTCTAGTGGTTTTATATTACCTCTAGAATCAAATATAAACTTTTCTGTTTGGCATCTAAATCTCTACACAGCCTGGACGCTTCCTATTTTTCCAGTTTTGTTACATACCACTCTTCCTCCACACCCTCTATGGTCAACCCATAGTGACCTATTGACTGTTCACCAGAGATATTCCATGCTTTATCTCTGGGTCTTTGCAGTGGCTTTCTCCCATGTCTACAATGCTCTCTCTTTTCATCTCTGCCTTTTAAAACTTCTGATTGCCTTCAGTTTTTCAAGGCACATGGTTCAAGTGCCTCCTTCTCAGGATGTCTTTCCCAGGCTTTCCAACTTTTGTTGCCTTCCTCTCTAAGATTACTTTTCATTTATTATATGTATCTTCTGTGTGTGTGTGTGTGTGTATGTTTGTATGTATGTACACACTCTATCTACTGTACCACTTAACTACCTAGCTGTGAAACATTATTATAAAGAGCTAGGTGGCACAGTGGATAAAGTGCAGGGCCTGAAGTCAGGAAGACTCATCTTCTTGAGTTCAAATCTGGCCTCAAACACTTACTAGCTGTGTCACCTTGGGCAAGCCATTTAACCCTGTTTGCCTCAGTTTCTTTACCTGTAAAATGATCTGGAGAAGGAAGTGGCAAACCGCTCCAGTATCTTTGCCAAGAAAACCCTAAATGGGGTCACAAAAAGTCATATATGACCGAATAACTAATGTTTTCCCACAGAGAGACAGACTGGTATAATGGAAAGCACACTAGAATCAGAGCCAAGGGAGACCTGTGTTTGAATGCTATCTCTAATGCTGGTTAGCTGTGTGAACACAGGCAAATCGTTTAACTTTTCTGAGACTCATTTTCTTCATCTTTAAAATGTTCATTGTTATAGGCACCTACCTCCTATGATTGTTGTAAGGATCAAATGAGGTAATGCACATAAAAATACCATTCTTCCCTAACTCCCTAACATTTAAGTCTAAAGATGAAGTCAACCAACTAACAAGCACTTATTAGGTGTCTTTGGTATGCCAGATCCACAGGTTCTGGGAATATAAAGACAAAAATTAAATAATTCCTGTTCATGAGAAGCTTACACTGTAGTTAAGTGAGGAAGGGTGAATGGAGGGAGAATATTCAATGGTAAGATTAGTGGAAAATATTAGAAAAAGTAAAAGGGATCTTAAATATTGGGAGGCTGATTCAGTCAGAGAAGATGGAGTCCAGAGTTAGGAATGATAGAATTCAATTCAATAAGCATCCATTAGACACAAGTAAGCATTGTGCTAGGTATAGGTGGAGGAGAGGAGAAGGGGGCAGAAAAATGAAATCTAGCAATCCTCGTCCTCAGTAAGATCATACTATAGAAGAGGAGATAAGACATATGCAAAAAAAAACCCCAAACCCCCAAAACCTATAATATGAATTATGTAATAAGTGCAAGGGAAGAGTCCACATAAACTATGTTCAGAAACTTTAGAAGCCAGAGATCATTTCCATTTGAGAGAATTAGGGCAGGCTTCTCGGAAGAGACAGGACTCAATGTTGGACTTCTCTGAGATGGGAGCTGAGGTAGTCCATTTCAGACACAGGAGATATAATGTGAGCAAAGGCATGGGGGATGAGAGTGGGGAATGATGTAGTTCATACTTGATGCAAAGTGAAGTGGATGAATGGAAGAATTATAAAGAGAACACGTTTCTTACTTTAAATTACTATTATAGCAGCTATTTTTGTCATGGCAAAGAAATGGAAACTAAAGAAGGTGTTCATCATTCAGAGAATGGCTGACCAAAATATGGTATATGAATGTAATGGAGAACTACTGTGCTAATAAATAAAAAAAGTTTATGAGCTTTTACCATAAAGCAGGGGCATATAGGGCAGCTAGGTGGTACAGTGGATAGTGTTGGGCCTGGAGTCAGAAAGATTCATCTTCCTGAGTTCAAATCTGGCCTCACACACTTACTAGCTTTGTGACCTTGGGTAAATCACTTAACCCTGTTTGCTTCAATTTCCTCATCTGTAAAATGACTTGGAGAAGGAAATAGCAAACCACCCCAGTATCTACCAAGAAAATCCTAAATAGTGTAGCAAAGAGTTGGATATGACTGAAATGATTGAACAAAAAGAATACCAAGCACTGTGATAAGTCCTGGGGATACAAGCAAACAAAATAGTCCCTGCTTTCAAGCAGGGAAATAAATTCTAATAAATTCTAATGAAAGAAGATAGCACATAAGAAGAATAATGGGAATTGCAGTTGGAGGGAGGAAAAGACCCATGCCTTTATTCATGGAGGGGAGACCACAGGAAATGGTGTGGTAGCCTGGTACCCTGTTAAGTAAGGAAAAAGGGGAGAAGCCCTTAGGTAGAGGCCCAGAACGAGATAAAGCAGGAAAGATAGTTTGGAGGCAAATGGTGGCTAACTTGAGTCAGTACTTTATTTATAAAACAATAGGGAGCCATTGGTGGATTTTGACCAGGAGAGTAATATAATTGGAATGGTTATGGAATTATTTTTAGTAATACTATGTAGACATCCATTAATGAGACTGAAGGAAAATCTGATGACAAGGAGACCATAGAAAAAGTAGCAAATAAAAAAAATCAGAATAGTGTACTGAGGTAGAAGAATTAATAAAGGTAGTTATAGGAACACATGCAGATAAGCAGAGGGCTTTAAAGTGAACGACCAAAAGTTTTAAACTTGGCACCCTTATTTTAAGAGTGTCAGTTAATTTTCGTATCTCACAGCATTCTTATTTCATACAAGTGTTAATGGAGAGGGTGCATCGCTGGCTCACACCTTCTGGAGCACAGCATCTGGGAAGACAGGTATAGTGTGAGGAGTCCAAGAATGCAGTTTGCATTCTTGCAAAGTAATTATTGCTGAATGTCTTGCTGTTTAAAAACATGTTTCTAACATAGTTCTTAGAATAAAACTTAAAAAAATTCATCACCAGTTCTCACCTGTTAAACAGGAGATTACTAATTATGGGATGCATAAAAAATTAAAAGTGGGATATGCCTTCCTCCCTGTCTCTTCTTGCTGGCATCCTATCCTTCTTTCAAGGCCAGCCTCTTTTATAGAACCTTCTCTGGTCACCGCAAATTAAAATTATCTGGGGATCATCTAGGATTTCAAGCTGGAAGGGTCTTGTATATCATTTAGTATTATTCCTTTACTATGACTTATTTTACCGATTAGGGAACTGAGGTGCAGAGAGGGGAAGTGATTTGCCCAAGGTTGAAGAGGTAGGTTGTAGCAGAGCTGAGATTTTAAAATAAGTCTTTGCTTACCAAACCAGGGCTCTTTCCAACATAAATTCTAACCCTAAATTTTCCCATTTCCTGATCTAATAAAACTTTATACAATTATATTCTTATGCACTTCTCATGATCTCATTAGTATATTTATGTGTATCTGTGTATTATCTTGCTTTGTCCTGTTTGAATAATAAAAAAGAAGAGTGTGAATAGTAAAAAAGAAAAGTAAATGGAGACCAGAGTCAAAGGTGTGGGTTTACATTCCAGCTCTGATAACATGAAAAAAATTCCTTCCCTGAATTGGGCCTTGGTGACTCCTTTGTATGATGAAAGGATTGAGCAAATTATTCCTAAAGTTGATTTCAGCTCTGGTTCTTGTAATCTTGGATACCTCTTTGCCTTAATACTGATGTTTCTACTCCTATTATGACTATTTTCTTTTATGGGAGGAAGAAACTCAGACCACTTATGTTGTTCAGATTATATAAAATATGATAGAATTATATACTGTCAATAATCTTCTATTAGAGAAGATGCTTAAGGCTTATTTTTAGTGTTTTTCCTCATAAGCCAGACTGTGAAAAGGAATTCATTATAAACAGTCAAAGTAAGGTAGGTCATAGATGCCTCAACAGCATAGACAATGACTACGATAAGGCAAAATTTAAAAACTGATACTAAAATAAAATAGAATTCATTAGGATTAAATTCATTTACTAATCTTCATTCCAGGAGACCAATGTTGAAGCATACTTTGTTCTTCTTGACTGAGAGGTGGTGGGCTATAGATAGCTTAGAATGTTTCATGTGCTTTCAAACCTAATTTGAAAGGTCAGTTTGGGTCAGTTAATTTTGCATGTTTTTCTTTGTTACAAAGAGGTGTGTGTGTGTGTGTGTGTGTGTGTGTGTGTGTGTATTAGAGAAGCTTATGGGGAGGTCATTCCTGTAAAAAAGTCAGTAATAAAACTTTAAAAATAAATAAATACCCTCTCATAAGTATCACTGAAACTTGTGGTGTGACTCATTATGTTACTGTCATTTTTGATGGTCAGGTATATTTTTATCCAAATGGGACATTGTAGGTAAGAGGGCCAGTGGACTAGCATTGCATACCAAGAATTTCTGGGTGGAAATAATGAATGGGAGGGAGAAAGAAATTCTGCGGAAAGCCACTAGGTGAAGAACAAAGGAGAAAGCAGCAGAGACGATTTGTGCTGGGTGTATACCTTGGACCAAAAAGGGGAATATGGAAGCTCAGTTCTGGAAGAAGATCATAGAGCTGGCTTAGAGGCTGGACACTCCAGTAATGAGGAATTTTAATCATCTCGAAATCTGCTGTAGGTTTCTCTCTGATTAGAACATTTTAAGATTTCTTGAACTTGGTTGCTAAAAACCTGGTCCTTCAGAGTTAGAGAAAGTGACCCAAGGATCCTGATACTCTTCCATCATTCTAATCAAAAAAGAAAAATTCATTGCAAAAGTAGAAATAGAGGTAACCTGGAGAGCCAATGAGCCTGCGCCTTAGAATTTATGACAGCTAAGGAGAAGAAGGGCAGCTAGGTGGCACAGTGAATAGAGCACTGGGCTGGGAAGGAGGAAGACTCAGCTTCCTGAATTCAAATCTGGCTTTAGACACTTAAACTAGCTGTGTGACCCTGAGCAAGTCACTTAACCCTGTTTGCCTCAGTTTCCTCTTCTGTAAAATAAGCTGGAGAAGAAAATGGCAAACCACTCCAGTATCTTTGCCAAGAAACCCCAAATGGGGTCACAGAGTTGGACACAACTGAAAATGACTCAATAACTATAACAATAAGGAGAAGAAGGCTGGATACGGTTCAATTTGTATGCTGCGCTTTGGGAGGGTGAATTTCAAAGCTCAGAGAAAGAATTTTGTTGCTGAATTGTTTCAGTTGTGTCTGACTCTATGTGACTGCATTTGGGGTTTTCTTGGCAAAGATAATGGAGTAATTTGCCATTGCCATTTGCTATTTCCTTCTCCACCTCATTTTACAGATGAGGAAACAGGCAAACAGGGTTAAATGACTTGTCTATGGTCATACAGCTGCAGCTCAAGATTTTAAAAAAAAAAAGATCAGAGATATCTGAGGGTGTTATATCACCCTCAGATTATAGGATTATAAGGATTACATAAAATACATATTAGCATAAGATATATATTTATATAATATATTAATAAAAGAATTATAAAAGGTATATATATATAATAATAAAAAGGTGAAAATTGAAGGAAAGAGCAGAAACCTCTGAGGATGATTGCAAAATAAATGGCACAATCTTGTAAGAAAAACATCAGGAACTCTTAAAGCCTAGAATGAACTGAGGCTTTTGATGAGTCCTAAAGGTTAATTTTTAGTATTTCAAGTCAGATCCCCTTTCCTCCCTTTTCTTTTGCAATGGAATTATTTATTTATTATGTTAGAATTTTGCTCCTCTTGCTATTTCCCTGAACTCTGCAATACATTGACCCAACATCAAGGGTATGTGTTAGGGTCCACTCTCTATTCTTTGAATGTTTCCTGTGCTTTCTGGCTTCTGTGCTTACTTGGCTCACAATATTTTCTAGACATGAAATCCCCTTCCTTCTACGTGTGTTCTGACCATTGTAGTATATGGTGAGATTATAATCTGTTTTTTTTCCCTCCTTTTTATTTATATAAATACAGCTTATGATCATAAGCTTTTTATACTATAATGTAACATGGTTGACTCATGCTTAGCTTGAAATCTGCTTGTAGTTGTGGGCAGTCCAATATGGTGGAAGCATACAGGACTTGCTGTTAGAACATCTGAGTTTGAATGTCAACTTGCCTACTTCCTAGTTGTGGGTTGTTGGGCAAGTCACATCTCCTCTGTAGACCTCATTTTCTCGTTTCTTAAATAGGGGAGGGGAGTAGAGTAGATGATCTCTAGGGGCTCTTGTACCTTAAAATCCTATGCTCCTATGAAAATCTCCAGGTATTTTCCCTCAAATAAACTGTTTTCTAGTCATTCTGTATTTGGGCAGCTAATTTTTTGAAACAAAATGAAGAACTTTCATTTATCCCTACTAAATTTCTTCCTATTAGAGTCAACTCCTTATTCTAGACTATTGTCCTTTTGAAGGAATGAATTATTGTAAAAAGCACTTTTGTGTCAGTACTATGGTAAGCACTGGGGATACAAATTAAAAAGTTAGACAGTCTTTGCCCTCAGGGAGCTTACATTCTAGGAGAAGGAGACAACACATATAAGAGAGTGGTGGCCAGAGAAAGGAGTGTTTAGGGGTAAACATATATGAGCTTTCCTTTTTATCTTTATGTCATCTGTAAATTTCATGTATGTAAAATCTATTTTCAACGAAGTCATGATAAATTATTTTTTCAACAGAATAAGGGCTAGAATGGGACCCTGTGGCACACTACTAGAGGCCTCTCTTCCAGATTTGCTATTATCTATGCTAATGATTCTTTAGGTCCAGCTATTCATAGTTAATAGATTTAGAGTTTGAAGTTACCTTACAGGCCATTGAGTCTAATCCCCTTATTGAGGAAATTCCTCAGTGAGGAAACTGAAATGACCAGTCTGAGATCACTCAGGTAGTATTTGGGAGATATGGGATATGAACCCTGGTTTTTCCTAATTTCAAATCCAGAACTCTTTCTACAACACCCACCAATATACTTAAATGTATTATTAACCAACCCTTATCTTTCCATCTTGTCCATAAAGTTATCATAAGAGATTTTGTCAAAGTACCTTCAAGTACCTAGCATTCTTTTTCTTTTGAATAATTGTATTTTATTTTTCTTAATATTCATTTAAAAATATTTGAGTTCCAATTTCTCTCCTTCCTTCAGCCCCTCCCCTACATATTGAAAAGGTAGGCAATATGATATCTACATGTGAAGTCATGAAAAACCATATTAGCCATGTTGCAAAACAAACAAACAAACAAAAGAGACAGAAAGAGAGAGAGAGAGAGAGAGAGAGAGAGAAAAGCAAGAAGAATAGAGCAACATATACCTAGAATTCTAGAGCAGGATTTTTTTAACTTGTAGATCCATGAACTTTCAAACTATTTTTTTTTCATAATTGTATTTCAAAATAATTGGTTTCCTTTGTAATCCTCTATATTTTATTTTGTGCATTTAAAAACATTCTGAGAAGGGGTTCGAAGGTTTTACCAGACCGACTGCCAAAGGTAATGGATACTCAGGCTCCTCTTCATCATTCTTATAATATGCCCTTTGCTTTCAATCCTTTGTGTCTTTCCTCTCTGTCCCTTAGCTCTCAAAATCCTTCAGTCTGTTAAAATCTGGTTCATCCTTCACAGCACTTGTTTCACAACAAACCTGTGAGGAAGGTTGTATGACCTTGCTATATATATTTTACCTCAGAGAGTTGAAATATCTTGCTTGTGGACATAAACAAGTCAGAAAAGTGCTTTAGACCCAGATCCAGGTTCAGATTGCAACAACTATCCTCTAAGTTTCCTTCCAACTCTTTGGTTGAGTCTGTGGTTTTGATGACTACACAGTAGGGAACACACAGAAGTACATGGTATACTATAGTCCATGCCCATAAAGAATGAAAGACCTACTTATGATCTTTTTTTTTTCCTACAGTGTAAATTTGCTCCTCCTTCTGACTTGACTATTTTTGTTGATGGCAATGCCATTTACCAAGTCTTCTATGTTTTTGAAAACTTGAGGCTGTCTTTGACCCTTCTCTCTCGTTCATCTCCTATATTCAATCAATCACCAAGTCCTGTTGATTTCACCTTTGGCATGAGTCCTCTCTTTTCTATTTCTACTGCTACCATCCCAATTGTTGTTGTTGTTGTTGTTGTTCAGTCATATCTGACTCTTTGTGATTCTGAGGACCACACAGTCCATGGGGTTCTCTTGGCAAAGATATTGGAGTGGTTTGCCATTTCCTTCTCCAGTGGAGTAAGGCAACCAGATTAAGTGATTTGCAGTTGAATGATTTGCCCAGAGTTACAACTAGTAAGTGTCTGAGGCCAAATTTAAACTTAGGTATTCCTGACTCTAGGCTCAGTGCTTTCTCCATTGTGCCACCTAGCTGCCTCCTACCACCATGGTATAGGGTCCCAGTATTGGACCTTAATGCAATAATACAGGCAGTTGATAATCAGGACCTCTCTAGTATAGGTCCTTAATTATCAACTGCCTGTATTATTACATTAAGGTCCAAATAGATCTTCCCATTGCTATTCTATCCCTTTCTAGTCCATCTTGCCTAACTCTATCAGAGTAATCTTCTTTACACATATATCAGGCCATGTCATACCTTTACTCAAAACCCTTCAATGACTCTCTTTACCTGTTGAATAAGGTTAAGAATCCTTAGCCCTCCAAAAACTAGTCCCATCCTATCGAGTCAGTCTTATTTCTCCTTCCCATGTATTTTTATATTCCAGGTAAATTCATACATGTCTTGGACTTCTTGCCTCCCTATCTTTGCTCCTGCTTTTCCCCGTGTCAGAATGACTGAAGTTTTGAGCCAGAGTGGTTGGTACAATGGACAGAAATAGGGAAAGCAGGAGGAGCGAGATTGGGAGGAAGATAGGATATTCAATTTTGTGTTTATGGGATAATGGGGAGACTGACTTGATTAGATGAGACTGGAAATGATGTCAACACTGTTGCAGGATCTGATACTTTACAGGCTATCAAAGAAGATTTGGGGCCTAAAAGATTTCATCCAGGACATTTATTGTTGGAAGAGTAGGTAGGCTAGTCCTATAGTAAAAGTGAGGGGTAATGAATAAATATCCTGACTGCTGCACTGGTACCCATAAAATGTTAAACTCTCTGGAACAGCAACTCTATCCTTCATCGAGGATTTATGGGAGGATGTTGACAATGGTTGCACAAGACAATAAGGGGTGGTTGGATTTGATCTGTGTGATGGAAGAAGGGCTCATTCACATTATGAGATCATGGATCCGTTGAAACATTTAGATTCATGTTGAGGAAATGATCTTCCCTAACGGACTACAAATAACTCTAGCCAGCTGTCTTACAAATGGATTATTGGTCATAAGGGAGATAGGAGGAGAGGGTAGATGGTTTAGTATAACCCCTTCTCTCTACTTCTAAAAATGATTCAAATGTACTAGTGGGGTTGGATTAGGAATTTTATTTGTAGACAGAGAAGGCAGCTTATTATTCATTTGAGAGGTCTAGTAGACAGACCACTGGGCTAGAAGTCAGGAAAACCTGTGTTCAAATCCTTCTTCAGACACTGAATGGCTATGTGACCCTGAGCAAGTCATTGGTTTCAGTTTCCTCATCTTTAAAATAGTGAAAATAAGAGCACCTATCTCAGGGAGTTGCTATTAGGGTCAAATGGAAGAATGTATATAAAGTACATTGCAAATCTTAAAGGTGCTAAATAAATGCCAGCTAGCTATTAACTATATTCTCACATCTTGAGTCCATGTGAGAGGCTGGCTAGTGGAAGTCATATCTGTCAAACACATATACCATGTGCTAGCTGAGTTTTCTGGGTTATCCCTTGAAACATTAACACTCAGGGTCAAAGGAGATTATTACAAAATGCCTTTTGTGTTTCTAAAACTTATGATCAGTGCTTTAGCAAGAGATATTGAACGATAGTTTCTACTGGTGGGTCCATTCGTTGGACAATACTGGAGAATCAATAATTTCTTTGTTTTACAGGACTCTGAACATCTTTTAGGGACATCCATGGCAGGCTTGTGTCAAAGCAAAGGAAGTAGAAAAACTCTCTCTTTATCTCTGTTATTTATTAGTTAAATTTAATCTTTGCTAGAGTCTTTTAGACAAGTTTTCCTTGTTTTAAGGAAATAAAAATCAATAAGAAGGTCCTTCTTCCACCTCTCCCATCCCCAGTCCATTAAGCATGTCCTAGGTAGTGAGTGATAAACACTAAGTCCCTAAAAATAAAGTCAAATTCACTCATGCAGGCTAATTAACACGTTAAGGTTTCCAAAGCAGATTTGTCACAAGGTATTTAGAAAGAAAAGGGGCACAGTCTATAAAATAATTAAAAAGCTTTTGTTGATCTGAGATGATCATAACTCAGAGAACATTTTCTTACAATAGCCCTGTGAAATGGGAAGGCAAGTCTTATTTTACCTAACCTGTTGATAATGAAACTAGGACTCAGAAAAATAAAATGATTTGTTCATGGTCATATAGCTAGTAAATGTCTGAGGCTCTCTCCACTGCTGTTGGTGATGTCATTTGAACTTGTGTCTCCTGACTCTGCATCCATCACTCTTTCTATGGCACCAGAAACTCTGTCATTATAACAGGCTTTATTTATCCATATATTACAGGAGAAGGGGAGGGGGAAGGAGAGAGTAGGAAGAAAAAAGAAGAGGAGGATGAGAGGGAGGGAGAGGAAGAAGGGGAGGGAAAATGGGAACGAGAAGGGAAAGGAGAGAGACAGAAATGGAGAGGGAGATAAGAAATAGAAAGAGAAAGAGAGAAAAGAAGAGAAGGAGAGGGGAAAGAGAGGAGAGATGGAGGAGAGACAGGAAGAAGGAAAGACATTGATACATCTGAAATATGAACCATAAACTGGCAAGAATTTGTCCTAGAGGTGAATCTGTATATACTAAAATTCCAGGTCAATTCAATGACTCTTTTTTGGTCATATTTTAGTTCAGTGAAAAAAAATGAAATTGTTATTTTGGCATCCTTATGTGCAGCAGGAATTTAAATATTTCAGCTCTCTGGTTATTTTCGCATAATATAGACTCATCCAGTGAGGCGTAATTAGACGGTAACTTCTTTTATTTTCTCTATGATGGAGATGTTGTCATTTGGTTTCGGTACTGGAGTTTCTAGAAATACACTTATTAGCTTGTTTTGTAGCTTGTTTTTGGTCTTCCTGTTTGTAATAAATTCTGTTAGGGTACTACTCTCTCTTTCCCATCTGACTCATTGCTCTGGAAATGACTGGTCTATTGTGAAAAGAAAACTGGGTCTTTACATTTTAACCAAACAGTGGCAGAAAGAGAAGCTATGGGAAGGGGTGGGAGAGAGGGAGAAAGTTTTTTTTATTAATTTATTTTGGTTTATCAACAATCACTTCCATAAGCTTTTGAGTTTTAAATTTTTCTCCCTCTCCCTCCCCACTTCCCTCTCCAAGACGGCATGCAATCTTACACAGACTATACATATACATTCCTAATAAACATATTTTCATATAGGTGATGTTGTAAATGAGAATTAGAACCAATAGGAGGAACCACCAGAAAGAGGACACAAAACACAACAGAAGAAGAAAAAATAGCAAATAGTATGCTTCGATCTGCATTCAAACTCCATAATTCTTTCTTTGGATGTGGATAGCGTTTTTTATCATGAGGCCTTTGGAGATGTCTTAGGTCCTTGCATTGCTGAGAAGGGCTAAGTCGAGAGGGAGAAAGTTTTAGAAGGCTGATAATTTATTTGCCAGTGTAATTGGGGGGGGCAATCTCCCATGTGGGAGAGGTAGGATCCACAAAGATGTAATGACAATGGAAATGACTTGCTCCTTGACTTTAATTCTGGTCAGCTATGTGATGAAAAGCCAGACCCTGGTTTTGTTCTGGCTCTTATTTCACTGCCTTTCTGTGTGAGAGAAAATGCTGTGTATTATTGTCTGCAAATTGTCTCCTTAAATCTGCTTTGTTGTGCCTTAACAAGAAAGAAAGAAAGAAGGAAAGAAAGGGGAGAGAGAGAGAGAGAGAGGAAAAAAAAAGAAAGAGAAAGAAAAAAGAAAGAAGGAAGAAAGTAGAGGTAGGAATGGAAAGGGTAGAGATTTTGTATATGTTTTGGTCCTGTTTCAGGTCATGACCATGACCTTGTGAGCTTAGAAGGGTCAGAATAAGGAACCACCAGAAGTCTGAGATTCCAAGTCTGTACTAGGTTTTGCCACCAACCTTTCCTTCGCAGATTTACCCTCCCTCCCCTAGCAGCAAGGTCCTGAGGAACCACTTTTAGGACTCTTTCCATCAGGGAGGCTCAGGAAAATGACCTCAGGGCGTAACCTAAAGGACCCACCCCTAGGGGTAGCCAAGGCCAGGATTCATCCAGTCGCTGCTATAACACATTTGGAAATAAACTTGGAAATAAACTACGCAGAAATTGCTTTTAGTCTGAGCCCACTCTTCTCAGGGACAGAGGTAGCATACAGTGTGCTCCCACATGTTGGGGAGAAATGCTTTGTAACTTCTGCCATTGCATCTCTTCCATAGTGCTATAGTTGCATGGTAAATATCCCTTGGTAAAAGCTAATTTAAGTTAATTGGCTAAATGAAAACAGGGCACTAATCCTTGGCCGTTAACATTGGGGAGAACACACCAGGTAAGTGATTCATTTTAGAAGAATCATCTTCACTGCACCTCTTAGATACCCTGAACCACTGAAGGAGAGACATAGCCAGCCTTGCTGTGAGAGAGTGAGCTCAGAATATTGGTATGCCAGCAAATGTTCAGCTAGTGTTACAAACAAAATTAAGAATAGAATGGGCTTTTTGTGAATGATAATTCTGGATGGAAATCAGTCTTTTGAACATCTATAGAATACATACGCTTGTGTGAGCACCCTAGAATGTACATGTCTGTGTGCCCACATGCACCTCTTCCCCCTACTCCCAGTGAATACCACCCTAATGAAACAAATACCTTGGTGGTAAATTAGTATAAGCTTCTGTTTTTAGAGGGGTTTATAGTTTACCAAGCACTTTCCCCACATCAAACCTGTGAACTAGAGGGGCAAGTATTATTTTCCTCATCTGACAGATGAGGAAATTAAGGTAGGAGGCAGCTGGCAGGCTTGCTTAGGGTGATAAAATTAATCAGTCACTAGTGGAGTGAAGATTTCGATCTAGGTTGACTGACTCCAAAGCCAGAGTCTCTTCCGTTGTATTATGCTGAATTTTCTGCTTGTTTGTAGAGTCATAGGTTTGGAGTGTCACTTAGTCAAAAGCACTTATTTTAGTGAACTCAGAACTGAGGCCCAGAGAGGAAGAGTGGTTTACCTAGGGTCACTCAGGGAGTACACAGCTGAGCTGGAATTTGAACTCTGTTTTTCTGACCCCCCAGTCCAATGCTCTTTACATAATGCCATGCTGCCTCTCTTCTGCCTTGGAATCAAATTTTTGTTAACATTTACTAAAAGCTTTGATACATTTCAGTATAAAAAAGTCCAAATAAGCCTTTGTAATGGGCTGTTCCATATCTTGCAACAAATATTCTTCTCTTCTTTTTTAGTTTGGGGAGGGAGGAGGGCTGGCAAGGTTCTCAAAATAAAACTAATCCATTGCCACAAATTGACTGCTGTATTTATCTTTGACACCCTGTGCTATCAAAATTCTTAAGGCCCCACAGCTGACTTCAGCAAACAAATTTAACAGCCTAGTTAAGGCCAAATAATTTTACAGAGTAGCTATAGCTTCTTTCCTTCCTTCCTTCCTTCCTTCCTTCCTTCCTTCCTTCCTTCCTTCTTTCTTTCTTTCTTTCTTTCTTTCCTTCTTTCTTGTTAAGGCACAACCAAGCAGATTTAGGGAGACAATTTGCAGACAATAAATATTTACGGACATTAAAATCTCAAAGTTGCTTATATACCATGTATTGCATTGCAGTTAAAGCAATAATAGCAGCCCAAGGTGCGTCCTAGGAGAGCTGGGTTTTTTGAACTCAATACTGCTTTTGTTTGGGCTCCTTTGTGCCAGAACAAAGGTGATTTTAATTTCATGTTAAATTACAGTTTTCCAGTGATATGTGCTTCATGATTTCCTTCTCCCTTCAAATGATCTATAGCAAGAATTGGACTAATAATGTCTGATGGAATGCTAAGAGAGAGAGTGACAGAGACAGAGACAGAGACAGAGAGACAGAGAGAGACAGAGAGACAGAGACAAAGATAGGCAGAGATAAGGCAGACAAAATCATAGACAGAGAGAGACAAAGAGAGAAGACAGTTTTTTTTCCCAAAAGGATAGATTTTTTTTTCAATAACCTCAGCCCCCAAGCAAGGCTTTTGATACTTTCTGTGTTCCTAAGTTTAATGGTCTACAAACATAAGAACTCAGAATTTTCATTAAAGCCTTCCCGAGAATGTGCCTTACCTTTCATTGATGCATCAGTACCTTGCGGCCATGATCTTGTTAAGGAATGTACTCCCTTCAGTTATGACCTATTCTTACCTTCTTATCTTGTGGGATTCTTGCCCATGTCTTTTCTATAAACTCCAAAGAGAAGCTTTGTGAAATGTGCTGGAGGCCTTCCTCTGGTTCTTTGAACTTTTTCCCAGTGGATACTAGTGTAACACTTGGGCTTTTTATCTCTTATTCCTCTCCTTTACTACGAATCTGCCT
Organism: Vombatus ursinus; assembly: GCF_900497805.2. NCBI lineage: Eukaryota > Metazoa > Chordata > Mammalia > Diprotodontia > Vombatidae > Vombatus > Vombatus ursinus. The sequence continues at coordinate 46,083,342 of NW_020954619.1, read as the reverse complement.
CCATTTCCTCATCACAACTAAATTAATTTTAAGAAGTTGGTCCTTTCTGAGTGCACCAACAGTGGATAGAATGTTGGTTCTGGAATCAGGAGGACCTGAGTTCAAATTTGGCCTCAGATACTTACTAGCTGTTTAATCCTGGGCAAGTCCCTTAACCATCTTTGCCGCAGTTTCCTCTTCTGTAAAATGAGCTGGAGAAGGAAATGGCAAACCACTCCAGTATCTTTGCCAAGAAAATCCCAAATGGAGTCTGACCAGGAGTCAGACACAACTGAAAAATGACTAAACAACAATAACGACTCCTTCTATATGCATATGACAATCCATCCATACCTTCTCATCCTGGATAAATCTTGTCTTAGTTTTCTGGTAAATCCTATATATGCTAGAGGCCTTCCTTTTGTTCTTTTAATACTTCATGAATGCCAATGGAACACTAGAGCTGTCTATCTGTTAACCCTTGTTCTTGCTACATAGCTAGTACACCCTCGTTTTTGGATACGCATCTCCTTGATGATATCTTGGGAGTATACCATCACTGGTAATATACTGTAGCCTTATTATACCTATTATAGGTCTATCCATTCCCTTTTGAATCACCTGTAATAGTATTCCCATCTTGCAGAAATTAGGTGAACATTCCATATGGAAGGTGTAAAACAAACAAACAAACAATTATGGTTTAAAAATCTTTCTGTTATATAGAAATGTTTTACTGCCTGAAAATATCCATATAATACCTCTATCTCCTCACTAGAATATATATCATGTTAGTCTAGTGTTGCACCTTAGAAATATAGTCTGGGGTGCCTTAGAACTGGAAGACTAGTTCTGGGGAATGTGGTCTTTGTCAGTGAATAAACACTTATTAAGGGCCTTCTAATTTGCCCCAGGTACTATGCTAAGTACTGGGGATACAAAGAAAGGCAAAAGACAAGTCCCTGCACTCAAGAAGCTCACAGTTTAATGGGAGAGACAGTATGAAAACAATTATGTACTAACAAGATATAGACAGGATAAGATGGAGATAAACAATTAGGGAAGGAACTAGAATTAGGGGGGTTCAAGAAAGGCTTCTCACAGAAGACACAATTTTAACTGAGACTTGAAGAAAACCAGGGAAACCAGGAGGTGGAGATGGGGAAGAGGAACATACCAAGCATTTTTTTTTTTTTACTTTTTACTTTTTTTATTTTTAGTTTTCAACATTTACTTCCACAAGATTTTGAGTTCCAAATTTTCACCCCATCTTGCCCCTCCCCCCACCCCAAGATGGCATGCATTCTGAATACCCCATCCCCTAGTCTGCTTTCCCTGCTATCTCTCCCCCTCCTTCCTCTTCTATTTTCTTATAGGGCAGGATAGATTTCTGTACCCCATTTCCTGTATTTCTTATTTCCCAGTTGCATGTGAAGACATTTTTTTTAAACGTGTTTTTTAAACTATGGTTTCCAAATTTTCTCCCTTCCTCCCTCCCCACCCACCCTCATTTAAAAGGCAAGCAACTCAATATTGGCTATACATGTGCAGTTATGCAAAACACTTTCATAGTAGACATGCTGTGAAAAACTAACTCTATTTCCCTTAGTCCTATCCTGCCCCCCCATTTATTCTATTCTTTCTTTTGACCTGTCCCTCCTCAGAAGCATTTGCTTCTGATTACCCCCTTTCCCAGTCTGCCCTCCTCTCTATCATCCTTCTACTCTCTTGTCCCCTTCCCTCCCTATTTTCCTGTAAGATAAGATAGATTTTCATACCCAATTGAGTGTGTATGTTATACCCTCCTTAAGTCAAATACTATGAGAACAAGATTCACTCATTTCCTCTCACCTTCCCCTGGTTCCCCTCCACTGTAAGAGCCTTTTCTTTTCTGTTTTTTTTTTGTGAGATAATTTACCCCATTCTACCTTTCCCTTTCTCCTTCTCCTAGTATAGTCCTCTCTCACCCCTTAATTTTATTCTCCAGATAGGACCCTTTCATCTTCAACTCACCCTGTGCCCTCTATCTATCTATCTATCCATCTATCTATCTATCTACCTACCTACCTATCTATCTATCTATCTATCTATCTATCTATCTATCTATCTATCTA
>NW_020954619.1:46065135-46081239 GCF_900497805.2 Vombatus ursinus | reverse complement strand
CTATCTATCTATCTATCTATCTATCTATCTATCTATCTATCTATCTATCTATCTATCTATCTATCCATCCATCCATCCATCCATCCATCCATCCATCCATCTATCTATCTATCTATCTATCTATCTATACATATGTCCATACATATAATTTTTTCCCTCCAACTATCCTAATACTGACAAAAATATCATGAATTACAAATCTCATCTTTCCATGCAGGAATGTAAACAGTTCAACCTTAATAAGTCTCTTACAATTTCTCTTTCCTGTTTACCTCTTCATGTTCCACTTGAGTCTTGTATTGGAAAGTCAAATTTTCTATTCAGCTCTGGTCTTTTCATCAAGAATGCTTGAAAGTCCTCTATTTCACCGAATGACCTTTTTTTCCCCTGAAGAATTATACTCAGTTTTGCTGGGTAGGTGATTCTTGGTTGTAATCCTATCTCCTTTACCCTCCGGAATATTATATTTTATGCCCTGCGGTCCCTTAATGTAGAAGCTGCTAAATCTTGTGTTGTCCTGATTGTGTTTCCACAATACTTGAATTGTTTCTTTCTGGCTGCTTGTAATATTTTCTTCTTGCCCTGGGAACTCTGGAATTTGGCTACAATATTCCTCGGAGTTTTCCTTTGGGGATCTCTTTTAGGAGGAGATCGGTGGATTCTTTCAATTTCTATTTTGCCCTCTGGTTCTAGAATATCAGGGCAGTTTTCCTTGATAATTTCTTGAAAGATGATGTCTAGGCTCTTTTTTTTTGATCATGGCTTTCAGATAGTGCAATAATTTTAAAATTCTCTCTCCTGGATCTATTTTCCAGGTCAGTTGTTTTTCCAATGAAATATTTCACATTGTTTTCTAATTTTTCATTCTTTTGGATTTGTTTTATAGTGTCTTGATTTCTCATAAAGTCACTAGCTTCCAATTGCTCTATTCTAATTTTTAAGGATGCATTTTCTTCAGTAATCTTTTGGACTTCCTTTTCCATTTGTCCAATTTTGCTCTTTAGGGCATTCTTTTCTTTGTTGGCTTTTTGGACCTCTTTTGTCATTTGGGTTAGGCTATTTTTTAAGGTGTTATTTTCTTCAGTATTTTTTTGGGTCTCCTTTAGCAAGCTGTTAACTTGCTTTTCATGATTTTCTTGCATCACTCTCATTTCTCTTCCCAGTTTTTCCTCTACTTCTCTTACTTGCTTCTCAAAATCCCTTTTGAGTTCTTCCAAGGCCTGGGACTGATTTATATTTTTCTTGGAAGTTTTGGATGTAGGAGTTTTGACTTTGTTTTCTTCTTCTGGTTGTATGTTTTGATCTTTTCTGTCACCAAAGTAAGATGATATAGTCTGACTCTTTTTGCGCTGCTTGCTCATGATCCCAACCAATTACTTGAGTTTTAAACTGTTTGTTAAGGTAAGAGTCTATTTCCAATGTGGAGAATATACTGTCCCAAGCTTTGGGGGTTTGTACAGCTGTTTTCAGAGATACTTCTAGGGACCTGAAAAGTGTCAGTTCTTCCAAGGTGCTATGGTAAGGGGCGAGGTGTTTCCTCTCCACTGCCACAACAAGCTCCACCAGACTAGCGCTCCTCCTTGCCCCAGGACCGCGCCTCAGAACTGTGACCCAGATCCAAGCATGGGCAAAGCAAGAGATTCCTGCCTCAGCCCTGGCAAAGAGATCCTTGCAATCCCCCTCTGATCAGCCACTTGATTCCCCCTCAGTCTGTGGGCTGGAAGCTCAGAAGCCAGCCGCTGCCCTCGGGGTGGCTGAGATCTAGCTTCTTCTCTCACAGCAGTAACAGATTTTTCCCACTGACCTTCTAAGTTGTCTTTGGTGTTCGTGGGTTGAGAAGTCTGGAAACCTCCACAGCTGCCCTCGATTCAGTCCTCTGAGGCCTGCTCCAGGGTTGCTTCGACCTGCGCACCCATGCCGAACTGCACTCTTCTTCCAGCCCGGTGCGATATACCTTTCCGGTCAGCCATCCAGGTTGTCTTGGGCTGGAAATTTGTTTTACTTTTTTTTTTTTGTGGGTTCTGCTGCTCTAGAATTTGTTTAGAGCCATTTTTATAGGTATTTGGAGGGGTTTGGGGGAGAGCTCTAGCAAGTCACGGCTTTTCCTCCACCATCTTGGCTCCACCCCCCATACCAAGCATTTAAGAGATGTTCTATTCCATGTTCTACGGAACTTTAATTTAAAAAAAAAACAAAAACAAAAACTATGCAGCTCAGACTTGAAAGAGGCTGTAGATGATCCAATTCATTCTCCTCATTTCATAGGAGGAAGAAACAGACCCAGAGAAGGAAAATCATAGATGACAGGCAGATCTTAAGATTTAGAAATAGGTAGGACCTTAGAGGTCATCTAGTGACAGAATCACAGAATCAGGAACACTGAATCTAAGAGAAGGGACCTCTGGCGATATCTAGTCCGGCCCACATCTGAACATATCTGATAAGTTTGGTCATGCAGCTTTTGCTTAAAGACTCTCCAGTGTTGGAGTAACCACTATCTCCCAAGGTCATCCATTCCACTTTGTAGTAGCTCTAGTCATTGGGAGGTTTTTTCCCTATAGGAACCCTAAATTTGTCTTTCTTTAACTGGTACTTTAAATGCTACTGTTATATCTGTCCTCTGAAGACAATATTAGCTCCCACAGGATGGCCCTTCAAAATAATTTGAAAACTGCATCTGGGTCTGTCCTCAGTGTTATCTTTTCCAGGCTAAAAAGTCCCGAGAACTTCAACAAATCTTTATATGGCATGAATCTGAGGCTCTTCCTTCTAGAAGCTCTCCACTTTGCCATTTGTCCATCCTAAAATGTGCCCAGAACTGAACAAAATGCTATGCATGTTGTCTGACCAGGGCAGAGTTCAGCAGACTTATGATCTCCCTATCAAGGACACTTTTTTAGTGTAACATGAGATGACATTAGATTCCTTTTGGCTGCTATGTGATGTTGAACTTGCTGTTATTAAAAGTGCTAATGCACTGGCCTCATGTGGCCTTGAGGTCTCAGGTTCCCCACCCCTGTTAAGCCTTTAGTAAATTGCTTTGTAGCTGTTACCCCATCATGTGTATATGGAATTTATTTTTGGATACTGAGTGTAAGACTTTACACTTATCCTTGGCAAATTCCATAGATGTAGAGCTCAAAAGGGACCTTAAAAGTCACTGAGTCTGACCTCCTCATTTTATATATGTATAAAATGAAACATGAGGAAGTTAAGTGACTTGTTCAGGGTTCACACAGTTAAGTGTCTAAGGCAGAATTTGAACTTAGTTTTTCCTGACTTTGATTTAGGATAATGCTTTAGCCTGTCAAGCTCTGTCCTGGATGCTGACACTGTAATTCAGTATGTTAAATATCCCTCCCTTGTTCTGGCTATCTGTAAATTTGATAAATATGTCATTTTCCATATTTGTATTTGAATCATTGATAAAAATGTTTGGTGGCCAGAGACTGATTCCTGGGGCACTATGTTGTAGACATTTTCCCAAGATGACATTGAACAATTATTGACTAGTTTTTGGATCTGATCATTCAACTTAGTCTCAACTCCATCTAGTTGAACTATCATCTAGTCCTCAGCTCCCTATCTTTCCCACAAGAATAGCAGAAAGTCATTGGAATAGCTAGGTGGTGCTGTGGATGGAGCACAGGATTTGTAATCAGAAACATGCAAGTTTACTAACTGTATAACCTTGGGCAAGTCACTTAACTTTACTGTGCCTCAGTTTCTTTTTTCTTCATTGGAATTCTTTTCATTTATTTTAAATTAATCAATTAATTTATTTTAAACATCCTTTTTTTTAAAAAAAAATTTGAGTTCCAGATTCTCTCCCTCCCTACTATCTCTTCTTTACTCAGTTTCTTCATCTATAAAATGGGGTTTATTATACATGTATGATTTCCATCATGGCATTGTTGTAGAGCATGGGATTTATGAACCTTAAAGGGCTAACTATGGATCAATCAATCAACAAAGTTATTAAATGCTTATTATGTGTCAGGCACTGCACTATAGAAATATGGGCTATTGCTATCTATTATCTGCCCTTCCTGGCCAAGTTGTTGTGAGAATCAGATGAGATGTTGTATGTGCCAGCCTGTAAAGTGTTTACAGATACAAGGGTTTCTATTATTTGAAAGCCTTGAAGGGAGAGACTGATAAGAGAAGTCATAACCCCTGAAAGCCGATGAGAAGCTGTTTGCCCTTTCCTATCTCCTCAGCACACCATTATTAACATTCCTCCCCCATTCTCAACTTCCTCCTTTCCTCCTTCCTGGCTGCAGAAACTTCTGCAAAATGGAACAGACAGGATAGAAACCCAGGGAAGCCTGTTCTCTGAGTGCCAAACCTCAAGAAAGCCTGTGCTCTGAGTTCCAGGGAAGGCAGCACTCCTGTCTTTACTGCTATAAGATAGTGTCCACTGCCCTGGCTCTGTGCAGAGCCTACTCTTGACCACCTTTTTCCATTAAGAACTCCTTGTGCCATAAAGGTGAATTAAAGACCTCCAGGAGACCAAGGATGGTCTTGTGGTTTCAAAGCAGTTGGTATAGGAGAGGCGCTGGGCTCTGTTGATAGCATATAAGGGCATTTTGGAAGAAAGCATTAACTTTGTTAATGTTATATCTCTACCCCTTTGGCATGTTTTAAAGGATAATTTCTATGGTTTGCACATGTTATTTCTTCTGAGTGACTTGCAGATTATTATTTCTTTGCCTCCTAGTGAGATGGTGAAATTTACAATCAAGTTAATACTTATTTATTAAGTGAATGAATGGAGGAATGAATAAATAATGGATTAGCAAAGTGAAGGTGCTGGGATGTTCTGGAAAAAGTAAAGAGGTCACTTGTAGATGACTTCTAAGGTCCATTTCAGTTCAAATTTTCAATGGAAACACTCTCTCCATGGCCATTCTGTTACATATTTTTGAAAGTTATCAGCTGTTCAGTAGAACTATAAATTTCTACATGTACAATACATTGAGTTAGCTTAACGTGATTTTTCTGGGAACAAATGTTTGCAGTTTTTATTTTACATCTTGGTTTAGATTTCATTTTGGAAATTATGACAATAAATGTAATAATTTGGTGCATTTATTAACTTTTCTAAAGCTAATTCCACAATAAAACTAAATTAGTAATTTTTTCAAAGAATGATTGAGTGAAAAAGCATTTATTCAGCATTTACTATGTGCCAAGCAGGCAGCTAGGTGGCACAGTGGATAGAGAGCTGGACCTGTAGTCAGGAAGACTCATCTTTGTGAGTTCATATCTGGCATCAGGCATTTACTAGCTGTGTGACCCTGGGCAAGTCACTTAACTCTGCCTCAGTTCCTCAATGAGTTGGAGAAGGAGACGGCAAACCACTCCAGTATCTTTGCCAAGAAAACCTTAAGTGAGGTCATAAAGAGTTGGACAAGACTGAACAATGACTAAAAATGTGCCAAAGAAAGGTAAAAGATGGTTCCTGCTCTCAAGGAGTTCATAGTCCAATGGGACAGACAGCATGCACACAACTATGTACAAGTAAGATATAAACAGGATTAATTGGGGGGCATCTCTGAAGGAAGGTACTAAGATCAAGAACTGAAAAAGGATTTTTTTTAGAAGTGGTACTTTAACGGAAACTTGCAAGAAACCAGGGAAGTTAGGAGGCAGAGAAGGGGAGGAAGAGAATTCCAGGCAAGGGGATAGCCAATAAAAATGCTCAGTCAGGAGACAGAGTGTTTTGTTCAAGAAACAGTAAAAAGATCAATTTCACCGGGTCCCTGTGGAGAAGTATGGGGTGTAAAAAGGCTAGAAAGGTAGGAAGGGGTCAGGTTGTGAAGGGCTTTAAAAGCCAAACTTGTTTATGTTTGTTATTCATTTGTTCTATGTTGTTTTCCATTTTAGACTTTTTAACTATTATCTCGTGTAAAGAAGGTTAGTGGGTAACCTCGTTCATTATCTTTCAGCACCTATTTGGAGAGATAAAGCCACAGATTGATAAAGCAATTATCAAGATCACTTGGTAAGTTGATGGCAGAATGAGGATCGGGTCTCAGGATTCCTCAGGCCACCCAATATTAGATGGTGGGCTGTGTTCTGTCTGTTAACAGCTCTCATTTCCTTCCTCCAGACATTTGCTAGCTGTATGACTTTGGGCAAGTCATTTAACCTCTTTTTGACTCAATTTCCTCAAATATAAAATGGGGATAACAATATAACAAGTGTCACAAGGTTGTTGAGAGGATCAAATGAGATGATATTGGCAAAGCCTTTAGCACAGTACTTGGTATATTGTGGGCACATAAATGTTTATTCCCTTCTTCTTGTCCTTCTATGACCTTGTTATATTCAATCCACTTTCACTGGAAAAGCTCAGGGTACAGGACAGAACTGAAAATAAAACACGCAGCTAGGATACCCTCATTTTGCTTTTCATATCCCCTTTTACTTGTGTTCATGTCTCCTTCAACTTCTCTGTGTTCTCGCTTTACTGATAGGAAATCTATCAGGTAGGATGTCAAAATGTCTCTGATGTGATAGATGCTTTTTTAACCTTCTTTGCACATCTGTTTATAGTGCCTAGAATAGTCTCTAACCTCTGTATAGGAAGCCTGAGCATAGATTACAAACTAATAACATAGGCTCCTTGAGGGCAGAGACTGTCCTTTGTAATCACAGCATCTAGCACAGTACCTGACACACAGTAGGCTTTCATAAAAATGCTTATTGATTGCTTGGTTATTTGACAACACACAATCTTATTTGTGTGTAATATGTATCTGTGTTGGCATTCTAGGCTTCTCTTACACTACCTGCTTCTTGAAAGCAGGGTCTTTGTCTTATCTAGACTTTGTATCTCCTCAATCCCTCATGCAGTACTCCCGCGCATAGTAGGTGTTTACTAGGAGTATATTGAATTCTATTGTGTTGTATTATTTTAACAGTCACCAGAGGGAGCTTAAGAAAAACAAAAAGGGAGCTTAAGAAAAACAATTTCTTTTCCTTGGAATAGATGCTGCAGAATTGAAAATACTGTTTTTGGTATTCAAGGAGGTATGAGCTGATTGTAAGTTATGTTAGGTGTGAGCACTTTTGAGAATAACAAGAGGGAGTCTCCAGAGAGTCTGTTTAGTTATGTCACATCTATGTTAAGAGAAAACTAGCCTCAGTTGTACAGAGATACTGAGATGACTTGATGACTTTCACTGAGTTGTTTCAGGCTAACTTGGCATTTTATCAGTGTTAAAGGAATTGGGTCTTTCTCATCCTTCTTTTCTGAATGGATGGGAATAATGGACTCCTTAGAAAGGCTGAGGAGCTGAAGAATACAATTGGCAAATTCAGTTCATTTCCCTTCCTAATTTACCTCTCAGAAATTATGTAGCTTTTTTGGGGGGCAGGGTGGGGAGGGCAGGAAGTGGTAGGGAGTTGTGGTAGCTGTCTATATAGCTATCCCTTCCACGTTGCGGGGGTTGGAGGCTCGATGTCCCCTCCTCCCCAAATCTGGAAAATCCACGTGGAATTTTTGGCCTTTTCTTCCTATCGGAGAAGAAATCTGAGTTATTATGGCATTAAAAGATAAAATATGTTGATATTATATGATATTATACATATATAATGTATTTTTGAGTTTCTAAACTTTTTCTGTGTTGTCTGCTGGCCATTGTATGTCATCTGTGGCTTCCACAAAACTCCCTCAAATTCCCATTTAATTTCTTATGCCAACCCACCATATATTGAAACCACAATGGGGAAAGTTGCAATCTGGAAGGGATTATTGTAATACTTTTTAATTCGATTCAATTCTATTCACCTCAATCTGTGCATTACCCTACTAGATTGTAAACCTTGTGAGGCCAAAGAATAGTTAACCTACTATAGTAGGTGCTAAATAAATTTTGATCTACTGAATTTCTTATTCATTTCCCTGGATACAGGGTAGAGTGTCCTTGGGGCTCTTATCTACCTTTTTACAATTAAGCTGGTGTTTTGAGTCTGAGAAGTGGGTTTACATTTGTCTAGACCCTAGGAGATTCTTTCCTCATAGTAGGCCAACATAAATACGTATAGGGTTTAATTTCAGCACATGTTCTTTGAACTCCTATGTCGCTTATAGCCGTTCTAGGAGAAGAAGAGGTGTTACTAATATGTTTGAAGGAAAAAAAGATGGACTTACCCCTAGTTCCTTTCTTTGGGAAAGAAAAATAAGCAAAATTCTTCATTTTTGACTATTTCTAGAGATGGAAGAACAGTGGCTATGGATACATGTAAGCAAATAGACTTAGAAACTAATTTTTTAAATTTTTTAAAAAAGATTTCCTTTCTGTGATGAATGTATCCAACTTGTCCACAGTATTTTCAACTGTTATGTTCTCTGTTATTACTTAGCTCTCCATTGTTTTATTTTAGAGGCTTTACACCTAAGGATGTCCATTCCAAAGCTACATGATATTTCTCACATAGAATCTCTCTGTGTGTATGTGTGTGTATATACATGGGAGATGAGCTTGGGATATAGGCCTAGAGACAAAAGGTTCTCAGGTGTCCCTCAATGCTGTGATCTTCCTCAAATTACCTAACTTTTTTAGGCCTCAGCTTCCTTATCTGTAAAAGGGTGATTGTATTATTTGCCCTGCCTATGTTATAGAATTGTAAGGACAAAATGAAGTAATGAATATGAAAGTATTATATAAACTGTAGAGTATTGTACAAATATAAGATATTACTATTATTGAAGTTGTTAGTATATGCATGGCCATACCCCACCTCAAGACTTTAATTGCTTCTATGAAACCATGGTTTCAGGTGAAACAATACTAAAAGGGCGGTGTTGGTGCTCTACGTTATTTTTCTTTCCAAAGAAAGAGCATTTTGTTTTGACGCAGAGAATCAGTCCAATGTTTCAGAAGGGAGCTGTTTTGGAGGTGTGAGAATAAAGGAGGCTGATTGGCAGGTACCTGGGTATAGCAGCTCAAACAGTCTTGGGCACAGGGAGGAGTGGAAAGGCCTGAATGAAGGCATGGTGTAGATTCAGGAGGAAGGACCATTGGGGTCCAGAAGACTCTAATTAGGACTGAGTTAAACAGAGGTTTGGGGAGACCTTATGCCTGAAAAGGTGGTAGGGAAGTAGGACCAACCAGAGAGCAGAGCAATAGAGCTAAACTGACCTGACCTAACCACTCCAATGTCACCCCTTTACCTCGGCTGACCAAATGAAATCAACATCCCTCCTAGAATTTCTCAGAACCTTTGTCTGACCTCTTGATTCCCTTGATCACATTCTGTGTTGAATCTATCATTGAACTTTAAGGTTCAGAAACAGAATTGAGCCAAAGCTGGAAACCTAACTGGCTGGCCAGAAGTACAGAACAGTGATGGGGGAGGGGGTGAGGAGGGTTAGTTTGGTTGTCTGAAACTGTAAATACTATAGTGAAATCATTCAACCTCAAGGTGGGGATTTGGTTTTGTTTTTTTGCCAGTCTATGGTCAAAAGGGTGATTTTGGGCAACTATATGAGAAATATGTCTATATAGGAGCATGATGATTTTCCTTTACCTTAAACCAAGGTAGAATTTAAATGTTTGTCCAAGGGTGAAGTTAATTCATTTCTTTGCACCATCCTGTTCTATTTCTTTGTCATCTTTTCTGATACACATTCTTTTTTTTTTCTGTTTAACTTCTATTATGATCTTTCTTTGTTAAGGATGTTTTTCATGATTATGTATTTTTTATTTCTGCTGTTCCCCAATATATTCATTTGGATAGATTTAGGACAGATAAAAGTGTTAAAAATAGCCTGGCTTCTCTTTACTTTAGAAACACAACCAGAGAGAGACTCAAGGAAGATTTTAAACTAATAGCATTTGATTTGTGTCAGTTATTTGAAAGCTAGATACCCGTTAGTTCTCTATACTTTTTAAAGTCAAAACCTTTTTGATACAAAGTAAAATATGAAATGCTTGAGATAATTTGCTAGTTCCATCTAATTGGCTTGCCATATCACAAAGTCTGAAAATAGCTAACCATTAGGGGAAACATATTCTGAAGGAATCATAGAACATCAGAGCTTGAAGGGACTTTTGAGGTCATGTAGTCCAATTCCATCATTTTCTTCAGAGGCTGTAACTGAGTCCCAGAGAGGGTAAAGGGAGAGGGAGTGTGGTGCTGTGGAAAATCACTCAGTTTGGAGTCAGTGGACTTGGGTTCAAATCCTGACTTTGCCACTTGTTACCTATAAGACCTTGGGAAAACCACTATCTTATCTATAAAGTAAGTGGGTTTAACTGGATGAAAGAATGAAAAGTGTTTATTAAATACTTAGTGGGCTAAGCAACAGGGATTTGAGTGAAAAAGGGAGCCAATCCCTGGCCTGAAGGATCTTGCATTGTAAGGGGGTGGGGAGTATAACACATATAAAGGAGTGGTGGTTAGGGAAGGGAATTATGATTTGGAGAGATGGTGAGTGGAACAATAGAGCAATCCACTAAAACACCTTTCCCAGTGGCAATGGTAGTGTTGATTTTTATTATAACTCTTAGGAGGTAGAAGGAATTTGGTGGGGAGGGGGGCGGAGAGCAAGCTCAGCACAGTCAATAAATATTTATTCAATCAATTTTATTCCATCAATAGACATTTATTAATTATATTAAAAATTATATTCTAGGCACTGCGCTAAGCACTGGAGATACAAAAAGAGGCCAAAGAGTCCCTGCTCCTCAAGGAGATTTCAGTTTAATGGGGGAGACAACATGCAAATAAATATATACAACATAAGATATATACTAGATAAGACAGGAAGAGAACTGAGAGAAGACACTAGAATGAAGAGGGGCTGGAAAAGACTTTCTGTAAAAGAGGAGATTTTAGTTGGAATTTAAAGGAAGCCAGGGAATTTCGTAGAAGAAGAGTTGAGGAAGAGCATTCCCACTATGAGGGACAGCCAAAGAAAATGTCCCGAGCTGAGAGATAAGTTTCTTGTTCATAGAATAGACAAGAGTGTAGTGTTACTGGATCAAAGAGCACACCCCCTTACTAAATGTCAGGGACTGTGCTGAGTGCCGGGAATACAAATACAAGCAAAAAGAAAGACAGACCCTGCTCTCAATTTGCTAACTCATTAAAAGGAAGCTGAAAAGGTAGGGGAGGAAGGAACGTACCCAGTGTGGGCAATAATGGAGACACTCAGAGTATAATCTGGTAGGAATTGAAGCGGTTATTGGGCTGGGCTATCATCCTTAAATGGAGATTCTGGGAGGAGCCCTCTACCCTCCAATTAGAGAGAGGGCCCTCAGGGACAAAGGAAACTCCCCAGGTGTCAGTTCCATCCTGAAGTGATCTTCCAGGATGAAGAGGTTTGTGGGATATAATGGAGAAGGCTATTGTTCAGTGTCAGAGGAAGAGAAGAAAATGAATGAGGTGATGGGAGGGGCCACAAGATCTCAGGAAACTCAAAACTAAGTAGCCTAGCTCCTCTCAGACATGGCCTTTGATGTTCTGGAGCATGGAAAATGGCCAGAAAGGTCAGAGCTGAATGGCTTGCCCTAGATGGTCCCTTCCACTCTCAATCTATGATCCTATAACTTATCCAAGGTTACACAATGGGTTATATATGTTCATAAGAACTAGGATTTGAACCTAGGTTCTTTGAGGATAAATCCAGGATTCTTTCCACCACACGGTTCTGCTGCCTTTTCCCTTGGATTAAGGCAAATTACGTGGTTCTGTGTGGTACCTCCTCCCCCATACTTCTCACTTGGTACTGTGGTTTCAAGAAGGGGCAATGCTGCTGGAGACCTCTACCAACAACTGCTTCCCACCTGTCCTCCCTCTCACCGAGCACTGAGTCTTTAATGGAAGCAGAACCCTATGGTTGCACAGGATGCCACCTTTGTGGAAGTGAAACTCGAGTGGCAAACCACGTTATATCTATTTTGGAGATTCTTGTTTATCACTTACGGTACTCACCTCAGAGACTGGCTCCGCTTGGATTTATACAGCACCTTTTTTTTTCTTTTTTTTTTAACAAGAACTCAAAATATCTTCCCACCCTGTATAGAACCACAGAATTTAGGAGGTGGAAAGGGACTTCAGAGGAAACCTAAGACCAGAGGTATCAAACATACGTTTGGGTCACAAATGGCCACCAACACTTTGAACTGTGGCTTGAACCAGATTAAAATGTAATTAGAAAATATTTAACAAAAAACAAACAAACCCACAATAAAATATAGATAATATTAATATGCTTTTCTAAATCAACATGGAATATTTATCTGTGATTACATATTAGCATTTCTATTTGAGTTTGAACTAGACCAATCTTCAACTAAAAAAAAAAATCCCCTCTATAATAAATAGTCATTGAGCCTTTGCCTGAAGACCTCTAGCGAGGAAGGACCCATTACCTATCAAGGTAGCTCATTCTACTTTTGGACTTCCTAGTTGTTAAGAAGTTTTTACTTGTATCAAGGTTGTATTTGTTTTTTTTTTATTTTTGCAATTTCCACTCATTATTCTTAATTGTACCCTCTGATACTAAGTACAAGAAGAATAATCCTCTTCCAAGTGGTATTGGTTTAGATAGTTCAAGACTAATCTTATATTCTACCTTGAATCTTCCCTTCTCCAGGCCAAACATGCCTGGTTATTCAACTGACTCTAAATATAATGTGAATTTTACTGTCGTAGATGCCTTTCTCCAGCTCATCAATGTTCTTCCCAAAATGTGATTCTGAGAACTGAACACAATTCACATTTTAATTTTGTCCCCTAATGACATGGTTTCATTTTCTTTTTGTCCATTTATTATTTATATTCTAGCCATCATTATTATTCCTATTTATTCATTATCCATTTATTTTCTGACACCATGTTTAATTCCAGTTTTCTGTATACTACATTTCAAGCAGAAAGATACCACATTTCTTTAGCACTTTGAGATCTGCAAAGTGCTTTCTTATCAGTAATTTTATGACATACATAGTATAATCCATTTTGGAGAGTAATGAATGAATGAATGACAAAAGCATTTACTAAGTGCTTACTATGTTAAAAACAGTGTGCTAAGTGCTAGGGATGTCAATAAAAAAGTTAGTCCTTGTTCTCAGGGAGCTCACATTTTAGTAGGGGGATATAGCTTACATAGGAGATTTTAGTTGCAAATTAGATGGAAAAGTCCCATTGTTATTAGGGGAAATGGGCAAAGAAGCAGGTAATGTAATCTTCTTTAATGTCATTCCCACTGATAATATCATGCTGGTTTCTGATTTTGGATGGTACCAAGGACTTTGGTGACAAGAAGAAACTGAGACCCAAACTGAATGACTTACCCATTCTCCTAACTAATAACTGTCAAACTGTATATTTGAACATTCATTTTTTTTTTCCAACTATGCCTTGCTACCTCACATAATGATGAAGAGCCTAGTATCTTAGCTCATGGACAAGGGATGGGGAACCTCTGCATTGTAGGCAAGGGTGTGTTGGTAAATATTTAACAACCAGCTCTGTGGAAAAATGTACTCATGACTTAATTTTAAGTTTAATTTGCATTATTTACATTTTCCCCATCACTTTCTGAAGTGAAGTTTAGATAATCAACGAAACAATAAATCAAGACCTGATTTTATAGAGTTTTCCAGTTTCTGAGATGTAAATGCTCACACTGAAAATTTGGCAATTGGCTCTACGGAACCAATATGAGCAGGCTGCAGCACACCCCTGATGATAGGCCAGTATAGGCTAGCTCTCGTCCCAAAGGTCTTTCCCTGTCCTCTCCTCAACCATCCCCCACCCCCATACCCTCCCACATACATACCTCCAGACCAATACATTCATACATATGGTGGCTTGCTGTGCTGGGCTTACTCATTTGATGTATTTCATGTGATTGTAGAATATTAGAAGGAACTTTAGAAATTATGGGTAGTTTAAGATATATTAACAATACTTAATCATTTGTTCTTAATTTTAAAAAAAGACTAAAATTTAAAATAAATAGACTATAAAATTAAGTAGAATATAAAACTTACTAAGGGGCAGCTAGATAGTGCAGTGAATAGAGTACCAGCCCTGGAGTCAGGAGGATCAGATTTCAAATTCAGCATCAGACACTTGACACTTACTAGCTCTGGGACCCTGGATAAGTCCCTTAACCCTGATTGCCTTACAAAATAAATAAATAAAATAAAACCAATGAGCCAAAAAAAAAAAAAAAAACAAAAACAAAAACAAAAAAACTCCACCTTATTAAAATGCTTAGAATAATGAGATAAATATGTCAGTTTCATGTAACTTTCAAGCGTTGGGGGATAAGGAAGCACTAATTTTTCAACAAAGATAAAGTTATTGCTGTTTTTAAGCATCTAAGGGACTTTTGGGCATTAACTGGTAAATAGATCTGCTCCTAGAATTTAGAGGCAGAAGAGACCCTGGACATGAGCTATTTATAATCCTATGAAAGTTTGAAAATAAGATCCTAACCCTAACTCATTCTTTCACGTGCTGTTAAAACCTCTCAGAATTTTATAGGGGATATGTTTTTATTTAAAAAAAAATCAACCTTGAAGTTTGAAAAAGAAAACCAGAAAAATAGGTTCCCAATTTAGAAAGGGGAAGCTGGAGATCTAATTGGTCTTTCAAAGGCAGGTGAAAGCTGAATTTGATGCCCACAGTCCAAGGTTTACCGTAGCCGTTTATCCAAAGAATGGTCCCTTTGTGTCTTACTTGGTGTGCCAGTGTTGCAGGCTTTGTGTTTCTCTTCCTCTTTGTCAATTTTTTCTCCTCTTTGTCTCCTCATCTTCTTTCTTTCTCAATCTCTTTTGTCTCTTGTCCCTTACTCATTTTCCTCTTTTTTAACTACTGTAGCAGAGAACCGATGTGTATTATTATTTATTTTTTTGGCTAGTGTTTGATGTTTCTTGTTAATAGAAATATGGTGATTGAAGCTTTAAACATTTCTTCCTCTCCTGAAAAGAACCCTTAAGGCAAATTGAATAATTTTTTTTTTTACCTGTGGCCATTAATGGAGGAAAAGAAAATCTCCTGCCTTTTGGAGCAAGTCATGGGACTCTAGTTATAATTTGTTAAAAGACCAATATAAGGGAGGCATCTTTATTCTTAGGGATACAAGACTGGAAATGATATGCTAAAATATAGGCAACTTCTTATTTTAAATGGGTTCCAATTTTTGTTGCTATATCAATGGATTCAACCCATTTTCCTTTGCCAAATCATATCATAGAGTTACAGGGTATAAGATCTCAAAGGATCTTAGCGATTAACTAGTTTAATTCCCTATTTTCACAGGTGAGGAAACTGAAGCTCTGAGAGGTTAATGATTTGCTGAAGGTCATGCTGCTAGTAAGTGTCAGAGCAGTGACCTGAATTCATAGTGGTACAAATGAAAAAATTGCTGGATTTGGAGTCTGGGGACCTAGGTTAAAATCCCAAGTCTGTTACTTATTAACTGTGTAACCTTGGGTGAATCATTTAATCCCTTTGGGCTTTAGTTTCCTCATCTATAAAATGAGATTGGACTAGATGATATCTAAAGTTTATTTCAACTCTGAATCTATGACCCTATGTATGCCTTTAGGCTCTAGGTCTCCAAAGCCCTTTCTACTAGCCCATGGGGCAATTGGTCAAGTTATTTTTAAGTGCTTACTAAGTGGGCTAAGTGCTGTATGTACAAGGAAAGACATAAGTTCACCTTCTATTGGGGGAGACAACATGTAAACAATTAGGTATGTACAACATTTATACAGAGTAAGTTGGAGACATTTTCAGAGGCAAGGCACTAGCAATGACAGGGACTGGGAAAGGCCTCTTACAGAAAGGGTATGAGCTGAGACTTGAAGGAATTCAGAGAAATCAGGAGACTGAGATGAGCAGGCAGAGCATTCCAGGGATGAAGGACAGCCAGTGAAAAGCATGGAGTTAGGAGGGTTGGTGTTTCTGGATGGGAGGATATGTGGAGTGATGTGTAACAAGACTGAAGATATAGGAAGGGGCCAGGCTGTCAAGGGCTTTAAAAGTCAAATAGATCTATCTATCTATCTATCTATCTATCTATCTATCTATCTATCTATCTATCTATCTATCTATCTATCTATCTATCTA